>NC_141687.1:2070295231-2070727731 GCF_964263255.1 Lissotriton vulgaris
CAAATATGGCCCCTCCTTTGTCTTAAAAAGTAATTGGCCCCAGGAAGTTGGTTGTCCCGGGGCTTGGGGGTTGGGGGGCCAAGCAGACCCCCTCTATAATGTTTATTTCAGACCCAGTGAGGTGGCGGTCCCCTGGAGAGGTCCGTGGAGCTCCCCATATTAGTTTTTCTATCTTGCCCTGAGATGTGGTGGTCCCGGGTGTGGTCCACGTGGCCCTCTACATTAAAATTCCTGTTAGCACCGGGGGATTATTAGACCCTTGGAGAAGGGCCCTGTGCAACCCCTTCCAATTTTTAAATAAAACTCAGCCCACCCAGGGCCAACATTAATAACGAGCCCGGGAATCTTTTCTGGGACTTGTGGAGGAACTGGGAGGCCCCTGCGCTGAGTGACTTTTCATATGCGTGGCCTGCCTAGTGGCCTAGTGAGACATAGAGCGTCTGTGGAAGCAGGTTACGCTGCCCTTATTATCAACCTGGCGCTCAGGAGTTTACTGGTGTGAACTGCAAGAAAAACTCCTATATGAGACTCATGGTTGTCCTCAAAAACATGAGAAAGTGTGGGAGAAATGGTAGGCTTATCACGGTCTATCTTTGTATATTGGTTGGCCCTTGCATGGGCCGTTATCAATGTTACTGCAGATCTAAATAGTCATAATTTCACATTCTCCTCCTATACAATATTTGTAATGTATGGATGATGCTGCTGCAAGCACGGAGACCATGCTTGTTCTTTTTTTCCTTCAATCCATGGCGATATTCAAGAATTTTGTTGTGATTTAAAAAAGAAATCAAGACTAGGGAGCTAGGGTATTCTGCCTTCTTTCCTTTTTGTTTTGCTTTTTTTTGGGGACTCATCCGAAGCTGAGTCCCAAGATGCCTGCCAACACTTTCTGGATGAAGTGTTGGCAGCCAAATAGTTTTAGGAACAATGGTGTGAGTTTATTGATGTGACACAGGTAATAGCGGACTTATAACTTGGCCAGCATAATAGACTCTGCTACCGTTAGCCCACCCAACTGTTTTCCCACCTGTTCAAAACCCCTACATTCCAAGCCAGAATTGACCACGAGACCTCGAGGCGCGTGGTGTCCTTGAGCTCTCATGGTACAGGGGCGCGTGCCCTACATAACACACAACTTTTGGCCCTCGATATGAACACTACATATCCATTGTTTTATCTGCGAGTACAAATGACAGAGGGACAGCACAAGGGGAGCTGTTGTCCAGTAAGCTCAGAAGCTGTAAACTACAGGACCCCATTCAGTCATGAGCGGGATACAAGTGCACACATGGGAGCAGCAAAGGGTGGTAGCTTCAAGGAGATTGGGAAGATGTACTTTCAGTGAAGGTGGTGTAAGCAGTACAAGCAGTCAGACTTTGCTGTTGGCGGCCACTGCAGGTTGGACGGGGGTGTCTGTCACATCCCAGTCTTAACCAGCGCTAGAACAGGACAATTACTTCTTTTTATGTGTGCAGTTCTCCGCCCGACTGCTGAGTCTCCGCAGTTGTAAAGTTACTATTAAATTGTAGTTTGTGAATTCCGAAAAAGAGTAAATTTACACAAAAATGAATGTTTACCTTTATGAACCATGCCCTGATCCTTATACACTGAGAACCGTTTATGGCACCCACTCATGTTAAGTGATTGGCAGAAATGAAGAATGGGCAATCGTGGAAAATGTCTTAATGCAGAGATTGGAGGCACGGAGGAAATCACTGGGCAGGTTCCACAAGAATAGGGATCACTGTCTGGATGTGGTGATGATCAAATGGATTGACTTACTCTTGCCTCCCCATCCTACATACGGGACCATGGTGGGAGGGGAGTGAGGAGACAGCTGAACAGATAGTGTGGAGTGTGACAACAGAGAGAAAGTTGCTGTGTAGAGGAAGCAACAATATGAAGAAAGGCTGGGCCCCCGGCCATGCATGGTGCCTATTAGATATGAGCAGATGCACCAGCTGGGTGTAGATGGGCTATTTACTACACACCCTCCCACCACCTCCTCACTCTAATCCACAGGACTCACCAATCAAGGTAGCGAATAGATGTAATAGACTGCTGGGAGGTAACACAATGGATTCCTGAAAGTTACAACATTAAATTTGAAGGTAAATTAACGCATCAAAATACAAGGCAATATGGAATGTAACCAAGATGTAAATGTAGATGTCTACGTCCTCACTGTAACTGTCATATACTTTCGATTCTATGTGATACTACAAAATAAAATTCAAAAGATGGTTAAATAAAAAAAAAAGCATTTCTGGTCTCCAACATCCCAACAGTCCTCACTGCTGAACTTAGCAAACTGTGCCTTGAGCTCTTGAGCAAACTTCAGACAGGTTTTCCATACGGAAGGCAGTCTGCTTCTGTTTTTTAACTGGAAAGAGATCTATTTGTATTGCAGTTTCACCAATCTTTTTCCAGAATAGTGCTCTTTTTTTATTAAGGTCACAATAAAGAAAGCAATAATACCAGTTGTACATGTTTAAACCTGTCTCAAAGAGCCAGCCTATAATCAGCTGTTGGGGTTAACCCAACCAAGCACTCTGAACTGGTGCAGCACTTGCATTGTTGGGGATCCAATTGTGTTCACATCATCAAGGAGAGTTCAGTCTCTAGGTAATGAACATTCCAAAATGTTCTCAGTATGTCTGATTCATTAGAGACTGCATGCTTTGCAATACATTACCAGGCATTATGGATTTCATTCAGTCAGTTCTCCAAACAAGCAGCTACTGTGGCTGGGCCTCAGCTTTCTTCTGTCAGAGTTGGTCAGCCACAGACTTTGCCAAGAGGATTGGCAAGATGATGCTTTTGGAAGGCCCCTATCTAGCCTGTCCAAACACATTTCATACAGAGACGGTCAGTGGAAGTTCCAATGAGAGTGTGTTCATCAAAGACAAACACACACCATTCTGGTCACAAAGGGTAGCACAGATATTAGGCAGAAAGCAGTGAGCACTGCAGAAAAAAGTTGGGGAGGAGAGATAGCTAACTTAAAGCCTATCCTGTACATATTTGCCATGTTTTGTAAGTGACTGTTGCATGGGAACCTGCATGTATGCATTTGAGAATAAAGAAATTAACAGAAGCAACCCAGAAACCAAATGAGTTGAAATTTGTCAACTTTCTGTGGAATACATAGTCCAAATTGTTGATAAGAGGTTACATGGAAAAGGAAGCATCAGAGCGCAAAACACATAATAAGAGTTCAGTATGGTGCAAAGTGAAGGCATCCACAATGCCCACTCCTTGATTTTATCAAAACCTTAAGGCATTAACTCAAGAAATCAGATTTGAAAACTTAGAGCGAAGATACAAGACAACCCTCGTACATTGTTTATTCTTGAAGGATGCCAAGGTTCATGACAGATCCAAGTGAGGAAATGTAAGCGAAAACGAGATCAAGACTGCCCAAGCATAGCTTCAGTTGCCACTCAGAGTCCAGTAAAAAAAGCAATAGGTCGTGATTGATCCCAACTGAAGAGCTTAACTGTTCTTGATAGAGTGCAGATTGGAAAATCAACCCACATTACTGGACTTTGAAATAAGAGCAGAGGCCGGCAGACAGACAAACAATTGAAAGAGGAAACAAAGGAATGCAGGATGCAATACTGGCTTAGGGCAGACTAGGCTTGCAGTGAGCATCGAGAGAGAGAGAACAACTGAGTAGCTGAAAGAATAAATGAAAGAGGCATAGAAAAGAGAGGCAGCTCTGGATGGCATGGCCAAGAATTCGGCGGGATTGACAGTGCAAGATTAGGCCAAAGTTTGTCATGCAAAAAATGAGAAAGTTAAAAGCGAGGTGATGCCATAAAACGACATGTGAACACCGATGCAAGGACCCAACATTCTGGCCAAAAACAAAGGAAAGAATGGATTAAAGAACAGTGTCCAGGCATACACAAAAGTGCCACACCCTCAGGACGCAGACAGCACAAACGTGTCACTGTGGTGTAGGGATACAAAGTAGACCACAAGAAAGTAGGTAAGGGAACTCTTTATTTCCACCCCATGCAAGCCAAGACAGCTCTAACCGTCCACTAACTGTCATCTCCCCTCCACGCGCTGGCATTCTCCCTGTGGCCCAGACACTTTCTATGTTGCCAGGGGAAGCACAATAACGGTTGACAGGGAGAACCAGTCAGCTGAGGTGGAGTGACACCATGCCACTACGCCGCAGTCACCCCTCAGGACGCAGCGAGTAAGACAGCACAAAGGTCAGGCGCAACGGCTAATCAGAAAGAGTGGGACACAAGTCAACAACAGATGACCAAAGAGGACCCGTAGATATCCCAAAACCCAGCCTGGGGTGAGACGAGGCTCTTCTCTTATTAAGTGAAAACCACCCATGGGGCAAACCGAAAATAAGGAGCCTGGTATGTAACTAAAGGAACTTTGCCATCATAAACTGAATGCTCCCAGTGTGCAGTATAAGGTTGGAATCTATACCGCCGAAATATAGCCGTTTAAACTTTGGTCTGTGGCGAATTTAACATGTTAAAAAACTGAATAAAAAGAGAAATGCGCATGTTTCTCTGTGGGCGCTGATAGTGCATTTGTGCTGTATGCAAAAAGAAAATGCTATCAATGAACAGTGAAGCTCTGGGTTTGGTAAGCATTAGTGTTACAGCATGAACGCACACTGCAGCATGGACCACCAGCCGATAAGTGATCGTAAAATGAAGACCAGAGAAAAAAAATTGGGAAGAAAACCAAAATATCCTGAAAGCAAAGTATCAACAGACATTGAATCTGCCTCAACTAAAGACAACACAAGAGAATGTAGAACAGTGAGCCCCGTAAAAAAAAGAACTTTTTGTTGGAAGTGGAGGAGTGTGGCTCACTGATTAGAGCGGCAGACCCTGATGCAGAGGTCTGGCCCGGGACCAGGGTTCAATTCCCGACGCGGCAGGGTCCTGAGCCCAATAATGTCCACGGACTTGATAATTCTCGCCTCGGTGCCTACTCTAATCATGGGGTCCCACGCTGCAACTCTGGGCAATAGCTTGCTTAATCTCCACTATGGTGGCCCACCCGCTGCGGGATGCCTGGCTTTCACCTTGGGGATGCCCAGTAGGGGTTATCTCACAGGGAAAAAGCAAGGACGGGTTCCCAAGGCAAGCGCCTTGATGCCTTCGGGTGATACGTGCGCTATATAAGTCGCAATACATTTACAACTTTATTGTCCATTCTAGGCCAAACAAATCAAATAATCTAAAACATTGCAGCTGTGCTACTACAAGAAAACTGTGTTAGCGAATAACTCAACTGGGTCATAAGGAGAGCAAAGAGCCAATACCTGTAGACAGGGCAACTGGAATTATGTGATTATGCGGGCGCAGCATTTATCTCATTGTAGTGTTGGTAATAATGCATCGCACGCGGTTAGCATGAGATGCATTAGAACATATACTTGTGTATCTTTGAATGTGGCTCACGCATGGAGTGGTCGCTAGTTGGGGTTCGAATGGCATCAACGGACTAGGAGGTCCCTCTGTGTAGTGGGTGGAGAATGGTACCGATAAACACATCTCACTCAACCACTTTGGAAACAGAGGGGTATGTACCTCTCTACCTCTCAACAAGGTAAAAGGAGATACTCCAGTCGTATGATGAGGAGATGTATTGTAATTCCAGACTTTTTGTTCTAGAACCTTGCCCACATCTAAGCCAAACGCTAATGCAGTCTGGATTCTATTACAGGACCGGAGGCTTCTGATTATGCTTCTCAAACTTTACTGCATCAACATAGCAGCCAATGAAAATATATTATTTTCGCAATAAACAATAAATTACTACATTTCCCATGAACACCATGGTTATAGGCACGCCCCCATAGTCCATAAGAACCCTCAGCGTGCGTTACACTTCCTCTTTCTTTGCTGCTCAAGCCAGAGTTAAGTGCACCTCCCCTTGGTCCCCTCACTCTGCTTGTGTTTGGGTTGTTCCTTTGGGGTTAATGTGTATTGATTTGATAGGTGTTTGTATGATTGAGCCATAAGCTCCGAATTGAATTGTTTTATTATTTATGTTGGAATTATTGTTGCACTTTCTCTGTCCGTTTACGAACCACTTCAGAGCCATAGACTTTGGACGTCAGTCCTCTGGTCCGCGCGCTTTCGAGCGTTCAGGACAACGGTCTTTGACCGGCAAGGGGGCCGCCGCGCAGCGCATACGAGCCCGTTACCGGCAGCCGCAAGGCGCGCAGAGGCTTCCCTCGTACGCCCTGACGCTTCCTCCGGGTGGCTCTCGGCCGATGCGCGCTACCTTCACGCTTACCAATTTGGGCTAATTCGGCGGTTTTGGTAGCGTTTGGGCGACGCGCCTCGTTCTGATTCCTTGGCTTTCTGAGAACGCATTGCATACGCGTTCCACACACCGGCAGAACCCCTTGTGTGATCGCCAGCGCTCTTGAGCTTGTTGGTTGGAAAGTCTACGAGGCCCAGAGTGTGCACACGCTCTCGGAATCAAGGGCCCAGGTCTTTGATCTTTGATTACAGCTTTGCTGAGGGGGTTTAGGAAACGTTGCAGTCGAAATTTGTTTCAGTGTGCCCGGGCTGACCCCCCCCCCCCGTTACTCCCCATTTGTACCGGCGGAAGGCCGGCGTTCCCTCACGATGGAGGGCTGGGTTCGTTACCCAGATGAGGAACATCATGATGAGGAGGAGATCGTGGAAGGACAGCAAGAAGCTGTTCGTGAGGACAATATCGTGGAAGCCTTGGATGCCTCGGTCCAGGCTTCGGTTACGAAGGCTATGGAGACGCAGGTCCCGCAGACGGTGCATCAGGCACTTGCAGAGGCTCTGCGCCCTATTCGTAAACAACTCGAGGGTTTTGCCAAACGCCATGGCTATGGGAAGAAGAAGAAGCAAAAATCGAAACAAGCAGCCACTTCTTCCGAGACGGGCTCGGCGGGACAGCAGTGGCCGCATGCTCAGTCTTTGGCTTCCCTGCCGGCAAAAGGGCCATCGGACCAACACTACGTGGGCGGAAAGGCCAAGTCTAAACGCCCGATAACTGTGGATACGGACACGGCTGCCACGAATACAGACACGGGTACCGACACCGACACCTCGGAGGAGCACCCTCCTCCCTTTAAGAAGGCCAGAATCGACCCGAAGCAGACGGAAGAAAAAATCGGGACATTCACTTTTGATCCGTCGGATATCGTCCACCCCCGGTCCTCGGACTGGATCCCTCCCCCGGCGGTCACCGAATATCTGCATGAGAACCTCCGCAAACCTTTCAGCAGGGAGGTCCGGAATCGTTTACGGTCGGAGTGTCCTCGGCCTGAGATTCAAGATGGCGTAGCAGACACTCCGGAGATAGACGCGAGCATGCTCACGTTCTTACGTAAGTTCTCCAAAGACCCGAAGAGGGGGTTGGATAGAGCCTGGCGGGGCTGCCTGGACAAGATGTTGGACGTCGTGGGGCCCCTCGCGAAAATATTGGAAATGGCGCTGAAGGCCAAGGAGGGCTCGGAAGCAGTGGATCCGGACATTCTGGCGGGCTGGGCCCAGCGCGCCATTTGCCTCGTGGGCAACGCTAACTGCGCCATATCTTCCGAGAGGCGAAAATCCTTACTCCTTCGAATGGACAGCAACCTCACGGAGCTTGCGGAAGCGGAGCCGGGACCCCTGGTGGGGGGTTTCCTCATTGGCGACAAATTCGTGAAAGACGTTACTAAATACGTCGGCACCTTCACCGCCATTGACAAGGCCCAGAGCGGTATCAAGCCGGCCCTTAGCCAGGGGGTTTTCACCAGGGCCGGACGAGGCGGGGGCCGCTCGTCAGGCCGAGGATTCCAGCAAGGCTCCCAGCGTGGAGACTTTGGTCGTGGAGAGTGGGACTCCACCCGCGGTGGAACTTTCTATCCTTCCAAACGGAGATTCTCCAAGGGCCGTTTCCAGGCGGGGAACAACAGGGCTTCTTTCAAGTCCAGTCAGAACTCCGGTGAGTGTTACAGATCTTTCCATTCTTCCGTTGGGGGGACGGACGCAGCATTGCATGGCACAGTGGCGAGCTTTGACGCAGGATGCGTGGGTGCTGCAAACAGTTCAGGGATTCCACCTGGAATTTTACTCCCGTCCAACGCAGGGATCTCCCCCTCTGCCTCTCCATTTTTCCCTACAAGATCACAGTTTTATAAACGAAGAGGTGGAAGAATTGCTGAAAAAAGGGGCGATCGCCCGGGTTCAGAGGGGTCCTCGGTCTTTCTTCAGCAATGTCTTCCTTGTCCAAAAGAAAGGGGGCGGCAACAGGTTGGTTCTCAACCTCAGAGATTTCAACCAATACCTTACCTACAACCATTTCAAAATGGAGGGTATTCATCTCCTAGCAGATTTGCTGCAGGGAAGGGATGGGTTTGTCCGCCTGGACCTCAAGGATGCATATCTGTCTATCCCGATTTTCCCACCGCATCGCAAGTTTCTGCAATTCATGTGGGACAACCAATGTTACGAATACTTGGTTCTTCCCTTCGGTCTTTCCTCGGCTCCATGGTGCTTCACGAAAGTGATGAAACCGGTGGTCGCCTTCCTCAGGGAAAGAGGGGTACGATTGATCATATATCTAGACGATATATTACTCATGGCGCAAGATCGACTTTGTCTCCTGCGGCATCTGACCATGACTATGTCTTTACTCCAAAGCTTAGGTTTTGTAGTCAACTCAAAGAAATCGGTACTGGTTCCGACGCAATCGGTGGACTTTCTGGGGTTCACAATTAATTCTCTGTCGGCACAACTATTCCTTCCGCAAGCCAAATTGCGGGACTTGAAACTAGAGATAAAGAAGTTGTTAGACAGTCAGGTGGTGACTCTCAGGACGCTGGCCAGAGTAGTAGGCATACTGGCATCATCCATTCAAGCAATCTTTCCGGGGCCATTGCATTACAGGGCCCTTCAAAGGCTCAAGATACAACATCTACAGAGGGGCCTATCGTACACGGACTCGGTACCTCTCTCGGAGGAGGTTCGGACAGAACTACAATGGTGGTTAAGCCACGTGGATGCCTGGAATGGCAGGGCAATTTTCGGGTCACAACCAGAAGTGGTGATCGAGTACGACGCCAGCAGGTGGGGCTGGGGCACGAGCTGTGGAGAAGTTTCTACAGGCGGCAGATGGTCGGCACAAGAACTAGAAATGCACATAAATTGTCTGGAACTGCTAGCAGGGTCGTTTGCGATTCGCACTTTGTCCACGAAACAGACGTCTTGTTGCATCCTCCTCCGCTTGGACAACGTGTCAGCGGTGAGGTATATCAACAAGTTGGGCGGCACGAGGTCGTCGATGCTTGTTCAAATAGCCAAAGATTTTTGGCATTATTGTCTCCAAAATCAGATCTCGGTGGTGGCGGAATACATTCCGGGTCCGGCCAATCAGGTAGCAGATTGGAATTCCAGACACCTGAGGGATTACAGCGAGTGGAAGCTGCTCCCTCGTGTCTTTCAGTGGCTTCAGGCGACGTGGGGCCCGTTTCAGACGGACGTATTTGCCTCCAGGCTCTCGTTTCAGATTCGCCGGTTCTTCAGCTGGAGACCGGACCCAATGGCGACGGACGCTTTCCTCCAGGACTGGTCTCAGGGGACGCAATATGCATTTCCCCCCTTCCTCTTGATTCCCAGGGTGATGACACAGGTAATCAGACAGAAAGCGGAGATAGTCATGGTGACTCCGTGGTGGACGTCCCAAGCTTGGTTCCCCAAGCTCTTGCAGTGGAGCTGCGATTGCCCACGGATACTTCCAGACTCGAGATGGTTGTTGCAGGGCCCTCAACAGGAACAGCACCCGTTGCTACTGGAGGGCAAGCTGTCACTGATGGCATGGAGGCTTTCCGGGAACAGTGGCAGTTGCCGGGAATTTCGAACGAAACTGCTGAGTTTATCAGGCAGGCATGGGCACCTTCCACCAGGAAACGTTATTCCTCGGCCTGGAAAAACTGGGTGGATTGGTGCGTGGGACGACGTTTGGATCCCGTGGGGGCGGAGTTGCCTCAAGTTTTGAATTTTCTGACGGAAAAGGCCGGATCAGGTTTAGCGTACCGATCGGTGAATAATTTTCGTTCGGCGATTTCAGCAGGGCATGCCCAGATAGACGGGAAACCGGTGGGCATGCACCCGATGGTATGTAAACTGTTAAAAGGCATCAGGGCTGCCAAGCCGCCCTCGCCCAAGTATTCAGGATTGTGGGATGTGTCCTTAGTACTTTCCTTATTCAATAGTTGGCCGAGCAATGCTCTTCTGTCCAGAAAGCAACTATCGGCAAAACTGGCTATGTTATTGTGTCTATCTTCTTGCAGACGGACTTCGGATGTGAGAGCTCTCGATGTAACAGGTAGAGTGTTCACCCCGGAAGGGGTTTCCTTTCATATTTCAGGTCGCACTAAAACTTTGTCACGTCACATTTCGTATAATGCTTTTCCTACAAATGACAAATTGTGTGTGGTTCAATGCTTGAAAGCTTACGAGGAATGTACCAAGGCCTTGCGGCCGCAGGGTTGTAAACAATTATTGATTGCCATTCAAAAACCCTTTAAACCTGTGGTAGCGGCCACGATAGCTAGATGGCTTCGTTATGTGATGGCTGAAGCTGGCGTAGATACTGGTATCTTTGGTGCTCATTCTGTGAGAGGCGCAATGGCGTCGAAATCGTATGGGTTGGGGTCAAGTATCCAAGATATAATACGTTGTGCAGATTGGTCGTCTGAGTCGACATTTAAAATCAAGCGTTAAACTAGCATAATCAGAAGCCTCCGGTCCTGTAATAGAATCAAAAATTTGCTAGCACTCGCGCCAAGAATTTTCAATTCTATTAAGGACACGGAGGCGAGGATTATCCCACCCGGCTTAATGTCTGTTTATCATACGCTTGCCCACCCTGTATTTCAGTGATTACGGTGGTGTTATCCTTTTTTCCAGGAGCTGAGAAAAAATCTGAATAAGAGACGATGGACGTCAAGCGGTTAAGCTGAAGTTGTTCTTCCATGTTGGAGTTCGTTTGGTTCAAGTTATGGACTTTCGCCTCAAAGAAAGAGGAAGTGTAACGCACGCTGAGGGTTCTTATGGACTATGGGGGCGTGCCTATAACCATGGTGTTCATGGGAAATGTAGTAATTTATTGTTTATTGCGAAAATAATATATTTTCATTGGCTGCTATGTTGATGCAGTATAGTTTGAGAAGCATAATCCTCGCCTCCGTGTCCTTAATAGAATTGAAAATTCTTGGCGCGAATGCTAGCAAATTTTTGATTCCTTCTTTCACAACCTTGTTCCCTCTTTCCACCAGACCATTAGATGTGGGGGAGTACAATGCAACTTTTAAGTGTTTTACATCTGACTTACTCATAAATGTGCACATTTTCTCAGAAACAAAATGTGTGCCATTGTCCGTAACAATATCTTTGGAGCCCCTTCCAACAAAAATATCTTATTTAAAAATGTGATGGTAGTCTCAGTATCTAGTGACTCTACAAAACTGTAAAACATCAATTTTGAAAATAATCAATGGCTAAAATGACATATTTCATTTTGTGATTAAGTACAGAATACGGTCCAGAAAAATCTAGGCCTACTTTTTCCCATGGCACACTAGGGAACTCGGTTGGATGTAAAGGTGTATTTAAAGTCCGCCAATGTTTATCGGAAAGGAGACATTCAGGACAATTGTCAATTACATTTTTAACTTGAATATCCAAAGAGGGCCACCAGTAATGCTGTTTAATCTTCATTTCAGTCTTGGTAGAACCAAGATGCCCGAGGTGTGCCTTGTTAATAATAGAACAGTGTAACTCAGTGGGTGGTACAAATCTGTCCCCCCGACGTACAATACCATTTTCAACAGACAACTCATCAGACACCTGGGGAAAAATTATCATTCAAGCACCTTGGGTCAGGTCAGCAGTGGGTTGTGTATTCAATCACCTTTTGCAAAACCAGGTCACTCTCACAGGCTACCTTCCAACCATCCTCGGCTAACACAGAGTCATATTCGAGCACAGCGTCCACTACAGTCACGCACTCGATGTCCTCCACCGATGAATCTTCTTCGTCACCCTTAGCCATAAGCATCCTGGATAAACAGTCAGTACGGAAATGTTTCCCGCCCTGAATATATTTAACAGTAAAATTATATTCTTGTAGTTTCTACACTAGTTTCATGAGCCTGACAGACATGCTGTTGTTGTTGACCCAATTGAAAATATAAACCAAGGGTTTATGATCCGTAAACAATTCAAAATTACGTCCCCAAATATACATCTTAAACTTTTGAACAGCCCACACGCATGCCGAAGCTTCTCGCTCTATTATACTGTATTGCTGTTCAAATTGTTTAAGTGACCTAGGTGCGAACGCCACAGTGTGTTCCTGACCATCCACTCTCTGACTCAGTACCGCTGCAAGTCCGTAAACACTGGCATCCACGGTTATAAGGGCAATTCAATCATCCCTGAATGCATGCAATAATTGAGCCCTTGGTTTCACCCTTCACCTCTCTCCCCTTCAGGCTTGCACCGGGATTCTTTTGTATAGAGCGCCGGGACCTACTGGGCCTTTTTTTGATGAACTACAAGTAGCACTTTCAGTTCCATGTCTTAGATCAGAACACTGTATCCTACTCGGGGATCTCAATGTTCACATGGACAACAAACTTGACACTGATGCCATGAAACTTGCTGACATTATGGCCCCGCTAGGGTTGTTTCCGTTCATACAAGGACCAACCCACAACAAAGGCCATACCCTGGACCAGGTTTTTTCAACGAAACCTATCAGCGTATTTCCTTCACAGCCAGTATTATGGTCTGACCACTTTTTAATTACTTTTTCTTTGCTCTCTACCGCCCTTACACGGGTGAGACCTACAACAGATGCCACGCGGACTTCGCGACCTTTTCATCTGCTCTCGGCGGATATGTTATCTGAGGCTCTCATTAGTTTTCCATGTCCTCTTTTGGGCAACCTGGAGGAGAATCTTGTTCTCTTCCAAAAATGGCTTATGGCCAGATTTGAGACCTTAGTCCCCGAGAAGAAGTCTAAATCAGGTGAGAGAAGGGCGTCGGCCCCGTGGTTTACTCCCCAGTTGAGGACGCTACGGCAGGATTGTAAGAAGGCTGAGAGAGCTTGGAGGCGGGTCTACGACCCGACAGAAAGACTGAAGTTTAGAGCGGTAACCAGAGCCTACCATAAGCTGATCTGGGAAGAAAAAAAGACCTATCTAGAGTGCCGAATTGATGAGGCTGAGAACACCTGCAAAGAGATTTTTAAAGTGGTTCAGGATTTCACATCTCCTGCCATGTGTACCCCTACTCACACACACTCAGAACCCTGGATAAAACAACTAGCCGTCTTCTTTGTCAATAAAATTACAACCATTCAGGCCTCCCTTTCTTATTCTTGCCCACATTTGGATCTGAGTCCTTTACCCTTTTCATCCTCTCCGGCGGGTCAGGGCCCTTTTCTTTTCTTTCTTTATGAATTTCCCCCTATGTGCCTCAACACATCTTTGGATCTTCTGTCAGGCTTGACATCTGGCTCGCCGCTGGACCTGTGCCCAGCTAAATGCCTGGGAAAAGTGGCACCAGCTCTAAATGCTTTGCTGAACCCTCTTCTGAACTCCTCCCTGTCCACAGGTGTGGTTCCGCAGGCATGGAAGCGCACCACTGCTCAAAAAACCTGCCCTAGATCCCCTCATTCATGCAAACTACAGGCCGATCTCCCTCCTCCCTGCATTGGCGAAAGTGACCGAGAGACACGTGCATAGGTCGATTTCCAGTTTCATCGAGGGAAACGACCTTTTGCACGCATCGCAATCTGGTTTCCGTGCTAATTTTAGCACGGAAACGGCCCTACTCGAGGTCACTGACGCCATCAGTGGGGTGCTCGACTCTGGGAGAAAGGCCATGTTAGTCATGCTCGATTTGTCGGCGGCGTTCGACACCGTCCCCCACGAGGGCCTCCTTTTAATGTGGCCTTCGTGGAACGGTGTGGAACTGGTTCAAATCCTTTCTGGCCGGCCGCCGGCAAACGATCTGGGCGCCCCCTTACTCCGCTGATATGGCACCGCTAGAGGTGGGGGTCCCACAGGGTTCCATTCTTAGCCCCATGCTCTTTAGCATCTTTATGGCCCCTCTGGCAGTGGTGGCGGAGTCCTTCGGCGCCCAGATCATATCCTATGCCAATGATACCCAGCTCCTATTCACATGTGACAGGGGCGGGATGTTTGATGGCACACGGATCAGGGAATGCCTAGGTGCGGTTTTTGAGTGGTTCAGGCATCACGGCCTGAAGTGCAACTCCGACAAGTCTGAGCTGCTCTTCTTTGGATGTGCTCCCGAGCCAAACTGGGAATCTTGGTGGCCACAGGATATGTTTCCTCCTGACAGTGTGTCCTTCAAGGCTAAGAACCTTGGAGTGATAGTGGACAGTGATCTGTCCTTTGGGCCCCATATCTCGTGCCTTTCGGGGAAGTGCTTCGGCATTCTGCGGATGCTGAGAAAGTTCCTTCCTTTGGTGTCACTTCACCATAGGAAAATAATTGTTCAGGCCTTGATTGGATCACGACTGGAATACGCAAACGTCCTTTTTTTGGGTCTACCGAAGTATCTTCTGACCCGTTTGCAAGTAGTATAGAACTCGGCAGCCCGAGCCATCTATGGACTCCCGAGAAGAGCAGGTGCCACTGTATTACTTAACACCTTGCATTGGCTACCTACTCCTAAGAGGATCCTCTTCAAAAGCCTGACACTGGCTTTCAAAGCTCTACATGGCGTAGGTCCCAAGTATATTGGGAAACGCCTTTCTTTTTACCAACCCAGCAGGGCCCTGAGGTCAACTTGTCTGACCAAAATGACGGTTCCTGCCATTAGGCGTGCTAGAATGGGAGGCCGGTCGTTCCGCTACTTGGCCCCGCGGGCTTGGAACGAACTACCACTGTCCCTGAGACAGGCTACCAGCCTTCTTGCTTTTAGGAAGGGCTTGAAAACGTGGCTTTTTACTAAATAGTTTTTCTTGTTTTTTTCCTCTTTTAGTCTCCGTTTCAGCTGTTATGTTGCCCTTCTACCTGCAGATATTCTTCGCCAAAGCGCCGGGATGCTCCTTGGAGTAGCTGAGCGCTATAGAAGAAATAATTAACATAACATAACATAAGCAATACCTGTAAAGGTTCTACTGTTTGGGCGTAACAAGGAACAAATCTGGCATACTATTCGGCCGGACGAGAAATTAGCGTAATGAGTCCTTATCCGTGGGTGCTTTTGCCTCTTCAAACGCCCTTACCCCTGAAAACTTACATTTAATTCCATGACATGACACTGTGTGGCCTAAGTATTCTAACTCTTGTACAGCAAATTTACACTTATCTGCCCTCACTGTCTTCTCTTTTGTCTTCAGAATAGATAGCACTTGTCGTAAAATGACGTTATGTTCTTCGAAAGATTTATCATATATCAGTGTATCATCCAAGTACGCTTGAACTCCTATAATTTTATGAAATAACATGAACATACGTTTCTGGAACACGCTACCAGCTGATGTGAGGCAGAAAGGTAGGCATAAACATTTGTAGGGCCCGAAAGGAGTCACAAATGTGGTCAGGTCTTGCGAGTCGACAGACAAAGCCACTTGGTAGTAGGCTGATCTAAGATCAATCAAAGAAAACCAATTTGCTCCTCCAAGGTTTGCCAACAACTCATGGATTCTGGGCAGTGGATGGCATTCCGCTATTATGTTTTTATTAAGGGCGGGCGAGTCTGCACCAAGTCTGATCTCACCTGAATTCTTGTGTGCTACCACAATGGGAGCCACCCACTGAGATGAATCTGTGCTTTTAATGATGCCCTGCGCACAAAATGTTTGTAACATACACTTTAGTTTCTCCCTAACACTCATGTGGAATGGGAACATACTTTATGCGCCACAGGCTGGGCATCAGGTACTGTTCTTATGAAGTGTTCCATTCCTTTGACCAGACCAACAGGCTCACTAAACACAGATTTGAATTCAGAAAATACATCTTTCAATATATCACCACCAACTTCCGGTTTAGCGCACTCCACTTGGCACCTAGGCAATTTCCACACTTTGATTGGATTTTCGTCCCCAGGAACTAAATACAGGCCCATGCGAGTCAAATCTTCTATTTTTCAGCCACATAAACTTTAGTTTCAGTTTCTCTTCCTAAACATTGTACCATTCCTAAGAAATACCCAATCATGTTGATATCCTTCTCTCTGAAAGCTTTAGGATTAACGTCGGATTGTAATAATTTAACCCTCTTTTTCCACAAGTCATTGAATGTGGTGTCCCTTAAAATGGTAATTGGCGAACCAGAGTCTGCCATTACTTGCAGAGGCATGCTATCGATCGAAGACAAACACAAAGGACCCTTTATAGTTCCCGTATCTCCCACACAATCTAGGGTTAATATCACATTACTGAGTGAATTTGCACGTGACTCTACATCAGTTTCAATGTAGCCTATACTTACAGGTTTTTTTATGCTTCTACACATCCCTTGAAAATTACCTATTTTCTTACATAGAACACAGCATTTGTTGATAGCAGGACAACCTGCAAAATTACAAATGTGGTTCTTTGATGAACATCTGAAACAAAAAAAAAGACTGTTTCCTCTGAGGCAATTTCAGAGGTTTACTTTTCGCATTAACAGCACATAAAGAACTCTCTTGATCAAGATCAGGAGAAAACAGCACATTAACTGTCGGTTTGGTGTCACCATGCATGGCTTTGCTAGATATTGCAGAACGTTCAATACTCAAAGCTAAATCAATTACTTTAGGCAAGGTTGGGTTCTTGCAACCCAGAATTCTGAGATGGCTCAGAAAAATCATCTGGATGTTGCCAGAAGACACGCAGAAGTCAGTGGTCAATGCTCTGATCACCTCGCGATTAGATCACGGGAACGTCCTGTACCTGGGATCAACACAAGCAGTCAAGAGACGCCTCCAACTCGTCCAAAATGCCGCGGCTAGATTACTTTGCAAGTGTCCCAGAAGGGAAAGAATATCTGGACACATCAAGGCGCTCCACTGGTTAAAAATCGAAAGCCGCGTGAAATTCAAGCCTCTGAGCCTTATGCACAAAATCAAATGTGGGAATGCCCCCAGATATCTACAATCCCTTATGCAGGCTTATATGCCGGCTCGCTGTCTTAGGTCGGCATCTGAAGGCCTCTTTTGCGTACCGAAAGTGCGCAGAGCTATGATTGGAGGAAGGTCTTTTTCACTGCTGGGCCAAACTATGGAACACTCTGCCATTGAACTTACGTCTGGAAACTCGCTACGACCACTTTCGCAGAGCAACTAAAACGTGGCTTTTTAATCAGTAAATTGCTCTAGCCTCCCTCTCAGAGTTATACATCTTGCTCTGTAATTTAGTGTCTCTCAGCGCCGGGAAACCCTTTTTGGGTAGCTGTCGCGTTTTAGAAAACTAATAAAAAAATAAATAAATAAATAAATTCTTTCTTTGATTTTGCGAGATGCACAGTTGAACACAAAATGGCCCATGATAGTCATCTGCTAAAGCTCCAAAACCACATGTGGTTGCTACTGTCCTGAGTGCCGAAATATATTCTTCCAACTTCTCATCCTCCAATTGTTTCCTTTCATAGAAGTTATGTCTTTCCAGCATGATATTTGGCTCGTCGGAAAATTGTTTCTTGAGACGCGCGATAGCCTCCAAATAAACATTCCATTGGCTATCACCAGCACGAGACTGTGGAAGAGGAATAGGTGCAATGCTGTCAAAAATCCTTTGTTATGATTGACCTAGGCGAATTTTCGTGCAGGCAAGAATCCTACAGGGTGTCCGTGAAACAGATTCTCATGGAAAAACTTTTTGACAAGAAATGTCGTTTGAATTGTGAGGATGTTTTTGTCGGGGATAGGGTTCTTATTAAGAGACCAGTCATGATAATGTAGGGAGAGTCAACATTTTTGATGCCTGAACGGGTGACTAAGGTCAGCAATGGGGCTACTTTCGTGGGAAATAAAAGATGGTGAACAAAAGATAACTGGTTAAAGTGTCCCCTGAGCAAGCTGAGATCATGCATCGTAGTACGAAAAATAGTGAAGATGACCTTTATTGGAGACATTGGTTGCAATCGGAGTGTTCCTCTGTCCGATCTACTCCCCCTCAAGATGTTACCCCGTCTCACACTAGTACATATCTTGGTAATTCAACCAGTGGCCGTGTCATTAAGACACCAAAAAGGTTTCAAGATTTCATTAGATATTAAGATTATAGTGTTTCAAGTTTATTCACAACATTTTTATGTTTTGTTTAGACTATGTTTTGTTTAGATATTCTTTAACATTGTGATATATTTTCTTGTTTCTTTTTGAAAGGGGGAAGGTGTTGTAGTGTTGGTAATAAAGCATTGCGCGCGGTTAGAGCGAGATGCATTAGAACCATATACTTGTGTGTCTTTCAATGTGGCTCACGTGTGGAGTGGTCACTGGTTGGAGTTCAAATGGCATCTAGTTAGTTGCCGTTCGATCACCAGACTAGGAGGCCACTCTGTTTAGTGGGTGGAGAATTGTACCAATGAACTCTACTTCTTCTGTGAACCGGTTCCCTGCTTCTTATTTCACTCATAATTATAGATTTGCCACATAATCCATCATCTGCTGCATAATCTATTGATTTTTACCCAAAAAATTGTTTCTGGCTCAAATGGTTTAAAAGTTGCTAAAACTGCAACAACACGCATTGCTGCACTGTGGAAGGCCCTTTAGAAAGGTTGACTGGTCACTTTTCTGTTGATTGATACTATAAGGTGCAACCAATTCCCACACAGTATTCACAAGTGTAAAAATAACAATATAATGAAATAATACTATCACAAAATCTGCCATATTGTGCCGCATAATTCGCCTTTTCTTACCGCATAATTTACTCAACCCTGGCACAAATTTTGGCCCTTTCCTGAAGCATAATTCCTGTGGCCCTGCCTATGGAGCAAGACATAAATTGAAGGATTATGACTGGATTATAGAATTTTATCATGGGATTTGCTTCTGGCATTCATCAGCACTATTACATCAATGAGAAACCCCAGATCATCCTGACTTCAAAACAAGTCAGTCAATCATCATGCTGCAAGCAACTAGAGAAGATGCCATGCCGGAAATACAAAGCGATGGCACAGCATTTATGGGTGCCATGGTGAACAAACTACATACAGTAATGCAGTATGCTACCTAGGTGCACAAGCTTGTTTGATAGGTGGGCCTAGAAGCAGTCGTACTGAAACAAACTAATAAATGAAGGGCTGCTTGAAAAAGTAGATTTTTTTTGCTGAAGATAAGAAGGTTTGGTTGCACAATCAAGGCTGGGTCGAAAGATTCCCAGTGAAATGGGTCGCGTATCTTGCTCAATATTCCCGGTGTCTGACACTTATACAGGGCACTGTAGAGCTATGACTAATACTACAGTTTGTGCTCGATAGTCACGTAGACTATCTGTAGTGACATCTGTAGAGGGTCATCTTACTGTATGGCAGAACATTTGCAATGTGTTGGGTCAAATATACTACATCCATATGGAATCCAAGATACCCCACAATGTCTTAAAGTATTTACTAAATTTGGGGTTGGGATATAGACGTATCTAGGTACACCGATGTTTGACAGTGGCGCCTGGCATGGATCGGGGGTGGCGGGTGTAAAACAAATAAAAACAAACATACCTTATCACCACGCCTCTCCTCCGCCGTCTCTCCCGTCTGGTCGGAAACAGGAAGCACCCAGGCCCCCCTAAGCATGGTCTGAGTGCCATGGTTTGACCAGACGGGGACTGGGAGACTGGGCCTATTTAACACCTGGGTGGAGAACATGCAAAGTGTGCATGACTGTTTGGCGGCCCAAGACGGCTGGCCAAACATTTATTTGCACCTAAAGTGCCATCACTCCTCCCCCCTGCTTTGTGAACAGAGCAACCAGCTGCCGCAGCAGGAAAAAGTAAAATGATAATAACATTGAGTTAATATAATTTTATTTCTCCATTTTTTACACTGCTGAAAAGCAGTGGGGCGAAAATCCTCCACCACTTAAAACAGAGAGTAATTATGATGAAAAGAAGCACCCATTAGCACACAAAGTCGATTACACTGAGGTAGTTGCCAGGTCCAGAAGCCTGCAGCTCAACTTGGAAAAAAACTCACACCCATAAAACGTCTTACTTGAGATTATATTGATGGCTCCACTGCCGGTACCTGCTAGTAAAATAATCATATCTAAGCCTAGGTTTTACTTGCAATAGCATCCACAGTGTGCAAGTGAATACTCCAGCCGTGTCACATGGGCTGATTAAGTCCTCAGGTAAAGACCACTAAACGGCTCTGAAGTTGAGAATCAAGGAGAGAGGGGATGTAGGATTTTCTGTCTATGGCTCAACCTGTGGGTTGCGATTTGGAAGTTAATTCACAGTCGATAAATTTAATGCAAATCTGACAAACTTTAAAGAAAGTCACCACACACCTGGGCACGCCCACAATAACCACTACAATGTCACATCACTTTGAAAGATTTGGGACACTAATCATTGCACTTGCAGTGAGGTATGGTGCCTCGCCAGACTGTTCCAGTTCAAGGCTCACTTTCACTCTTCTGGCTGCAGAGTATTCTATGTAGGTGACTTTGGTGATGTTCTCACCTGTACAGGTGAGAACATCACCAAAGTCACCTGTACCTTTAATCGATGATTCTGTATTTATTTTCTATGTTTCATTCCAGTCTCTGTTTCTTCATTGTTGCCCTGTATTTCTCCATGCTTTGTATAACTTTTTTTTATTGGTAAGCTCTTTATTTCAAGAGAAGACACTCATTCTCTTTTATAGGAAAAGCCAACATTGAGTTCCTTGTTCCCAACCCTTCCTTCCAGGGTCGGACTGGCCTGTAGGGAAATCAGGCAGAGCCCGATGGACTGGTCAGGCAGGCCACTCGGTGGGCCGGTTTTTGTGGCTGTTTGTGGGCCTGTTATATGATCTGTTGGCTGGTTTTTACTATTGATTTACCTGATTTTAAAGCAAACATTACTTGCAGCAGCAAGCTCCAGTCGATGCAGTCTCCCACATTTATACAGTATATCTTTACACGTTCAAAACAGTCCCAATTTGCATATATGGGTCACTTTTTTAGATATTTAATTCACTAATCAGGGCCAAGTTAACTTCCCCAGTCCGACACTGCTTCCTTCCCTAACTGCAGTGCCCCGCTTGTAAAGGTGGTAGCAGGCGGTGTACAGCAGTACTCATTTTTGGCCATCAGATTAGTTTTTCATCATTAGAGTTTTACAGAGATCTAATTAGAGAAACACAGAGAAAAGTGAAAAGAAGTAATAAAAGATAGAAAAAAACTGTGATTTATGAAGAAAGCAGTGATTAAAAAGAACCTGCAAGATTGAGTTAAGAGTGGTAGAAAACTAGTGAGCCTTGGTGTTTAGCTACCCTGGCATTGTTAACCTGTTTTTTTTTTTTACTCAACTTGACCATTGCCTGGTTGTGTTTTGTTTAGCCGGTGAATCCACCGGCCTCAGGTTGGCTGTTTCACGCCATCAGGCTGTGTTTTGGGTCTGTCTGCAACCCGACGGCCTGGTCTAATAGTGCCGAAGTACATGTGAGCTCCTGCACTTTACCTCTCGTTAAAAGTCTCTTCTGTAAACTACACACCTATTTTTCTTCCTTGTACCAGGATAGTGTATGTTATATTATTAGCAGTTTACCCACTGATGTGATATTTAAAAAATCTAATAACACAACATTATCAGCAGTCTGCTTTGGCCGAGCCGCAAAAAGACTAATGCCGCGGTACAAGGCTTAAAAGATTTAAACTTGACACTAAGCATGACATTCTTAAAGATTATACAGATTACTCGTGCAATTAATAGCCTTAGCCCGGCCAGCTGCAATGCACACTCAATGAGCTATAATAACAGGCTGACAAGAGTTAGACAACAATGATGCTGTGAATGTGCAGATCTGCAGCTGACAGACGCCAAACGGTGCTAATATCATGTTTCATTGTTTACAAAATGTTGCACTCACTCCTGCCACAGTACGGATCGCATTTATCCAGTGCTATACAGAATTAGAATACAAGAGTGTATATTATATACAAGCCAAGAGTAAAAAACAAACAAGACAGCAAGCCTTTCCCATCTCCGCACCCAGGATCTGGAATAACATCACTGTATCTATCAGGACCTTCCTAGCGCTGCTCCAGTTTAGCAGTCGTGGCCGGCATGACTCCCGGGTGGGGGCAATGGGGGAGTCGCGCGGGGAGGGGGTCGCGTGGGTGGAGAGGGGTGGCGGTTTCATTTAAATTTTTAACAAAAATCTTAAGCCGGCCAGATTTGGTCCCGCGTCGTCTCTGCTTCTCTGCTCTTCGCAGGAAGCAGGCAGCCTCCCTCCCCTAAGTCAATCACAACGCTGAAATGGCAGCATTGGGATTGGTAGGGATGGCGCCCAGCCAGGGGCCTATGGGGAGGCCATTTTCTCCATGCACCCTACATGGAGAAAATGGCAGAGAGCGCATGACTGGTTTGGTCAGTCCCAGAGGGTCGACCAAACAGTCAGGGCCTGCAACATTGGGCTAGCCACTCCTCCCCTGCCCTGTTGCAGGACCCCCAACCCGCCCGCCCCCAACCAAAGCCTTCTGCTTTCTGCGAGAAGCAGTAACATAAAATGGTATTTATACCATTTTATGTTACTGCTTCTCGCATTGCGAGAAAGCAGTGGGGCGACGCTCCTCCACCCACATGAATGAGCCGCCCCTGCAGTTTAGGACTCACCACTTTGAAGAACACCACATTACAATGCATTAACCATCTACAACCCAGCTACCTCTCCTATCACTCACTGACTTCATGCTTGTCTTTGACCTTGTACAGTGCCTCGCGGCCTTTCAGCTAGGTTTGCGCTATAGAAACCAAACCCATCAACCCATTCAAAAATACACACCACTCTTAACTGAGAAACTGGAAAAAATTACAATGTGTAAAAAGACTAATTCCCATTGCATACCGATAAGTAAAAGAGGTAAACAACGTTCACTCTATTTCTTAACAGCAAGGTAAACAGCAATTCTCTCATTCAGGAGATTTATTTGCTTTGTAATATTTAATTATGTTATACAGATTTTTTTAAACTTCTAAAACCTATTTTCCACTTTAGATATCTTGTACACTGCACATAGCTCCACACAATGTCCCTGTGGTGCTCACAGTTGCTATTGGCGCCATCACAATTTGGCACACTGAACACGCTTCCAACAGTGTGCACGTACCACGCACCAGTTTGGTGGTACATCTCAGTAGAGTGGAAGGATAGGGGCTCCACACTGTGGCTGCATCCTGCTCTCTAACCTCACTGTTCCTCTCTATGCGAGGGCACTACCACCACACCTGCCCATAATGTATCTGGTCACACTGACCTGCCAGCCTACTTTCTTCTATTAACACTCTCTTGGTGGACAAGATTAACATCTGGATTTGAGTATCAAATTAAGATTCCCACTCAAAATCTAAACATCTAATCCTGCTTCTCCTGTGCACAGCCCCAACTTTTTATATCACATTCATTTGTATGTATTAGACTGTTCAAAGTTTTAATATAGTGTACACAGTTAGAATGAAGGAAAATACTTTGGACATATATTATTTTGTTAGAAGTAGAGTTACTGAACTACACCCCTGGAATTCAAAATAGTTATACAAGTAAGTTGGGTTTTAGGGCAGCAGTTAGAAACTGTGAAATAGCTTTTAGCCACCTATCATTTCTAAAGAAAAGCCCACCTTCCGAGTCTTTCGAAAGGAAGTGCACCATTTCTGCCAAGTTCAAAAATGGTCTTTCTAAATTTGACAAAGCCACAGAAAACTGAGTCAGATATCAGCTCCCTCGTAGCTCATATCTCAATTTGGGGTCAATGACTGGCTGTAGGGCCTAACCATGATAATCTTCAGCTGCAGCCACGAAATCTGCAAATAAAGGTAATAATTGCTATGTTGTTGTGGAGGCACTGTTATTTTAACTTTTCGATCTTGGACCCAGCTTTGCAGGCTATCATACTAGACTATTGTGGCCTAAATAATGTCTAACCAAACATTGTGTCCTAAGTATCATTTACAAAAACATCACCTCGTTGTAATAAATACAAGACTATTTACCCACCTTGCAGCAATATTTTGTAAACAAGATTTAGTCCACAATACATATGTCAGACGGTATTGTTGTTGTAGATATTCTGGCATAAAAAGGCTTTGCAGTGATGAAAAGTGTATAAAATCCGAATATTTGCTAGGAAACTAAAGTTCATCTTATGGCCAATTTGTTGCAATTTGGAATGTGTTAATTGTTTTTTTTCTGTTGTCCACCACTAAAACGGTGGATTTTTTCACGAGTCTGATATTATTGATCTGACACACCTCAATAATTGAAGGAGGGTAGGAATGTCTTGGGATTTTCCCTATAGGTGATGAGAGCACAGGATTATCAACAAAAAAGAGAGAAACTAAAAACCTAACCCCAACTCTAAGGGCATTGGATGCAACATTTTGGAACACTCCAATGAGAGCATTTATACAAAAGGATGATTGGAAATTGGTGACAGGACACAAGTATGTCTACCATGACAGGAATCTTCCTACATAATTCTCCTACTTGGCCCTATCCCACTTGACACATAAACTCCTAAATGGTTCTTAATTTGCAAATCCTATTTGCAAAAAAATGCATACCTTAGAGGATAATCAAACAATATGAGGCTGTGTATTGCAGAGTACAGCTAGGGAATCCAAGGGCTTTGAAAGAAGAGCAGTCATGCACACTCCGCTCAAAGTAACTATGGGATCAGTCAACCTTAATGGCTCGAAGATATGCCTGAGGGAGAGCATTTTTCAATTGTTTTAAGTTCAACTTAAACTTGCAAAGAAGCAGTTCCCATGCACAGTTGCTGACTGATTTCTGAAAAGTAACTAAATGATAAATAATTCTGTTAGTAAGATTACATTACTACTTTAAGGAAATCTCAGCAAGTGAAACGGTGGTACAAGTGGAGCATTAATTTCAATTCACCAAAATGTCATAATTAGCACAAGTGACCTCAAACACTCTTTGCCCTCAATGATGTGCCATTTGACCCTGAATCCCAAGAAATGATGGCAAAATACAATTATCATGATGAAATCATAATAACTGGCATCATTGAAGCCAAGTGTATACCTCACAAAGAAAAAGAATAGCTAAATAACAGGGAGATACACAAAAAAAGAGATTTAAAAAAGCAATAGTGGCCAGGCACACTATTGCACATGAACTATGTTATTTTTTTTTTATTATTGTAAATAAGATTTTTCCTCATCGCGTGAAAGGAACTATAACACTTACAGAGCACAGCAGGGATGGTTGTGCTCAGAAACATATTTTTCCACGTGTTCACAACAATGGACTGTGACAACAGTTTTAAAAATGTGCATTTTTAGGTTTTGCCGGCGTAGCACTGCGCAGCAGTGCTCGCGCAGGCGAAATCTTTTGAGAATCAGTATGGGGCTTTAACCCGCCTCTCTGTTCCATTGGCTAGCTCCTTAAATGGAGGCTAGCCATTGGAAGAGAGATCTGTCAGTCATTGCCCGAGCAGATTCGTGGGCATTCCGGCGATTTTTTCGCTCTCCGCCCCTTTTTGAACGTCATTGCGGCGGTGGGCGTTTACTTTTTTTTTTTGCAGCCTTTTATTTTGTCATTTGCCCGACCGCCGCCGGAAGAAGTCGTCCTCTGGTGAGTGCTTGCTGCTGTCCTCCCCCCCCCCTTGTTCGTGCTTGCTGTCCTGCCTTCCCCCGTCCCCTCCCGCTGTCCGTGTCTCCGTTCCCACCCCCCCTCCATTGCCACTCCCACGGGGGCGGCTCTGACAACGCTTGTTTTTCTTGCCTTCTGATTGTGCCGGTTCCCGCCCCCCCCTCCCGCTGTACGTGTCTCCGTTCCCGCCCCCCTCCCACTGTTTGTGTATCCGTTTCCCGCCCCCCTCCCGCTGTCCGTGTTTCCGTTCCCGCCCCCCCTCCCGCTGTCTATGTCTCCTTTTGTCAGTCCGGTATTTTTTTTTTTTCTCCTTCTTGTTGATAAGGCGGTCAATCGTAAGGGGTGAGTGAGTCACAGGCGGCTACAGAAGCCTGGTCTCTGCTCATGCAAAGAGACTGGTTCCTGGGTGTCCCGGGGAGGCAGTCTACATACAGGCGGCGCTCATGTCTTCTGTTGTGATCCGACATGTTCACCTGTCCGAATGGATTTCAAAAGGGATGGTGAAGTGCAGGATCTCGGTGTCGGGCGACCCTCTGAACAAGTGTGCCAGGCTTGTTCTTGACCTGTGAACAAGCGCCCTGCCTCCAGCACACACGGAAGTCGGCAGAGGGGAGGAGCAGACATGGTACTTCATTGCTGGGCACCAAGAAGCGGTTACCATGCAGCTGCTGCTGCGGTGCCTGTGTGAGCCCGTGTTCTAGGGCACGGAATGAGAATCTCTGATCGATTCTCATTCCCGGAGCTGCCCTTTGATGCTTTACTTTTGAAATGTATATGTATCGGCGTTAGTACAAGAGTTTCCCTGGCTCAGCGTGGCCCCCGCTGTTTCACAGAGGCAGGGACTCCTCCCTCTGCTCTTGCGGGTGCAGGCTCTCCTGGTATTGCCTTTCACACCCTCTCCTCAGGCTCTGTCTAAATGCTGCTTCCCCCTGCTTATCTAGTTTCTAACCACAAAAAATGTAAACTATTCCAAACATGTAACTCCATGGGGAGTCCTTACTCCGAGCCCGCATGTCACCCATCGGTTCGTGTTTCACCTCAAAGTGGGTCCCTTTTGCAGTGTGGGGGCTAACACACTCAATTTACTTATTTATTGTAGGACGTTTGTAAAGCGTTTACATGCCACCAAGCGGCGACTTCTGAGCGCTGTGAAGATTGGAAGCAAAGAGCAGAAAGGACGGAAAAGGCCAGCGGAGTGGGTGGGGAGGAGGTCGATGATATTAGTAGATGGGAGGAAAGTTTAAAAAGTTTATTATGATAAGTGGAAACAAGGAAAGAGTGAAACTCTCTGCAAAGATTGCCTTGCAGATAGCGGGTGCAATGCCCTGCGAGCGGGACCATTTACAGGTCTCTCCTGGACTGGCGGCGGTTTGTTGACTTCGTACTTCCCTCGATACAAGTTGCCATGTTTCACCCGCTGCACTCCTCACAAGTGTTTCAGTGCCCGGACCTTTCGGGTGTGAAATCTTTAGGCCCGATAATCCATCCCAGAGACACTGCGACCGCTCAGAGAGGCGCTGGGGCTCAAGCCTTGAACCCTGCTACTACCCACTATGCACTACAATCAGGCGGGGGACCAGTTAAAGCCCCCACCACAGGCACAAGAGCGACCATCATCCTTGCACCCCCATTGGACACCCCCACACCATCATCATCAGACGGTAGACAATGACAGCATTTTGATTTCCACCAACATGGTGAAAATCTGCTCGGAAAATCAGACAGTAATTCTAGGTACAAGCAGTTATTCCTCATTTCAGGAATACCCCCACCCCCGTACTCCCATTCCCCCGTCCTGTATCGCCTCTGCACATTGAGCCCTGGTACCTCAGTGAAGGTGGAGGATGCTCCGGGGCCGGGCCCACAGTCTGGGTTGGGATTGTGCAGTGCTTGTTTTTACTCAGCCCCCACTCGGCATGGCCCGGGGTACTGCGAGAACTACTGAGGCAGAAGCAGTCTGCCCGCTGCCTCCCTGGGTTCTGCTGGCGCTGGCTGGAGAGGCTCGGGGTCCCGGCCACACTGCCTGGTACCGCTCAGCAGCGCGATGCAGAATGATGGCAGGAGCAGTGCTTAATTTGAGCTGAGGTTCCCGGTGCTCAGGCCCGCTAGTAAATAAAGACGAATTTTTAAATGGGTCCCAAACAGACCTTAGATTGATGTCCTTAACTCTAATGGCTAACAACATCGATCAGTTTGGATGAAATGTTAAGGGTTCTCCTGTCAGTGAATTAGTTACTGATTTTGTTGTTGCATTTTTATATAGCGTGGACTCGAGCCAAAGGCATTTGAGCACATTACACAAGAACACGTTCATTTCTGGTTTAGGACTTGTGCCCTGTATTTCCCCACTATTCATAGGAAGGTACCATTGCACGTGCTGTTTAGTGAAGTTGTCCCCTGTGTGGCTCTGGGTGGGTGTGTGTGGCTCTGGGTGTGTGTGTGTGTGTGTGGCTCTGGGTGTGTGTGTGTGTGTGTGGCTCTGAGTGTGTGTGGCTCTGAGTGTGTGTGTGGCTCTGAGTGTGTGTCTGGCTCTGAGTGTGTGTGTGGCTCTGTGTGTGTGTGTGTGTGTGTGGCTCTGTGTGGGTGTGTGTGTGTGTGTGTGTGTGGCTCTGAGTGTGTGTGTGTGTGACTCTGGGTGTGTGTGTGTGTGTGGCTCTGGATGTGTGTGTGTGTGGCTGGCTCTGGGTGTGTGTGGCTGGCTCTGGGTGTGTGTGTGTGGCTCTGGGTGTGTGTATGTGGTACTAATTGCTGTCTGCTGAGCTCATCCGTAGGGTACAATAGGTCTCACAGTTGCGAGAGATTAAGCTAATGTCAATGTAAATGACAATGCCATTTATTTATCTGTTTTCAAAATCAACACATAAATACAAATTTTGTCATTTACAATGCCAATAGCTCCAACTTTTCCAAAGGCGAAACCATTGCCCAAAATAGTGCCTTGCAAATTGCGTGTCTTTTGCGACTCACAATTTTGCGAGGCGCTGTTTTGAATGCAGAACAGTGTTAGCGATTCCCAATGGGGTCGCAAATTGAGAGGCTCATGAATATTAATGAGCCTCTCGCAATTTGTGACCCCATTGGGAATGGTAGGCCCACCCAGGTATGGTGGCCTGCTGGGATGAGCGAGACCACCATGTCTGGGACTGCTTTTAAATAAAGCTGTTTTTTTATAAGGCAGCCCGTTTTCCTTGAAGGAAAATGGGATGCATTAAAAAAAAAAGAAATCAAACGTTTTTGTTAAATTTTTTAGGCCAGCAGTGGTCCCTGGGACCACCACCTGCCCTTAAAAAATATTTTCCCGGGGCGTGGCCAAGATGGCGTCGGAGTAAGACGTGCTTTTGAGTCGCTCCGGCGCCCGACCTGCTAAGCATTGTACAGCATCGCCTACGGGGCCCCGATCCGCTCCCGATCGACGACAGCGGTCCGTGGTGCTGGGCGGAGTGGTCTGGTGCTATCGGCGCCCTCCGGAGTGGTCATCCGGCGCCATTTAGAGCTCTGCAGCAACGGGCCTACTGAGCACCGCCCTTGCGCACGGGCGAGCCCGCCCTGGAGCGCAGTAGACCGGCGGCGGCTGGGCGGGGCCTCACGGAGCAGCGGACGTCCTCTGCCTTCTCGGCTCTCGGGCCCCCTTCGCTGCTACGGACCCTGGTTTGGAGGTCCCCCTCTTGCTTTGGCCAGCTAGGAAGCTCAACGGCTGAATACTTGGGGCGCCTTGGCCGTGGTACGGGCCATCCACCGAGCCTGAGCGACCGGGAGACGGAGGGCTCAGTCGTGCACTGTGCCGAGTGACTGATTACGGCCTGGCTCTGCGAGTCCGGTCCGTCGACTTTGCTACCACTCCCTGGCTCCTCGGCTGAGGAACTTTTCTCGTGTGTCCATTGCTGTGTGCGAGTGCTCTTCCCTGCAGCTCGGACGAACTTGTGCCGCTATCCCGCCGCCATGTCGACCCAGCCTCGCAAAGGAAGGACGGTGAAGGAGGGGACCTCCAAGGCGTCGCAACCGCCCAACTCCCCGGGGGCGAGTGGCTCGGCGAGACCATCGGATGAAGAGGCGCCAGCCACTAAGGCCTTCATGTCGGAGCTCTTTGCCTCCATCAAGGAGGACATCTCGGAACTGCGAGGCCAACTAGCTTCGGACCTCCGTGAAGTCCGGAGGGACGTGGATGGCATTGGTGAACGAGTGGCCGTACTGGAGGACCATGACCTAAGTATGGCGAATGACGTCCACCAGCTACAGCAAGATGTGCTTCGCCTTACGGACCAGAACTTGAATTTGCAAGCCTATGCTGAAGACCTGGAGAACCGCTCCAGGAGAAATAACATCCGGATCAGAGCGGTCCCCTGGGACGGTGAGGCTGGGGATCTAAGGGGCTACGTGCAGGCCCTCTTCCTCCAGGTTCTTGATGAGGAGGACGTTCTAGAGATTAAACTGGACAGGGTACATCGAGTGGGCCTGCCCAGGCGAGGGGGCCCTCCTCCAGACATCCTGGCCTGTGTTCATGACTTTCAGATCAAGGAACGCATCCTCCGGAATGCCAGGGCCCTCTCCTCCTTGACCTTTCGAGAACATCGGCCACAGTTGTTCCAGGACCTGGCGGCATCTACCCTGCAGAAACGGAGGGAGTTCCGGCCGGTGACTGCCTATCTGAGGGAACAGGGCATCTCTTACTCATGGGGTCACCCTTTTCGAATCATTTTTCGGTGGCAGAACCGGCTGGTGCAAATCCGCTCCTTGAAGTCCGCGAGGGAGCTGTTGGGACTGGAGGAAGAGCCGTCCTCACAGGCAGCACGATCCTCGCCTTCACGGCGCCGCCATCGCTCATCGTCATGGCACAGAGTTGGGGCCTCCCCGGAGCGGCTGCGACCGGACCACTCCATTCGCCTGCAGGAGAGAGGTTCGGCAGTGGCGTCGGTGGCATCAGTCACTCTTGCAAACTCTCAGCACTCCTCTGAAGCGGCTTGACCCCTGATTTCTTTCAAGGTTGGGCGCCGGAGCGCCTCTACTTCATCGGCCCTGGGGTACTATGGTACTTTTGGAGAAGACACCCCGGGCCTTGGCCCTGGGGGCCCCTGATCTGGTGCTCCCGCCCCGATACCAGTCTGATGTGGACCTTGTGACCTGTGGCCCATTGGAACTGCTGACTGTAATCTTCAGGTTGCGGGCCTTGTGCTCTGTTTTTTTGGTTTTGGGACTGTTTGGGGGGGGTGGGCCAGTTGGTGCTTGTCGAGCGCTTGTGGTGGCAGTACAGTTTTGCTTGGGGCTGGGGTTTGGGGGGGTGGTGGTGGTGGTGGCGACCTGGCGTGTTAGCGGTATGATACGTGTGATTACAACCCTGTTTCTTCCTATGCTTCCTGGAATGCACTGTTTGAGGAGTCCTAGGGCCCTGGTGCCTCTCTGGGCCTTTGACCGCGAGTTTCTGAGTGAGCTGTGTGGCTGCTTCGACGTATGCATGGCGTGGATTTCTAGTTTCCCGTTATGGCTATTAGCATAGGTACATGGAATGTGAAGGGCCTCAACTCCCCGCAGAAGAGGCAGAAGTTATGGAAGTATATTGTGGACCACCACTTAGACGTGGTTGCCCTTCAGGAGACCCATTTAGCTAGGAAAGACGAATTGAGGCTCCGCCACAGACAGTTCCCTCTTATCTATAGGGCGTCTGCGGCCACGAAGCATAGGGGAGTGGCCCTTCTATTCCGAGCTTCCCTGCATTTTCAACCCCTGGGAGTGAATGTTGACAAGGAGGGCCGGTGGCTGATGGTGAAGGGGGGATTACATGGCCGCCTCTGTACCTTTGTTGTGATGTATGCCCCGAATACGGGCCAAAATGGCTTTTTGCAAGGCTTGCTTGATAAGGTGGGGGATTTTGTGGAGGGTCACTTGATCCTGCTGGGTGACTTTAATATGGTGTGGGACAGGGACCAGGATGCTTCCGGAGCACGAAGGGCGGACACTGGAGTTTTTTCGGAAGAAACTAAGCGTCAGTTAGGTGATATGGGATTGGTGGATGGTTGGCGCTTTGTCCACGCACAGGCTAGGGACTACACTTTTTTCTCTAATGTTCACCGCTCGTACTCTCGCATTGATTATGTCTTGGTGGGCCAGGCTCTCCGGGGTGATATACAACTATCTAATATCTTTCCACTCTCTTTATCCGACCATAGCCTGGTGGTTCTGGGACTACGCTGGGCCCCTGGGGGGGACGGTTGGCGCAAATGGTGCTTCCCAGCAGCCCTGGCGAGGGATGACCGGTCCTGTAAGGCTTTACGTAAGGCGATCGGCGATTTCTTTCTTCTCAATCCCCCTTCAGACACCTCGGTGTACAACACTTGGGATGCGTGCAAGGCCTCCTTAAGGGGCACTTGCCTCGCTCTCAATGCGCGCCTGAACAAACTGCGACGCGAGGAGAGGGAGGCCCTTGAAGCGGAGCTTGCCACCCTGGAGCAGGCCCACAAAGCGAACCCCTCCAGGGTGACTTTACGGCCCCTAACGGCGGTGCGTGGGAAGCTAAGGGCCCATTATAACAACAGGGCGGAGTTCACTCTTTTGCGCCTGCGGCGCGCCTCTTACTCCCAGGGCAACAAGATTGGGCGCCATCTTGCCCGGCAACGTGACAAGCGCGAGCGGGAATACATTGGAGGGGTGCGTGATCACACGGGTTCGGTTCAGCATAAGGATGCGGACAAGGCGGCCATCTTTGGGCGCTTCTACGCAGCACTCTACTCGAGTGATACTCTCGACCCGGAGGCTCAGTCCAGATTCCTGGAGGGGCTCCCTCTTCCGACGGTCTCCGATGAATGGAACAATTTGTTGTCCTCCCCCATCACTCGGGAGGAAGTCCTGGACGCCATCAAGGCTCTAAAGCTGCATAAGGCGCCTGGACCTGACGGCTACACGGCCCTCTTCTATAAAACGTTCGCCTCGGAGATTTGTGATTACTTGGTCTCTCTTTTCAATGCTATGGCAACTGACGGTAGGACTACGGACTCCATGGCCGATGCGTTGATCACTGTAATCCCCAAACCGGGGAAGGACCCTTCCTCCTGTATGTCTTACCGCCCGATAGCGCTCCTCAACCTGGACGCTAAACTGTATTCCTCCATCTTGGCGGGTAGACTACAGGACCTCATGCCGGCCTTGATCCATCCTGACCAATCTGGTTTCATCAAAGGTCGGCAGACTCATGACAATCTGCGCCGCGTGGTCCATCTCATAGAAAAGGCGGAACGATTCCGCATACCTGCGGTGCTGATAGGGCTGGATGCGGAGAAGGCCTTCGACCGTGTGGATTGGGGGTTCTTACACCGGACGCTGGAGGCTTTCGGATTCTCGCCCGGCTTCATTCGCATGATCGAGGCCAATTATCGAAGTCCTACCTCCCGGGTACTGGTCAATGGCCACAGATCCGAGAGTTTTAGCCATTCCAGGGGGACGCGCCAGGGGTGTCCCCTCTCACCCCTCCTTTTCGCCCTCAGCATTGAACCTTTGGCATTGGCGATACGGGAAGAGGAGCGGATCTTGGGGCTTCCCTTTACAGGTGAACAACATAAGGTATCGCTCTTTGCCGACGACGTCCTCCTGTCCATACGCGACCCTGCTCAATCCCTACCCCATGTCCTCTCAGTCCTCTCCGCCTACGAGGCAGTGGCAGGTTTTAAGGTCAATTTTGATAAGTCCTATATCTTGAATCTGACCCTGTCCCCAGGAGAAGTGCAACAGACCCGGATGCTTACCACGCTTGCTTGGGCGTCCACGTCCCTGCTTTATTTGGGGGTGCGACTGACCTCCACCGTGGGAGCCCTGTTTCAGGCTAATTTTCCGCCGATATTGTCCTCAATCAGGGCTGAACTAGAACGATGGAAGCCTAAATTCATCTCCTGGCTTGGCAGGGTTCACGCCCTCAAAATGGTTCTTCTTCCTAAGCTCTTGTACCTCTTTCAGGCTTTGCCGATTCCAGTGGGGCTGGACTATTTCCGCCGGTTGAAGACCGTGATGCTGAAATATGTGTGGCAAGGTGGCCGAGCCCGGCTCCCATTTGCGGTTCTTCGGCGCCCGCGTTTAGACGGGGGGGTGGGTTTCCCGGACATGCAACTGTACTACAAAGCAGCTCAGCTTAGAATTCTGGTGGAGTGGTCCCAACAACGCTCGGAAAAACATTGGCTCCACATGGATCGGAGTGTGGCGGGCCGCTCCATATGGGATCTGGCATGGAAGCCTAAGGTGGACCGGCCCAGGAACGCATACCTTAGCACCCCCACGAGCACGGTATTGAAGGTTTGGGACGTGGTGAGTGGCGATGATCGCTGGACCACCTTTCCGTCTCCGTTTACCCCGATCCATTTTAACCCGGCCTTCCCCCCGGCCTTGACGGAGGGTCCTTTTGAGACCTGGAGGGAGGGCGGCTGTAGAGCCCTCACTCACTTATTTCATGGTACTGAGCCCCTTACTTTCCACAACTGTATGAGGGACTACGGGGTGCTGCCGACGGAGCGTTTTAGACATCTCCAGCTCCTCCACTGGGCGACGTCGCCCTCGGTGGCGGAAGCCGCCACCAGGCCCTTAACGAGTTTCGAATCTTTCCTTCTCCGCACCTCCACCATGAAGGGGGCGATCTCTTTCATATATAAGCTGCTATTGGACACTACTATATCTCCGAGACCGCGGTACCAGGACCATTGGGAATCTACGCTGGGAAGGGACATCTCAGCTTGTGAATGGCGGGGCTTGTGGCGGGACGTGTCGGCACATAACCACTCCACTGATCTCAGGGAGGCCCATATGAAACTCATCTTTGATTGGTACCTGTATCCCTCTAAATTGCGACGCATATTTCCGACTGCTTCGGATAGGTGCTGGAGGGGCTGTGGAATGTTAGGGGATTTTAGCCATATCTGGTGGGACTGCCCCTCCATCAAGCCATTCTGGGCCGAGATTCTCTCGCGCATGAGGGATATCCTGGGTTATCCAATCCCGGACTCCATGGCTTTTGTCCTATTAGGCCTCAGGGACCCTCTGCTCGAGCATCAAACTAGGGCGGATAAGCGTATCATGTGGTTGTGTTTGGGAGCGGCTAAGATGACCTTGGCAGCCGCCTGGAAGGCCCCTTCTGCCCCTGCTGTTTCCTTGTGGCACGCCCGTTTGTGGCGCCTGTTGAGCATGGAACGTCTTTCTGACATCTTTCTGGGTAACTTTAAGAATTTCATGCATAACTGGGGCCCACTTGTACGATTTCTATCCCGGGGCCTTCCTTCGGCAGTGTGCCCGTCAGCATTGCGATCCCTTCATCTTTTCCAGATCTGATTGTGGGTGTGACTGTGATGGGTTGTGTGTTTGGTGTCGCCACCACTGGGGGGAGGTGAATGTTGGGGTGGGATGAGGGTGGGAGGGTAGTTGGGGACGTTTTCCTTTTTTGCGACTTACTTTACTCTTGGGATGAACACTACACCTTGCTTCCAGCTGGAGCTGCCTCCCCCCTCCAGGGACACTGCCTCTATTGTTGGTACGCCTAGCCTAACGTGGGCGCTTTGATGGGTGGGCCTCCTACCCGTACCTCTGTTGCTTGCCCGATCCCTGGTGTCATGGTGTGGACTTTGGAGTTTAACTGGCCTTGCTTTGCGGACGTGTCCTCTCCCCAATCATTGCACCCCCTGTGTGGGGTTTGTGGCGGTATGTCGCCTGTTCTTCTTTCTTTCTTCTTTGCTCCTCTTGCTCTATTCCCTTCCCCCCTTTCCGTTTCACCTTGCATACTACAAAATAAAAATTTTACAAAAAAATATTTTCCCCTGAATTTGCAAAGGGGAAGGTGTCCCCTAGGGTCCCCTTCCCTTTTGCAAGTGCATTAGCACCCTCTTGAAGAGGGTGGGAGTTTTTAGGTGTTTTGCGCCTGCAATTGCGGACACAAAACATTCTTACATAGGGTTGTGCTCGCTATTAGGAAGGGAACGCCCCTTCCTAATAGCAAGTTGCAAACCCATATTTTGCTAGTCGCAAATAATTGTGACTCGTAACATAGGGTTTGTACATTCCCCATGCTATTTTTGCATGCGTAAACTGGTTCGCAAACCCGTTTGCGCATGCAAAAAAGGTCGTAGATCTGGCCCTTACTCACCTATTACATTTCTTTGTAGTGTCCTCGTTCATTCTTTCATCTTTCCCTGGCGCTCTCGGTTTAGCTTCTACTATATTTTAGGCCAGTGCAAGAAATTCTGCTCCGCTCGCGGAGTTTGCAGTGTTTTTCCTACTCCACGCAGCACACAGAGTTCCACATAGCGGATCAGAGGTTTTTCCTCTCTCATACTCGCCAATGTTAAGTTGGCGAGCCCATGCGAGAAAAACCTTACTCCAGACCACCTCTCCGGCGAGATTTCTCAATGTCGGGAGTTGCGGATTGCCGCTACTGCTTACATTGAAAAACTTTCCGTTCGCATTAAGGAAGCTGCCGCTCGAGTAGAACATTTACTTGAGCGGCAGAAAGAAGCAGCGTTCTCTTGTGCTGCACATAGTGCAGTTCGTGCTGATTTTCCAGCGCCGTACAATCACCCTTTGGTAAAAATCAGCATGAACTGCAGGACCTAACGCACTCCGCCGCTTGAGAAATGTGAACTCCGCCCATGCCTGCAATATTTCCCTTTCCCTCCAGGGTCAGCCAGAGAAATAGATACCTTTTTCCAAATGTGTTACTTTTTAGTTTTTTATAGTTTTTATAATCATGCCTTCATGCACATGTTGCAAATAATCTTTGGGGCACATCACAAAGGAGTCACCAGGTTACAAATGGTTAAATATGGTAGCATGTTTTTTTACTGAATGTGCCTTACACAGTTACATTCACCACAGGCGACAGGAAGTAGACAAAGCTCAGAGAGCCCTGTTTAATTTCTGTTCCTTGCACTGCCTTTGCTACTTTTCAGGCTAGGGGTCGCAAAGGCAGTAGCAGGGTTCACAAGACGCAAGCCCAGGGTTGCAGCTGCATCCCTTCAAACTAATTAATGAAGTCCATGGTCACTATGAGGTGAAACTGGCAGGAAGGTCTGTGACAGGTTAGCTTACCAGGGCGCTCCATTTCCGGAAGTACATAGGCAACACAACCTAATAAAGAAAAACTATTTTTGTACTGCTTAAGTCATACCTGTTTGCGGTAACAAAGGACAACTTTTAACCTATAATACTCCCATCCATGAATGGAGGGAAGAACGATCCAAGCGGCACACTACAATGGCGAGTAGTGGGGAGGTGGAAGAGAAGCCCAGGGAGAGAAGCAAAGGCACATCAACCTCAATGAAGACGAAGAGGCCGCTGCGCTAGTGAATTCACACGTTAAAAAATGGTCCACAACTACCCTTTTGGGACTTAAGAAAGTAAGGAGACCAAAATTCAATTTTTTCATGTTCAGCGACCAATAAAAAAGAGCATTGGTCTATTAAACATCATCGTTACTTGCACATGTTACCTTTAATAAAAAACGTTGTCTTTGTGCAAATCAAGACTGCCAAGAGATTGTTTGAAACGCTTGACAAGGATAATGATCATTCCCGATGGAGGGAGAGCTTTGTTTAGTAGATTTTTAATCTGGTTGATTAATGTTACCCATGGTGAGAGTTATAGAGTTTAGAGTAATGGCAAATTAAGTTATAATAAAGCCACTTAACTTAATGTCTAGGTCTGCAGCTTTAAACTGGGTGTAATTGCTCCCCTCATTGTCCCTTAGTATGACAAACCCTTGTCATCCACTCCCTTCAGAGGAGGCAGGATACTGTGTGAGCGAGGGATGACTCAAAAAAACAGAAGGTGGAAAGGCAAATGCAGCCAAGCAAATCATTAGCTACTTAGTTCAATGCCCCAGATAGATCTGACCTTGCAATTCTACCTTAAAAAGCACCCATGGGAGGAAACAGAACAGAAAGAGACGGCAAGTGAAACCTACATCAATTATCTTAAAGCTCATGCATAGTTCACCAGGAGCAAAAAGCATTTCCATTGAATACGACCTCGCAAAACCGCTTAGTTCATTTATCTGAAGCAAGGTAGGGCTGGTGTGCATGTTAAATGTGGTTTTGCGTGGAACAGATTACTTAGCAGGGAGATGAATACTATTCAGTTGTCTGCTGCTACCTGCAATACATAACTGTTCTCATCCTACACTTTATTGTACTCAGCAATTATTAATTTGTATCTTCATTGCAATAATGGTACATTAGAGTTTATGACCAGTATGCATTTATTGATATATAACACATGTAGCTGTGTAACATCCCTGCAACTCTATTGCTCTTTATTTTCTTTCTAACATCACTAGAGTAGTCATAGGAGCTCCCCTCCGTGACAACGTAGCGGCCATCTTCCTTCTACCTGTAACTGAAGCTCAAGATAGGGGCGCACTGCTGTCCAAAGGTGCTGCTGCGTGAATGTATATGACTTCTTGGCTAAAGGTAGTAGCCTGAAAGAGACTAGAAAGCCTCTAGTTGCCTGAAGCTTAGCAGAGTGGAGGGAACTATTTTCAACTTATCCAGTCCGACACCCAAAGGTAGGATCTGGCCTGCGTTGAAAATATATAACGCTCATGGTATCTCACGGGGGATTTGAGGTTACCAAAATGCTTCCCTTTGCTAATCCAAGGAAAAACGCATTTGTCTGAAGTTTCTACATCTTCCTCCGACAGTCTTGAGCTATATTACTCACGCGGAGCTAAAGCAGCCATACATCAAGGTACGGTGACCAACTGGCATGGGTGCAAATTCAGAACAGTCAGTGTGAAAATTCAGGACAAAGGGTCAAAATTCAGGGCAGAAATTCGGGACAGAAGGTCAAAATTAAGGACAAAAGTTTGGGACAAAACATACGTTTTACAGACATATCAGAGGAGGTCGCACAATAGTATATAAGTAAGTAGATAGACAACCAACATAAGGACAAGTCAAAAGAAGTTTATATAAGGTTGAGACACCTTTGTGCACTTCACAGTTTTCAGGTCATGCCTAGCGACGCAGGGCATACGTTGCTTCGCTTTGGCGAGACCTATTGTCGTCAGTTTGTGTTTGGAAGGGGGACAGGAGATGTGCACGTTCATGGCATCTCCATCAGATTGCCCCCGGATAGCACATTGGCACGCGCAAGGCATCTCTTCACTTTTGGGCGCTCCCACCACGGACACCACATTGGCACACGCATGGCGTCTCTTCACTTTCGATCACTCCCACCGCGGAAAACCTTCATCATACAGTGCGTCAAAGATTTATTCGTTGGCCGGCTACGTAAACCACAGACAGTCCCTGTATCTGCACCGTAGCATTTGAGTCACAGTCTCTAGGCACCAGCTAGCCAAAGTCCTATAAACATGTAAGTGGGAACATTTTAAGAACCCCGTCGTACACCAATTTTTGCAGGGTGGCCCATCATTCTGCAATACGCCACTGGCATGAACCCAGCAGACAACGTCGGAGGGAATAAGCAAAGATGAAAGAGAGCTATGAAGCAGCGCAAGCACAAAGAGCCGCAGGCACCAGCTCAAGGTCACAGAGTGGCCATGTGTGAATAGGCCCAGGCTTTCCAGACAACACACGCCAGCCCACAAGGCTGCTGCGGGCCTCCAGGTATGCTACAGACAGCATGACCAACTCACTTTCGCTGCAGGCATTCTTCCTGCCCCATGCTGGGTCACATGAGTCTTCTTTCCCAACTTGTTAATCTGGTTTGTGGTCGCAGTTTCTGCCTGTGCAGAGCTGTTCCCAAAGAGGTCCCTTCCTCAATGAGCACGTATAGAGAATGGAATAATCTTTCCAATGCAGCACTGTGATGGCCTCGCTCAGAGTTCCAGCATACTGCATGACCTGGCGGGTGACTGACTCCTCTTGCTGGAGTAAGTTTTTCCCTTCGACTTGTCAGTCCATTAGCCAATGCACGGACTCCGCAGATGGCTGCAGATCATCTGGTGTCTCAGGCAAGGGTGAACTTGTAACCTTGCGAGAAACAAATAATGCTCTCCCGCCACGACTTGGTGACTTGTGGCAGCTCAGAGTGACTCTGGGTCAGGGCGTATTTGTGTTTATTTCTTGTGTGCGTGTTACATCCTACATGGAACTGTCATCCGCAAATTGCAAGGGGTTCAACAGGTCTGCTATATATTTCTGTTTTCTGATTATTCTAGCTCTGCCCCCGGGTGGATGAGTACCTGAAATAAAAAGTAAATGTGTTTGTTACGTGTAGAATTAAACTGAACCAGCATGTAAGACTTCTTGAGCCCTTTTGTGGATGCATTTCTGTTTCGTTTAAATTTGAATAAATACTTATAAATTATGTTTGTGTGCTACAGGTTCCTGTGTGAACTAGGAAGGGTATAGAATAATGACAACTCTTGGTTCTATAATTAGTAGTATGTTGATTTGTTTCTAAAAGACGTCTATTTTTGTGAAAGTAAAGAAATCTAACCAGTTGGTTCTCCATGGAGATATTTCAGAATGGAAAATAAGTAATTTGTCTAGCTTCCTTCAGCCTGACTCAGAAATGTTACATTTGTTTCACGTTTGGTAAACTGCAAAAATCTTGTTTCCTTGAACATTTTATGGATTATAACACTTTTTTTCCAAAGGTATTTTTTATTGAATGTGTGTCACGTTTCCATTATGGTTTAGATTTCAGTCATTTTGAATAAATATTCGCAACATTGACGGTCTGTGATTCTTGTTTAATAAAGAACAGGCGATCCAAAGCAAAGAATTTCTAGGAGTACGATTTTTTCATTGGCCTAGATATAGACACTTCAGCTGTCTGCCTTACCTTCTCTTCTCAGCAGCAGCTACCTATTGACAGTGGGATAAAATGCAAACTATTTTAACAGCCAAAGAGATTGAACAGGCATTTGCAATGCAACAGGTCTCACAATTGCGAGAGTTTGTGCTATTGGCATTGTACATGACATTGTCTTTTATCTATATGTTTTAAAACCTGCAAGCATACTTATAGTCCTTGCTTTCAAGAAGCAAGGTTGGCAGTAAAAGAGGCGCAGTTCCTGCCAGCCTTGCTTCTCGTATGTAACGACTATAAGTACAAAGTGCATGTTTACGCAGAGGTTGCAGGTTTTCAAAACACATAAATAAAAGGCATTGTCATTTACAATGCCAATAGCTCAAACTCTTGCAAATGTGAGACCTATTGCATTGCCAATGCTTGTTCAGTATGAGCTCAGCTTTGCAAAGCGACATCAGGCTCTTTATGCAATCAAGATTTGTGCTAATGTAACAATAAACATTAAATAGTATTTTTTTATTTGTATGTTTAAATCTAACTTTTAAATGTACAACGAAAACGCTGTTTCAGTCCCATGACATTAAGAAGCACTTTGCTGAATAGCCTATTGTATTAATTTTTACTCAAAATTATTTTACGTTGCACCTTATATATATTAAGAGATAATATCGTCAGGGACATCAGAAACTGAACTGAATGCTATTTTAAAACTGGTTATCACTTCTACCCTTCACAAATATCCACCTTGACAATGTGGTAAATGACCTATAGATGGAGGTTTTGTACAAATGAATGCTCTGCCTCTGACAGTTATTTTATTTTTATTTTCTCCAGCATGGCGCCAAGACAAAAGCAGAATGCCTTGCCCTAGTCTGATGCAGGAAAAGGCACACCACGTGCTGTCACTACAATAGGCCCCATTGCCATTCTATGTGTGCTAATCAGCTGCAGTCTCAGAACGACAGTGGGACAGTCCACAGTATGTGCGAGGTGCGGGAGGGGTTGCAGCAGTCAGCTTCAGTCTACAGTTTAAAAGATAAGTGCAAGAGGCCCTGCGTGAAAACTTTTACACTCTAGGGGCCACTTGCAGGGGAACAGCATAACCTTCCTGAAATTCCCCAATTTGATTTTAGTATGATGTTTGTCAGGCATCCATAATTTGGGGACGTCTTACGGACATCATACTAAAATAACGGATTGTCTGTGACATTTACGGACAGTTGGTCAGCCTACATCGAGGATAGGGTGCACCTGGCTCCTCTGGTGCTTTGGGTGAGTGTTTGGACCAATCCCCATGCCAAGCTTTGCAGAGACATCATCCAGGACTGTCTCGGCACAGACAACAGACATGCTACACCGTGGTTGAGGTATATATCCTCTTCACTAAAGGCCCTGCGGCTGTCTCCTCTTGTCTCTTCTCCTATTAATATTAAGAAAGAAGATAAAGTGTGGGTCAATCAATTATATTTACAATCTTGTGAAGACACCAGACTTGCAGCCGAGATCAAGAAACCCACAGCAATCTTTTATTATAGGTCACTCGCCTCTCATGAGCCAGCTCTCTATCTCTCACTTGAATTAACGCACTGGGAGGGATCTTTACTATTCTGATTTAGATCTAGCATTGTATGCCGGCGTTTGTCGGGCCGCAGACAACTATGGGGAACTCTGTTTCTCTTTCTCTTTGTCCATGTGATACACCTCAGAACAGTCCTTGCTGCACAATATTCTTTTTTGTAATTATTTTAATTAAGCACTTTCTTAAACCACTGTTGAAATTGTTAAATACCTCAAAGGTTTGTTTTAGTATTTGTTCTTTTTAAAAAGCTGCTATCAGAGCTAGGAGAACCATGGAGGGCTAATTGACAAGGAGTTCTCCCGCCTTAGTGATTTTTATGTTATACTATATATTTTATTGATTTGTATCTGCACTGTTCTATGAGTTCTATCTCTGTTGGTGTACCAAATGTGGATTTTAAAGCTCATAAATCATTATATGTCATGCACTGTTTTAGCTGTCTTTTATGGCTGGGCAGGCCGAATAAAGATTTTTTCAACTAAATTGACTAGAAAGCCATGAGCTAGTCACCCATATTTTTATTTTTAATTATTAAAACAAGTTGACAGCCACTACATACCAATACTGCAAACAACATATAAGATAGGGAAGGTTTTTATTTAGACTGAAGGATAAAGTGGGACACAACAAAAGTGTTAAAACATAAAAATGCTAAATGCTAGTAATCTCACCGAGAGAAAAAAACAAATTATATCACAAGGGGAATTTTATCCTGCTCTTCAAAAATCAGGAAATAAAAATGTAACCAAGGATGATTGCAAATAAAATAGAACACTTTAAGGGCATGACTAAAATGTCCAGAATGGAACTCTAAATTACTGACAGAATTCGAATAAATGTTTAGGACTTGGAAATATATAACAAAAGGGAAGGAAATAATGATGATTCTCAGTAAGAACAGGGGTGTATCGTCAGGAGGGGTGTTTGGGATGTGACCCTTCCCACGCCTCCCCCCTCTGCCCCCCCACAAATAAATGCATTATTGGCCTGTGAGTTCGGTTTGGGGGTCCTAAGTGGGGTGTTCTATGCTTCTGTTGGTTTTCCTCTTTGTCCTAATTTGACTAAAAGTTTTAACTTGTTTTTTTACCTCACCTCCCGTAAGCCTACCAGCCAGGTGTCTATGGGGAGGCCATTTTCTGAGAAAAGGCAGAGTACGCCTAGTCAGCACCCTCTGCAGTGGGCAAGGCACTCCTCCCCTGCCCTAGAGCAGACCCGCCCACCCCCAACCAAACCCTCAGAAACATAAAATGGTATGAGAGAAAGCAGTGGGACGACGCTCTTCCGCACACATGGAGGAGCCGCTGCTGCTAAAGAATCATGGTGAAAGAGGGCCCCAGCAGCTGGCCCACTCCTGCAGCTGTCTACCCTATTCACAAATGATGACAAGGAAAGCAAAAAACACTTTAGCAGGGCTTTTCACCCTTCTATTGAGCTGGCCAATGTCCCCTTATGACGCCTTCATTTTTATTTCGAAAGACTCCCTGGTGGAGTGCCTAAGACCAATAATGCAGTTGCAACATTTTTCTCAAAGTTGCCACCAGTCAGCCACAGGGTTTCAGATGTGTGGACCCAGATTTGGATTTGTGGGCCTGAATTGGACAAGAGGAAAAGCTCTCTCATCCACTCATATTTCTTTTTTTAATTTGGGTCAACAGAAGGCCAGCGAATCCAGGTTTGTGGACCTCCGCAAACTATCAATCCAGATAATTAACATTTTAACACTTTTAAAAATGTTGTTAAATGCTTATTTCTCGAATGTACTCAAAGGATTCCCACCAAAATAATTAAGGGCACAACCTTAAAAAAGTTCTTCTTTCATGCTAATTATGGGCACATTCACTTCAGTGTTATTTCAGTGTCAGAGAGCAAATACTGCCATGGAAATTAAAATGGGAAGAGTCACTGCCCCACCCCCTGCATCCACTCCCCCTGTCTGACCTAACTATTTTAGTGTGTGTGTGAGTGCATATGTGTGCATTTATAATATATATAAACCCTTCTGTTAGAACAATTTCTTTCTTATACATATGTGTCGTTATGATTCAATATACTTTCCTCTGAAACATTCTTTGATTTGCCTATAACTAATGACCCGGGAGACGGATTTGAATGACGTTTGGCAATTTTGTAGCTTAGTCAGCTAAGATTTTGTGTGCCAACTTTCACAAACATCAGACTATGGGACAAAAAGTTAAAGGCACGGGAAGAAGTGTTTTCCTATTTTAGCTCCCACAGGAAATGTTGCTCATGTTGACAGTCCGAACTGTTGAACCGATTTACTCCAAACTTGGCATGAAAGTAGAACTTTACTCAGAAAGTATACTTTCTTTTGCTTGATGTAAATTCATTCAGTAGTTTTGAGATAGCTGTGTTTTAGAAAGTTGCTACTGGATTTTAAAGGGTTAACATTTTTGTATATCTCTGCTGATTGACTTTTGGATACCTCTGCCGCCTTGGATGTTAATATGTATATATATACCGATCATGGGTACATGCCACTTTCTCTTCGGAGTTGGATGGATAGTTGGGATATATATATAATTATATATATAGCGAGCAAGGCGTCGGAGAACGCCGAAACGCGTATGGTTCTGAAGGGCACGGCAATGCACGACTAAAATATTTACAAAAAATAAATTTCCAGCGGCTGCTGAGGAAAAAACAACAGAGTCCATCTCTCTTTCTCATTGTGGTGAGCGCCGTGTGGAGAGTGGCGAGGAGAGTGGTTCCAGGATTTATATATATATATATAGATATAGATATAGATATAGATATAGATATATATCTGATTGGATGAAGAAAACTTTTCACCATTCAATCTTCAGTACCCGCTGCAAGAGAAACATTTCTCATGCTGAAGCCATTATAGGACTCAGAGCACCGTACCTGTGTCCTGTAGTTTACAAAAAAATACCTATAAGGGTGCAAGGAAAAAAAACCATGTCCTGCAGGCCACAGTGTGGGAACCCTCAAAGGTGTGTGTCACTTAGCCTAAATAAAATTAAAAAAAATTAAGTTACCGGATTTGAAGTCAGAATCCTGGCTCATGAACCCTCGACAACAAAAAAGACTTGGTACCATGTTCTCGCCGCCATTTTAGATGGTTTTAGATGTCAGAATTTGCAGTTCAGAAATTCAAAACACAATCCTGATGCAAGATTCATAGTTTGAAGCTTACATCACACTTACAAACCTTAAGTAGGATCAGCAAATCTGAAATAATATTTTTTTAAGAAAGTCCTGGCCAAAGGCCAATAACTATGGGTCAACCCCTGGGAACTGGCAACAGGTCTTCCCTGGAGCCTCCCCAGAGGTGACTGTGGCTGGTTGGGCACAGGGCCTGGCTTCAAACCCTCTCTGTGCATGACGAAAGTCGTGCACAGTGGGGGTTAACGCCCATGATGGGCTGGACTCTGAGACTGGTCACAGGCTAGTCCCAGTGCCCATTCACCTCTGTGCATGGCCGAAGGCCGTACAGAGAGGGGGTTGTGCGTCCATAGCAGGTTAGGCGCAGTGCAAGTCCATAGGCCAGACTCTGCATCTTCCCCCCCTCACCCCTCACAACCCGTCTAAAGGCTGTACATAGCTATGGTTGTAAATTACGCACATCATTGAAAAAAACTCTGAAATTCACAAACAAAATACAGTTAAAAACTGATTTCTTTCCTGGTTCAAACGAGTAAAAACCACTCAAATTGACTCGTTACTGTTATCAACGTATACATAAAACACGCCATTACGTGTGCCATCCACCATGCTCAAATACCAATTTGCCAAAAACAGTTATCAGGAGAATACCATGGTGGGCAGCGGGTGTCATGGTGGGTTTTGTATGTGTATTGATAATCATAACTGGCATTTTTACATGTTTGCATATTTGAGCCACAAGCATAACTCCGTTTTTGACTGTAGTTTTTTTTCTTCAATATGCATGTATATACTTATGAGCATGTAATACAGTCCGATATTGGTAAGAAAATGCTGGTAACATCAACAAGTGGTGGACGGTGGAGTAGTTTCTAAGTATCATGAGAACAGAACCAAGAGATGGCAATATGGGATCTTTTTATAGATGTTAATACTTATGTTTGTTTTGCTTGTTTATTTTGGTGCTGTTCGCATGAAACAGGTGCTTTTTTTCAAACAAGGAAATGTTTATTGAAAACACTGAACTACATTGTTTAGTCGTCTGTAGGGAAAGAAATAGAAACGTATTTAAATATATAATAAAGATGGTATTGTCTTTTAAAACAAGTTTTTGCATTGTTAAAAAACACATTTTGTATGTAGATGTCAGAGATACTGAAACTGGCGCCTGCAAGGATAACTAACAGTGGGCTATGATTTCACTTTGAAAGTTCAGGTCTTGTTTACATTTCAAGAAGAGGATGCAGATTAAACTGGGGGCATTTGTAAAGTTTAGCAGAGTGGTTCAGCGTTACCACTATCTAAAAGCACTATCATGTTTGGAAACGAATTAGATAGAGAACAGGAAATCAGACTGATTTCAGTGAACTGTGGTCCTAGTCCTGGATATTATCTGGGGAAACAAGAGGTGAGCTCCCAGAGAGGCCCAATTCTCCAGATGTCCTTTCATTATCAGGTAATAACAAACGTGTAGGGAACTTCATTTCTCTTTATTTAAGAGTCTACTCAGATTACACTGTCTACGTTATATTTCTATTGAATTTCGACATTATTATCATCTCTTCATCATGGAAAACCTTGCAATTTTTTTTTTCCTTCATCTTTCAGGCAAACACATTACACATGTGCACTTTAATTCATCAAATTGTATACATCTGTACTCTATTCAATAACTTGATTTCGAACATCGTAACCCAGTACCTAACAGAAAAGCGTCAAGAGGCCAAGCATTCCCATGTTTCTAAAAAAATAAAATATTGGTGGTCACATCTGTGGTTTTCGTAATCTAATGATTTACATCACCTGAACAATGATTGATTTAATTCACAATTCTTGAATTCTGAAATATTCTACGTCTCAGATCACACAGCCTTACTTGAGGTTTGAAGAGGTCCTTCCAAGTAAAGTAAATCTGGTTGGTCATGGCAGTTATGTTGCCTTGTAAATTTTAAAACTACTTCAGCGTCCCATAGTCTAGCGTTCTTTTCATGGTGAAGGTTAGGAGCTCCACCTTCACATCTATGTTATACCCAGACTAAGCGCTATTTAAAGCTATTTTTAAAAGGACAACTCACCAATAGCTGTCTATTTTGTTTGCAACTGCCACTCTATTTCAATTGGACACTTAAAGCGATTGCAGTATTTCTTCACATTACTATATCGACAATTATTTCAAATAATTCCAGCAATTTGTGCGTCTGTTTGCTTCTACTTTCTTGATGTTTTCTAATTGTCCTTTTTACTGTTATGAGAACAAAAATGACATCAATAGTGATTTATTACATGACAATGAATTCAGGTTAGCTTCCAGCTTGATATATTATATTAGACTAAATGGCTGATTCGCTTTAATTTAGGGACAGTCTAATTAACTTGTCTGTTTGATCAATTAGTTTCATGTCCGACTATTTTTCTTTATTTCTCATAATTGGTAAGGTAACAGCTTCATTGACTTGTTGGTTATGTCCCTTGTCAGTAATGACATTCATGTGCAATCCCAGGACAATGTTTATTAGATTTGGTTCCGCTGAAACTACATTCTATAAACCAATCAGCATTTTAATAGAATTGTACTGTTCCCTACTTATTATAAGACCATTCAATTTATATTACCTTTCTCTATTCACAGATAACAAGGTGTATCTTTTTGTTCATTTCCTTGAGTGAGACAGATTACAGTTGATTTATCCACCGTTTTTTTTTTGCAAACAATATTTCTGCCTGTCTCTTCTTCTTGACCCTTGGTACGTGATCTATATTAAAGACTTGCATTTGTGACAACCAGCGTTTGTGTAAAGTGACGTGTTTTGTGGCTGAAGAGGTTAAGAAATTAGTTATTACATTGGATTGGTGTTCATTTCAATCGCAGTTTGAGTGGCCTCATGTAGTACATGCCATACAGGCCATGTATGGCATATATTACATAATCAGAATCACAAGCCAAAAAGTGTTTACCAGTGGGCGAGACACTAAATGCTGAAGCCAGGCTCGAGCTATATGCCTGGCTGTGGATCAGCTTGAGGTCCTCTGTGACCCTCCAGCTCAAAACGAGCGGAGCATCAGATTGGCTTCTGACTTCCAACCATGGCCGAACCTCATGAACCAAGATTGTAAGACAAAGCATTCACCTTTAGTGTAAAACAGGATAGAGAAAGAGATACCCACTTAGTGACTGATTTGCACAATGAGAAACTTGAATACCTGGGATAAATGCAGGCTTCCCGCATGCCCAGATTGTGTGATCCTAGGCAAACGTTTTATTTCACTATGCCCCCTTTTCTTCATTGTTGCAGATGAGAGCATCTTGACATAGATGAGTTTTTGGGACTATGTTAATTATTTTTTGCGAAATTCCTGTACACGGGTCTCCAACCCAATCCCTCGTGGGGTGACTACCGACAATTCACACCCAAATTAACCAATAAGATGGTGTACTGGGAGCACTGAAGAATCTCCTTATTTAAGACAAATTCAGCTAACCACTACACGATCACACACAATTTGTCAACAGTCGCTACGCGTGTCAGGAGTTCTGACAATTGTTTTACTAAACATTTGCTTTCCACCATTTACTCTCATATGACAAAAATAACTAATGAGTATACGTGTGGAATCCTCCAGTTCTAATACGTGTTTTGCATACATATATACATAATTAGAAGCTTATAGCATAAAGAACCTTTCATACAAAAAAACATACTCCGCGTCTGTTGCTCTGTGCTGAGGTCACGCTGCACTGGGAGCGGCACGAGACACTGAGACAGGCGACATGCGGCAAAGAGGGCTGGGTCCGCGAACCCCTGCAGTGCTGCCTCTGAGCCTCCAGCGCGCGCCACGCCTTGCACCGCACAGCACAATGTCGAGGAAGCACTTGGCATGTGCGAGCCTTGCATCCCGGAGGAGTGACACGACTGTGGGGACCCTGCGCGGATAATACCACACGCCACTGCGCTACCCCCATCCAGGAGGAACACCTCATGACACTGCGCTATCCCCACCCAGGAGGCTAAAAGAAGCACAGAAGCCTGAGCCTGTGCATGTCTCATCACCTCTTCTGTGAGCAGGGCGTGCACCTCTCCGCCCAAGGAACCCTGCAGCTCCCCTCAGAGTAGGACCGCGCATCAGTTCTCTCCCGGCGGGATGTTGAGGTGGACCAGGGTGCACCCCCCAAGGACTGTGGGCAGCTCCCTCCCACGGGCCATGCATCACCCTTCTCGCAGCCTTCGCGTGTTTCTTTCTGTCTTCTACAGCCTCCCTCTTCACCTCTTTCCTCAAAGCCTTGAAGTCCTCTCTTCCTGGGTGGACCTCGGCAGCACTCCTTGGGAGGAAGAGGGAATGTCTCCAGCGTGGGGAGCTCTTGCAGCCTCCTCCCAAGGAGCCAGTGCAGCGCCGCTTCCATGGAGCCGGCACCGCGCCTAAGAACCTCCCGCAGCCGGGAGAGGGTGCGCCGCTCCCCACAGACTACCCCCGCGAGGCGGTGGCTGCATTGTTAGTCTGTGAAGAATCACGCAGCTTTTCTGCGAGGAAGCCTAAGCGTTCATCCTCATCCCTAACGAGCGCGAGCATGGACCAGATGCAGCTGACAGGTGCCTGCAGAGGGGGGAGGGGAGGGGTGCGGCAGCAGAGCTTCCCTCATCTGAGCCCAGCCTGCCTCTGCGTGTGCGAGCCAAGGGACCTCGACCTTACCCTCCAGAGCGGTCTGTGCTCCTGCTGTCCACGCCAGGTGCTGGGCTACATCCAGCATCCCCATAATCTCGCGCTGTCCCTCCGTTCGACTGCCTGCGAAGCCCCTCCCTCTGCCCCAGCTGGCTACGACTCCTCCCGGCATGCTCTAGTGACATACATACAAGCCTCTCCGGCGGGAGGGTGGGCAGGAGAGGGGCGCGAGTGGGCAAGGCGAGCCTATAATCTCTCCACAGGCAAAGGCATCACTGGGGACATCCTATGATCTATAGACAGACAGAGAAGGCGCAGCGGCACCCTATAATCTATAGACAGACAGAGACAGCGCAGGAGCATCCGATAATCTATAGACAGACAGAGGCAGTGCAGGAGCACCCTATAATCTTTAGACAGAGACAGCACGGGGGCACCCTATAATCTATAGATGGGCAGAGAAAGAACAGGGTACACTCTATAATCTCTAAACAGGCAGAGACAGCACAGGAGACACCCTTTTAATCTACAGACATGCAGAGACAGCACAGGGGGCACCCTATAATCTATAGATGGGCAGAGAAAGAACAGGGGACACTCTATAATCTCTAGACCAGCAGAGACAGCATAGGAGATACCCTATAATCTATAGACAGTCAGTGACAGCACAGGGGACACCCTATAATCTATAGAAGGGCAGAGACAGAACAGGGGACACTCTATAATCAAAGTCAACGATAGCTTTATTCGATTTCAGTTAAAATCATAAAAGCACATAAAAATAGGTACATACAATAAAAGCTCAAATAATGCAGATCAGAGTACATCAAAATTTGTTAAGTTCATACTGAATTGAGCACTAAGCAAGGTGGAGAAATCATCTTTACAGTTCAGTTCAAATTGAATTTTTTAAGCCAAGGTAGATCTGCATCTAATAGCAAATTTTAAAAACTTAGATACAGCACTTATAGTCATTTCATCTTGTAATAAAAGTAATTTGAATAGGGCAGGTCTACACTGTCTCAAGCCTTTAGCAGAGGTATTAAAAATCTCTTCCTTCCTCACGCATAAAATTTGCAAAATAGAATACAATGGATTATTGATTGCAGGGAACGGTCGCCGCCTGGACATTTGATCAAGTTATTCGACCAGTCATTAATGTCTGGGAAGGTTAACAGCCTAAAATAGCTACCAGTTCTCAGCCGAGCTAATAACATTCTGTTATAACTGGGTTGCTCAGGGGATAAATAAAGTTGCAAGCCAGGTCCCTGCAACAATGCTTGGTGTTGGGTAACGGATACCTTCATCCCCTCTACAGCCCAACGTTTATTTTCCAAAAAAGCGAGACAACTTTCCTTTAATGCTTTACGGGAAATTGAAGATAATGAGGAGGGTGTTTCAAAACATTCTGGATGGCCTATGTTTGTTAAAAATTCCTTAACATAGGAAAGCCACTGAATATTATTAGAACCCTCATGTTTGGTACAGTCCACAATAATCGCCCTGTTAAAATCAGTTTCCGTCGAGGTCCATATCTTGTGCCATAGCAGCACTGGACTTATGCTGATTAAATCTGTTATGTAGACCAGGGCAAGTTCCTTGTGGCAAACATAGGTGGAAGTAGATTTGGGAACAGCTAACAAGCAGCGGAGGAAATAATTTTTCTGAGCTAGAATTCCCTGGCAATATACAATCCCCCAAATGCCGGACCCGTAAATGGCAGTTGACATACATTTAGCCTTATAGATATCAATCGAAATAGGCGAACTGTCTCACTGCACCTATTGCACGAGTAAAAGCTAAGTCCCTAGTATTAACTGCTGTAGTCCAGGTTCCTCTTTTATTAAAAACAATCCCCAAATATGAGAAGGTATTGGTTAATCCTATCTTTGACTGTTCTAAAAAAGTATTGCAGGAAATCTTATTTTTTAGTGAGCAGCACAGAGTGAAAGTTTTCCCAATGTTCATTTTTAGGCCCCTAGATCCTATATACATTGAGAAACTAGTTAACGCCTTCTGTAGTCCTAATTGGGTTCTTGCCATTATGACTGCATCATCTGCGTACAATAAAATGGGCACCGGGGTGCCATCAATTTGAGGATAACCTACACCTAATCGAATTAAGTAGTCTGCCACACTATTAATGTACAGATTAAAAAGAAAGGGTGCCAGAATGCAAACCTGACGTACGCCTTTCATTATTGGAAATTTGTTTGTGCATTCTCCTTTCTTTCCATAACTCACCTTTGCCCCCGCCCCTCTATACAACTCTTTAAGAAAATTAAGAATATTTGAATCAATGCCGAGACCTATTAAGGTATCCCACATGACATCATGACTCAAGCAATCAAAGGCTGAACTAAGGTCTATAAACGTCATAAATACGTTGCCCTTTTTTGCCACTCTATAATCTATAAACAGTACCGGACGGCTGATCCCAAAGCTGCCCTGGCAAAAATGGTCATACCAGACCCACACTCTTCATCTCCTCAATGCGAGCTCTCCCTATTTCCATCCATTCTTTCTATCTCTCTAGCTCCACCTCTGACCGTTTTCTCACTATTTTCCACTGCCTCCCTATTTTTCCTTCTCTCTCTAAGAATCCCCGAGCCTGGGATTTCCCTGGAATTTCAAAACTGTCCCCAGAGCCTGCAGCCCACCGGGAAAATGGGCTGTCCGGCCCTGCAGTCACGAATTAACTTGCTTTAAAGCAATATACTTGTTGAGTAATATTCTGGAATAAACAATGTTTCATTTGCCCTCCACCCCACCCAGTGGCGTCACTAGGGGGGTGCGGGGGGTGCGGACCGCACCGGGTGACACCAGTCACAAGGGGTGACACCGACGTGTGGGTGTTTCGTGTCAAGGGAGACTTTGTGAAGGTTCATTTTGCAGGGAGTTTCTATTGGTATTAATTATCACGCACAGCCTTTGTTGGCGCTGCTGCGATGTTTTTGAAAATAACCCAAACAGGTTATGTAGTAAATGTGATAACTCTAGAGGACCCAACCATGGGGGGGTGGGGGGGGGGCGGGTGCGCGCGGCGGAGGGGAGACTCCTTTCTCTGTCAGCTGTGCGCTTAAAAGTCTCTTATAATTAATCACCATCCGAGATGCATTCTGTGTTTAAACAATAATTCACTGCGTTCTTACTCGTGCAGGTTCCTGTTTTTAAATCGTTTTCACAGTTTCTGTTCCCTTCTTTTGCTCCAGTGCAACATCATACACAGGGAATGGCTGTCTCCTGATAATAAGTGCAAAGTGCGCAATGATATGCTTCATGCAAATAGTTGGCCTAATTCCTTCTGTGTTCTTTTATGGAGAAAAGATTCATGTTATGTCCGACGGTTTACTCTCTTCATTGCTGCCTGAAAGTATTTTTGTCTTGGTGGTTTTTGGTGTGATTCCCAAAGTATTGCATTGTTACTTGAAAGTACAGTAATCCTTTGTACACTAAAGTAGCATTTAATTCAGCGTTAGCATTGATTTTAATACCAGCGCCAGGACACCTCCGGGTAACAGAGCGCTCTACAAATGTGCCAAATAAATAAATAAATAAAAAATACTAGATGGGAAGTTATTCTAGTTTTTGCAGTTTTATATAGCGCCAACTCGACCCGATGGTATTGGAGTGCTTTACATGAGCATCAGTTACATTATATAAGGGCACATTCATATTTTGTAGGCGCAGGGAGATTAAGTGATTGCCAAGAGTCACATGATGTTGTGCTGAAGCCAAGACTTGATCCTGGTTCCCTAGTTCCAAAGTCAGTAGCTCTGGACATTTATTTGACGTCCAGGGGCCTATGTAGGAGAAAATGCCAGCGCGTGGTGCTATGTCAAATTTGGCAGCGCTGCGCTCCGACATTTTCTAACTGCAGGGATGCGCAGTATTTACAAAAATACGGAGCACCCCTGTGTTTCTCCTAGGGCTGGCGCAAAAAAAGCTGCCTAGCGCCAGTACAGGCCCCTTGCAGCCAAGTTGCAAGGGTGCCTGCGCTGCAGGGGCTATTGTTTATGTGCAGGAAGGGACACTTTCCTGCACATAAACAATCAATAATGGCAATTTGCTGTTTCTATGTGGGCTGCAGCACAAATAGAAAGAGCAAACAATGAGGAGAAATAGATAATTTCTTGTTGTATCACCATTTTAAGACCAGGAATTACCTGGTCTTAGTTTTTGCTCTGCACCGGCTTTGTAAATCTGGGCAGCGTCAAAAAGCAATGGGTGTTGCAGTGGAAGGCCCACAGCAACACCCATTGACCGCCCCTTGGCTGCAAAGGACTGTGGCAGAAAGCGGTATATTTACAAGGTGGAGTTAAGCCACATTAAGTGGCTTAGCACCATCTTGTAAATATGGGGAATGGAGCATGGGAACGTCACTGGAGTATCAAAAAAGTGACGCTACGGTGGCAAAAGGGGCTTGTAAATATGCCCCCCAGTTCTTTGTAATCAGGGATTTATAAAACATAGGACTTTATATATGTTTGACCTCACCCTTAGTCTACATAGGCAACAGATCTTCTATCCTATGCTTTTTTTTTAAACTTCCTCTCCATCTTTTCTCTTCCACTTAGAGGCCAATTTCAAGCTGCACAGTACAAGGATCCCCTAAATTAATGGGCCCGACTCACTGATTCAGACTAGTAATAGCACTGTTGCACCACGCAAATACAATTTTTTTCAGTAAATAATCTTCAAACCTGAGAAAAGTGGGTAAAAAAGTGCATGTTTTTTTCCAATTCCAGGGAAATTATGCTCACATTTAGCATCTGCTTTGAGAAAAGTGATACATTTGAGCAGTGAGGAAAGGTCTGGGGTTCACATGCAGGTCACTGTGTGAGGGTCATGATGTGAGGAGGGTGTTGGAACGGCGACCAAGTTCTATGGCTGCTGGGGGGTGTGGCTGTGCCCTCTGGATCTCAACCATGCCTGCAGGTGGTCTTACAATCCCCTGTGCGTCTGGTGGACCCAGCTCCATGAGGTAACACCAAGTGTGAGTGACAAAACCTTGTTAATGGCCAGGTCTGTGCCGGCCCCCAACTCCTAATCGGACTCTGAGTACTCAGTCAGGCACAGTGAACGCCCTTATAGAGCCACCCTAATAGAGCGTCATAGGTGTCGGGCTCTTTCTGTCAGTCAATTATTCAGAGTTTTCCGTGCTGCCACTTGCAGAGCAAAAAGCTAAACCCTAACCAATTGTAGTTGAATTATCTGACCTTCAAACACAGAAGTTCTGCCCCAAGATCACAGAAGTGTCTGAGCTGCAGGACTAATGTGTAGGTGCTCCTCGTCCTAGGGTGGCCAGTACACCCCTCCCAAAAAAACCAATATGCTCCCTCAAGGGGTATTTTTCACCTTAAGAGTGCATTTTAACCAGTAAATGTTAGAACAAAAACACTTTAAATGGGTTACAAAGTTTCCCTGATGATCATAGCATAGTGTGTCGTGGGTGCGGGCTTTTGCAGATTCTTAAAACATGAGCTGGTGGCCTGCATTTCTCTCTGGGAAAGGTAGAAATCCTACAAGGGTGTCTTGCCTTTGAATTCCAGTCCGTTTCCTGCAGCACGGGGGAAGGCGCGTGCCGCACAACAAAATGGCGAAGCACCTAGCTCTGCACAATGGTGCACAGATTACTAATATTGCTTCGACCTGTCCTGGTCGCTCCAATTCCTGGATTTTTTAATCAGGTGTCCGTGAGTCACGGAGCGGGTCTGGCGGACTCGGAGAAGGTCCATCGACAGTCAGTCTAAGGGTACCCTCTAGTCTAAGGGTACTGCTGTGACTTTGTGTAAAGTTCCACTTCCAGATAAATATCAAAGTGACATTAAACATCAGGTATAGCTACATTGATTAATTTACACCCACCCGGTCTTTGCACTGTGCACCTGACAAATCTGTTGCTGAGAGTGAAGTTCATTCTGGCCTTAGAAAAATCTCATGAACATGCATTGATAAACAGGGATCTCGGCCTTGCATGTACATAAACATAAAATAAAGCTGGCACCAAAAGACTTCGGCAGTGAGACAAGTTATTGCAACATTGCTGATATTTTCAATCAGAATATGTTTTCCCGGAACTTGCGGTCTGTGCAAGGCATGGGGTTAGTCGTGAGGGGGTGACACCATGAGTTACCGCACTGGGTGACACCAACCCTAGTGACGCCACTGACCCCACCCCCACTCCCGTGGGGGGGAGCATGTCTAATATCCTTTATTTGCTCTTTGTTTTTTAACGTGCACGTCTAACACAATGTTTAGTTTAAATGGGTTTACAGCTTATTGTGCAACACATTTTAAAAACTACACAATAATTAAGAAGCACGCAATAATTAATAAAGTCGATAGTTTTTCATTTTTCATAGTGAAACGTTTTTTCAAGCTCCACTTCCATCCAAATAATGTACCACATAAGGAGCAGCCGTGCAAAAACTCTCTCTCTCTCTCTCTCTCTCTCTCTCTCTCTCGCTCACTCTCTCTCTCTCTCTCTCTCTCTCTCTCTCTCTCTCTCTCTCTCTCTCTCTCTCCCTCCCTCCCTCCCTCCCTCCCACCATGGGGTGCAACAACAGAAGTTTCTGCCGTGAAAACAAGCAACCTACATTCTAAATCCCCACTTCTCTACTTGACCCTTGACTGAATTTATTTTCCTAGACAAATCATACTGAGAGCCAGTGAAGAGGGGCATGGAAGAGGATTGGACAGTGGACTCAATATAGGCCTGCAAAATTATTTAATACCACTCACTAAATTGCACTATGCAAATTCACCTTTTCCATGAGGGTGTTGGGCGGGTTATCAGGTATGAATGTATAGTTCTTAAAGCATCTTCCCTAGGCTGGTATCCCCTTTGCCTTCTAGGCCAGAAACTACAATATTCTACTATGTAAAGCTTCATACTGGTGAAGTATCTAAAATGTCCCAGTAGGTAAATCACCATGACCAGACCAGCATCTACAATGTCTCACACACACTATTCAAGAGCTGGGAGTGACAGTGCCTCGTCATGTAAAGGAACAAAATCAGGCAGCATCCACAAATCCCCAATATCTATGGTTCTATCCACAGGACAGCTTCCACATATCTCAGTATTTCCTACTAGTATACACTCAGTATGCAGTATCTACAGTATTCGGCTATGTACAGCACTCATACTATCCTTTCTAGATGTCAGATTCTACAAGGCCCAGTACATAAAACACAATAATCAGGTCAGTGGTGAATATGACCCCATGGCCTCAATGTTTTTCCCAATAAAAAATTGCCTTACCATCAATAATGATATTTCGCCTGCAGATTCCTCACTTTATGAATATCCTGATTGGCAACACGCAAAAGGTGATAGGAGAAATGCTTGCAATTTGTCTGACCACTGACAATTGCTCGGGGTAGCATCCCATCCCATCGTTCTTTTTTCAACAGGACACCTACGTTTAGACCTAGCCGTATGCAAATCAGTCTTGACCGTGCTCGTTGTGGGAGCAGTTGTGCCTGAACTGAAAAGCCATGTGCTCCCTGAACCAAAACACATGCAACCCAGGACTGGTTTCATCCTAGTTATGTACTCATCAGCCGGGTGAGGCTGCTCAATGTGGTGCTCAATGTGGCGCTGGCTGGTCACAATGTGGCAAGGGAGCCGGTTGATGTGTGAGGCAAGCAGTGACAGATCGGTGACTACTGTGCAGCGTCTAGCGAAGCGGTGCGGAGTGCGGTGAGCATAGGACCCACGTCTGGGCATACGAATGCCCCAGGGCAGTACGTGAAACACACAAAAGGTGATGGGGGAATGCTTGCAATTTGTCTAACCACTGGCAATTGCGTCAGACTGGTCGAGAAACTTTTCACCAGCAACAGCTCTCCAATGCTCCAGTGTCAGTAGGTAAAGCCTTGCATCTTTGGCCGTACCTAAGCCAGCTGGATGTGATGATATAAGAATGTATTATGTGCTAAAGTCAGATTCATGTGATTTTTCTTCACCCCATCGAGCCATGCAGAAAACAGCCAAGATAGCATTGCTGACAGAAACAAATACAGCACATAACATGTGTGCATAACTTTTTAGGCATGGCAGTAACTAATCAGGAGGTGGAAAGGTAATGAGGAATCTGATTATATGTCCACCAAATATATTTAATCTGATGGATATAACTTCATTTAGTTCCCTCACCTTATAAATAACTCCCAAAATAATACCTATATAGGAGGAAATTTGAATAGTACTGATTAAGCATGGAAGTCATGCAACAGCCCTGGCAAAGTACTCATCATTGTATTCTTTGACTCTGAGTAAGTCCAATAATACCACCGCCATTCCAGACGGCTACAAGATCCAGAGGAAGAACCGCCCCAACCACCCAGGAGGAGGACTCGCCTTCGCACACAAGAGCTCCTTCCGATTCTCCACCTCCACTACGAGTGACTCCACCACCACCGAACACCTTCACTTTCAGATCCAGACCAGCCCCAGAACCACCCTACGTGGCATCCTCACCTACAGGCCTCCTGGACCTCAAACAGCGTTTACTACTACCATTGTCGACCTCATTGCCATCGCCTCCATGGACTACATACTCTTTGGAGACCTTAACTTCCACCTTGACAACCTCAATGACCCCAACCCCTCCACCCTCCTGGAAAACCTCGCCAACCTTGAACTGTAACAGCTCATCACCATCCCCACCCAAAAGGCAGGCCACTCCCTCTACCCCATTTTCATAGGAGGGAACAACATCCACTTCAGCCACACCACAGAAACCTTCTGGACAGTCCACCACTGCCTTTACTTCCACGTCGACAAACCCACTGCCCTCTAACCTACGCCCGGCCCACCACGAAGGAACTGGAGCAAGGTCACCAAGGAGCACCTCAACTCCACCCTCAACCGGGATGCCCCCTCCACCGCGACTGAGGCCAACCTCGCTGCCAAAGAACTACACAGATGAATCACCATCTGTGCAGATGAACTCGCACCCCTCCACAACCCCGACAGACAGCACCCCAGAATTGCCACCTGGTTCACAACCGGCCTCCAAGAATACAGACACACCTGCAGACGTCTCAAGAAGAAGTGGGGAAACAGCAACACTTCAGAAGATGGCACCACATACAAGAATGCCATGACAGGGCACCACAATCTTATCAGATCCACCAAAAGGACCTTCATCCTGAATAGGATCACCACCAACTTCAGCAACTCGAAGGAGCTCTTCAACATCATTCGAGAATACACTACACCGCCCAGTTAAGCCACAGACATCACCCCATCCCAGGACCTCTGCAACAAGCTCAGCACCTACTTCCACCTGAAAATCAACGACAACTTCAGCAAACTGGGGTGTGTGGCTTGGCGTCTGGCAAGATGGTAGCGCTGTAGTGCTGCTCTGCCGGCCACCGGAGACCACAATGCAAAATCCTACCTGCTCCTGCCTCGATTCTGAGAGCCTGGCTGTGAAGTGCTCCTGTGGGTGTCCCGTACCTGTGGCTGTGATCCCCGTCTTCCTATCGGCCGCGGAGGCTGTGCCTGGTGCCCATTGCTACTGGAGACGCTCGGCCTCGAGGTGAAATTGCGGCGGGGTCCCGAGCCTGCTGAATACTGAGAGCCGTCCCTGCTGGAGCCGCGGCTGTGGGAGTGTAAGCACTGCACATGGGTGCGGCGGACAGCGTCGAGATCAGTGGCCCCGTGGGGCTTTCAGTTAAGTGTCCCGCTGTGCGTTCCTTGTGAGTGGTAGCCTGCCTGGGGAGAGGTGCCTGTATGCGCCGGGCCGCAGGAGTACTTTCAAGCTGCCAGACTAGGCCCGAGTAGGCCGTGCTCTGTAAGATACTACACTGGTGCGCGACAGGGCCAATCCTTGCCGAGCCTGCTGCCAAGACTGCTGTTGCCTCCCAACTCTTCCTCTGGGCCCCGGCTGCACGAGACACTGGGGTGCTCCTTCTGCTGCTGCGCAAACCACGTGGCCATCGTGGGAGTCATCGAACTTGCTGCGGCGGAGGCTGCTCAGAGGGACCTGCGTTAGGTGACCCGGGAGTTGCGGAGTGGTGCGGCGTGGGGGGGGGGTCGCGCTCCCAGGGACACCATTGTTGCTATCTTCTCGCCTAGTGGCCTCTTCTTCTCCAGATCTGGTATTGTGCGCGCTGAAGTTGGGCACCCCTACAGACGCTGCTGCATAAACCCGTCGGCCCCATTGCTGCTGCACCCACGGGACTGCTCTGCTGATCGTACACACTGGCATCATTGACTGGCTCCTGGAGTGCCCCTGACGCGGTTGTGCTGCATGAGTAGCTGGGAGTATCCACGCGGTGTGGAGGCGGTATATATAGCGGCGCATAGTACATTGCTAGCCCTCGAATAAGTGCCCACAGCAGTGTTTATACTTGCTGGATCTAGTTGGTGGTGTGTGGCGCGACGATCCGGCCTCCTGATGGGCAAACCGGACAAATCACAACCGCGCCTCACTTTTGAGCTCCGGAAAGGTGGCAAGTCCTCGCAGAATGCGGTCTCTGACTCGGAGTTGGAGGTGGCCTCCTAGGGACCTTCTACCTTGGAGAAATCGCTTGCTGCCATCCAGGCTAGCCTCCAAGCGATAGATGGTAAGATAGAAGCCTTAAATGGTCAGATGGACCACTTCTCTGCTAAATTGGACAAGCATGCGGTGCGCATTGGGGAGGCTGAGCAGAGAATATCAGAGACTGAAGACGGTCTGCAGCAGGTGGCGGCTAAAACATTGGATATGTCTAAACTTCTTACGGTCATCCAGGCCAAGAACGAGGACATCGAAGCGAGATCCCGGCCCAACAACATCCGCATCCTCGAACTGCCGGAGTCAACAAATGTGGGGTGCCTTGAAGACTATATGGAAACGATGCTGAGAGAGGTGTGGGGCACGGATGAGTTATCCCCCATGTTCGCGATCGAGCGTGCCCACAGGTCCCTGATGGCGCGACCCCCTCCTGGTGCTGCACCGCGGCCCGTCATCGCCCGCCTGCTAAACTTTAGAGACCGGGACACTGTTTTGCGTATCACCAGGCAGAAGGGCACGGTCACTTATCAAAGTAATGCGCTCTCCTTTTACCCGGATTTTATGGCGCAAGAGCAAGCTGCTCATAAAGAATTTCAGACGTGAAGAAACTGCTGGCCAAAGAACAGATACCCTATGCCATGCTCTACACGGCGCGGCTGCGCATTGGTGAGCATGCCGGGGGCGTGATCTTTACAACCCCTAAACAGGCCATGGAATATGCCAAATCTCTACGACACTGGCGCAAGACACCGGACCACACTTCGGATGTCGATGATTGAACTCTGACACAGATGTGTACTTCCGCTGGGGTCGGATCACTTCACTTCAAGCGATATGGTGCGATTGTTCATTCTTCTTCAGGTTTGCATTAGCGCTGGGCCTTTCGGGGGTCGGGCTGACTGGGTAAACTGGACTCACGCCTGTGGCTGTTGCCGCGATGAGTCCTAGACATGCCATAGAGAATGCCGCACATTTTGGTCCTTTGCATGACTCTGTACGTTGTGGCATTCCTGTAGGTACTCGAACACTCCCCTACTGGACAATGCACTGTGAACTGGTGTCTGAGGTGGGGCTCTGGGGCTCTTCACGTTATCCGGTGGCCCCCCCATCCAGTGTTGGGGGTGGTTCGGTCCGCTTCACGCCCCTGTTGGGTATGACCCACAAAGTTTGTTGCATGATGTATGGGAGGTTGTGGGAGGGGGGAGGGTGCGATGGGCCTTTGGCGATTTGGGGTTGCTGAAGTGGGTGGGGGGAGGAAAGGGTTTTTGCCTCTGCTATATTGTATGGTTCTTACTGTTTGGCATTGGTCGGATGCTTCTTGATTTTGACGGTTCGGGTTTGTTAGGAGGGGTGCGGGGGGTGTGGGGGGGGCAAGCCACTTTGCAGATCTGGTTTTCTTCTTAACTTGTGTATAGCCTCGCAGTGTGTCTCACATGTATCGGTATGCGTAGCTTGGCAGTTCATTGTTTGCCCGATATGGTGTACTTGTATGCCTGATGGGGGGTGAGAAATATAATTGTGTCACTTGGAATGTCCGTGGCTTGAATACGCCCAGAAAATGTAGGCAAGTACTAGCGCATCTGGATCGCTCTCCTGCAGGAGACCCATTTGACCAGGCACTCGGAGGGTTCAATGGCCCGGCGATGGACGACATTACGTTTAGCTTCCTCTTACTTTACCTATGCACGTGGGGTGATTATTCTAATTAAGCGGGGGACTCCCTTTCAGCCCATTGACACGTGTGTTGCTGACGATGAATGCTGGGCGCTGGTGCGTGGTAAGCTGGGGAGAAGTTTGGTGACAATAGCCAATGTATATGGGCCAGTGGTGGATGACCAGTGGCATTTTTGAGGATGTTTCAGGTCTTACGTTCCTGGCCTGACACGGCGATTTTGTTCGGGGGGGATTTTAATACTTGCCTGGACCCGCAATTGGACAAATCTAACTCCACCAGTGCACACATGGTCAAAGTAGCGCAGTGTGTCCGGGATTTTATGGCAGAGTTGGGTCTGATTGATGCATGGCGCTTGCGGAATGCTGAGATTCTACAGGGCACACATATCACCCCAGCTCACAATTCATGGTCGCGCCTGGACTACTGGCTCCAAGACGGGGAGGCTAATGGGTGGGTTGAGTCAGTTCGCATTTTGCTGCGGACTCTCTTGGACCACAATCCTGTCCTGCTCCAAATAGCTGTCCCTCTCAACACACGACACCCCTTTACCTGGCGTTTTCACGCCGCCTCCCTGCTGGACCCGGTCTACGCGGACACTATTCGCAAGGCAATCGTACAGTATTTTGACCTCAATATGGGCACAGTTGACAGCGCGGCTACTTTATGGGAAGCCTTCAAGGCTACGACACGGGAGGAGTGCATTAGCACATCAGCTGGCATTCTGCGGGACTTGAGGGAGCAGCTACAGCGCATGGAGGAGCGGTTGTGGGACCTGGAGGTTCAATACGATGCTACGCCATCCGCTGAGATTCTGACCCACATCAGGGAGTATCTCGAGGAGTATAACACTCTGGCAGCCACGGAGATAAAAAAATCTATCGAAAAGATGTGTAGCGAGGGCTTATGGCGAGGGGGGTAGGCCCGGCAGGGTGTTAGTCAGTCGTTTACGTGACAGGACTGAGGCCCTCCATATTGACCATAATGTGGACGACGAGGGCGTGGATCATTATGCGAGTGGCGACATCCTAGCTCAATTTCGCACCTTCTACGAGGCTTTATATACCTCTCAAGGAGACATGACCGAGTCTGCGTTACAAGACTATCTGGCCGACAAAGCTTGTGCCTGTCTTTCCGATGTGCATCGTGAATATCTTAGCCTTCCGATAGATGAGACGGATATTAGAGAAGCTATTATGTCACTTCCTAATAGCAAAGCCCCAGGCCCTGATGGGCTGACGGCAGAATTTTATAAGAATTATGTCGATCTACTGGCGCCGCATGGCGATGTATGCGGAGGCGCACGAGGTGGGCTACCTCCCGCCCTCCTTGCGGCAGGCCCTGATCGTTACTTTGTTGAAAAAAGACAAGTCGCCTACACATTGCGAATCATATCGCCTTCTGTCTCTCATCAATATCGATGCGAAGATCATCGCTAAAGTCTTAGCTACCAAGCTGAGCCCCTTGATGCCCATGCTGGTCCTACCGGACCAGTCTGGCTTTATCCCTGATCGATCTACTTCATGGAACGTTCGCACGATTTTCGCTATGTTCCACGCCCTGAAGCCACGTCATTACACGGAGTTACCTGTCATGGCCGTCCTGCTGGATGCGGCCAAGGCGTTTGATTCTATCGCATGGAAATACATGATCTTAATCTTGTACAGGATGGGCTTCTCCCCAGTGTTTGTCCGCTGGATTCAGGTTTTATATACAGGTGTGTCGGCGAGGGTGCGGGTGGGCGGGCTTACCTCTGAACCGTTGGCTATTCAGCGTGGAACTAGGCAGGGGTGCCTGCTGTCCCCCTTTCTTTTTGCCATTGTTTTGGAACCCCTCGCATTCAGGATCCGCCAGTCGCACAGGGCTGCTGCCCTGAATTTTAAGAACCGGCCGGTGGGGATATCTGCATATTCGGAGGTTATGGTCCTGTACGTCCGGGAACCACAGACGTACTTGTCGCAGGTAGTCCGTGAATATATTAGGTTCGGCCTTTTTTCGGGGCTGCACATCAATTGGGAAAAGTCAGTGCTGATCCCCCTCACGCCTGCCACAACTGCGCCGCAGTTGGAGTACCCTCTGGTCTGGACAGTAGAGCCAGTCAAGTGCTTGGGCATCTGGATCTATCGGGATTCAGTGCTGGTGGTCCATGAAAACTATGGGAGAGCCTATACAGCTTTGGTAGAGCGTGTTGATCGGTGAGTCGGGTTGCCTGTTTCTCTGGCGGACCACATTGCCGTGATAAAAATGGTGATCCTTCCTCAGTTCTTGTATTTATTCTGCAATGTCCCCATTCGGCTGACTAAACATTTTTTTAAAACAGTACAGACCCAATTTCTCCAGCTGGTGTGGGGCGCGAGACCGCCAAGGATTAGCTGGGCTACACTCACTCTACCCTTCGAGAGGGGCGGCTTCAACGCTCCGGACATATATGCGTACTATCTCTGTAGGCAGGCGCAATATGAATATTTTTGGTTCCGTCCACATGGCTTTATCCCCCATGTGGCAGTGGAGGAGGGCGATGCTGACCCGATACCGCTGAAGAGCATCATTACACATGTCCACAGGCAAACGCCCAGGTCTGAAATCAATACCATAGATGTTACGGTATCCGCGTGGCAGGAGATTGGTAAGCCGACGAATAGACTTCCCTTATAAGCCCCGGCTATGTGCATTGAGGGTCATGCTGCTCTCTCAGTGGCGGGAGAGCGTGGACCGATTACCTCACTACGCGAGGCGGGCATCTCCACCATGGGAGACCTATACAAAGAGGGGACATACATTACAGGCTCGGACTTCGACTATATCTTAAATCCTACCCCTCTGTTTCAGTGCACATGTTACAGATTACGCAGGGCTGTCAGGGACCACTACACTTGCTTTCCGGGTGAGCCAGCCGTTTCCAGGGCTTCACAGATGATCATGGTGGTTGCGTCTCGGAAGAACCTGCTCACTAGGCTGTACAAAGCGGTGCAGGAAGAGACAGTTCACCCGGAAGATAAAAGCCTAGGGAGGTGGAATAAGATTTTAGATCCGCAAGTCAAACTGTATGAGAGGGAACAAATTTGCATGGTGACTGGTGGACTGTCGCCTAACTGTAATCTCCGCATTATCCACCTGAAATTCTTGCACCAGACATATCATACTCCAAAGAAACTCCACAGAATGGGGCTCAGAGATATGGATTGCTGCTGGCGGTGTGGTCAGGGGGAGGCGGACTTCCTTCATCTAGCTTGGCAATGCAGGACTGTGCACTTGTACTGGGTGGATGTGTTGGACTTGATCTACACCATGACTGGGTGCAGACTGGAGTGTACGCCTGTGGTGTGCTTGCTGGGGTATGTGCCAGGTACAAAAGGCGTCCTGGGCCGCTTTGTGAGGGTGGCGCTGCTGCTGGCTAAACGGCGTGTGCTATTCACCTGGGATGGTTGTCGTCACCCCCGTGCACCTCAATGGTTAAAGGACATGGTGTACTGCCAAGAGCAGCTGGAACTGTTTCAAGAGGAGCTGGGGTTTGTTTTTTAATTTTTTTTATTATTGATGTTCTTTGCCATCTTGATGTATCATTCTGTTTACTTGAGATATGCACTGATGTGCTAATTCGAAAATGATTAAATAAAAAAATGGGAAAAAAAGATGAAAAAAAAACTACAACTAACTGACATCAGACGGCGAAACCACTCACTCCGCCACAGACGACATCTGCACCTTCCTCGACCAAGGCCACACTGCGGCCCTGATCGTACTTGACCTCTCTGCAGCCTTCGACACTGTCTCCCACCAGACACTCACCGCCAGACTCCACGAAGCCGGCATACAGGGTACCACCCTCAAATGGCTCCCCTCCTTCCTCACCAGCAGAACCCAATGTCTCAGACTGCCACCTTTCCTCTCCGAACACAGAGACCAACTGTGGAGTACCTCAAGGGTCATCACTTAGCCCGACGCTCTTCAACATCTATGTGGCCCCCCACGCCTCCATCATCTGACAGCACAGACTCAACATAGTTTCCTACGCCAACGACACCCAGCTCATCCTCTCACTCACAAAGGACCCTGTCACCACAAGACTCCGCTCCCAGGAAAGTATGCAGGACGTCGCATCCTGGATAAGCAGCAGCTGCCTAAAGCTCAACTGAGAGAAGACAGAAGTCATTGTCCTCGGACCCTCTTCCACCATATGGGACAACACCTGGTGGCCCACTGCCCTCGGCGGCCCACTGCCCTCGGTAACCCTCCCACCCCTACAAACCACGCTCAGAACAACAGCATCGTACTCGACAACTCCCTCTCATGCCATCGCGTCCACCTGCTTCAAAACTCTCAGCATCCTTTGTAAGACCTTCAAATGGATCCCCCCCTCCCGACTCAAGAAAAACCATCACCTACACACTCATAACCAGCAGACTGGACTATGGAAATGCCCTCTATGCCGGAATCAACAAGTCTGTACTCCGCAAACTCAAGACCATACAGAACACCGCAACCAGACTTGTCATCGGCATCCCTCGACAAGAAGACAACTCCCAACACCTGCGAGACCTCCACTGGCTCCCTGTCCAGAAGAGAATAACCTTCAAGGTACTCATCCAAGCCTACAAATGCCTCCACAACTCCAGACCCCAATACCTCAACAAAAGAATCTCCTTCCACATCCCCAAGAGGAACCTCAGATCTGCCGACCTCACCCTCGCCGAAAACCACACGCATCCGCAGACCTAGAACGGGCGTAAGAGCCTTCTCCCACATAGCTGCCAAGACCTGGATGAGTAGCACGCTTAAAAATTTCCTGATTGATTGATTGATTAATGTTCTACAGAAGCATGCAACAATGAGTTTATGGCAGGCCAGCACATATCAGCCACTGGAACACTTGTGAGAGGTGTGTAAGCAGCCACAGGCCTGGAAAATTTAACACAAATGCCCACCAGAGAGTCATTCTGGGCTTAAGGGTAGCAGATCTTTATACACCCAATTTGAAATGGCGGGTTTGGTCCCTGCCTTGCCTCTCTTTGCTCCAGCAAACTCACAATGAGCTAATAATCTACTGGTTGGATGAGGCAGATGGAAGAAAGATGGAAGAGTAATTGATTGCCCCATATGAAAGGCAGAACTTCATTTGGTATTTTTATTTATTTATTTAAAGATTTATAAAGCGCGCAGCTACCCATCAGGGTAAGAAGGATGGGCATTTACAGAGAACCAACTTATCCATGTAAAATCCCTGAATGGGAGACAAACTGAAGGGGCCCTAAGATCTACGGCCCTATGGTCTAAAAATATTGCCATGAATATTACTGTTTTCAGGGTAAGAAGTCAAACAAGCCAACAGTGAATTAGCTCGAATGATAATTCCATTAAGAATGTCAAGTGGGAGATTAAAATCCCACAGAAGAAAAGTGAACAGAGTGAGAGTAAACGAAGTAAACCACTAGAAATTGCGATCTAAACAAGGGTGGCTGGCCAACCAGATACATGAAGGAGTACAGGGCTGTCAAATGACCTTTAACTATAGTGAATGACGGACCTTGTTGAATGACAGACAGCCCAAATCTCAAGATGATGGACAGGCAAGAGTGAAAATGATTTGGATCTTCTATCTTCCATCATTGAAGAAGCTTCTATCAACCCTCAAATGGATATCGTAGCAGCTTTCTTGAAGCCCACTGTTAGAAATAGGGGTCTCTAGTTGGCAGAGACCAAGTAGGGACCTTTCTTCCTTGTCAGGGTAAGGGGGATAAACTCCTAAAATAGCCCCTGCTCACCCCCTTGGTAGCTTGGCATGAACAGACAGGCTTATCTCAGAGGCAGTGTGTAAAGTATTTGTGCATAAAAACAGAAATACAGTGAAGTCACTACAAATGGACACATACCAGTTTAGAAAAATAAGTAATCTTTATTTTAACCAAAACAAGACCACATACGACAAAAATTCACAACACAATACTTGATGATTACTTTGCAAGATAACATTTGAATTGCAGAAAATGCTGAAAGCCACAGTTCTTCTGAATCGGAAGCTTCGATTGGGGCTACCTCAATGCTGGAAACAACAGAGTCTAACAAATCCAGCTGACTGCTTCGGTGCAGGCTCAGCTATCGTGAAGACAGACTCAAAAACAGTACCTTTACTCGTTGCAGCTGACACAATGGTTACAAGCCAGTCAGGAGCAACAGTCGCGGTTGCGAGGTGAGATGGAAGCGTTACAGCATACGGTGTCCTCATGGCTCGGAGCAAGTAGCGGCTCGTTGACGGAGTCAATGAGACCAAGGCTTGCGTTGCAGGGTGAGACGGTGCTCAATGTGGTGCTGGCTGGTCACAATGTGGCGATGGAGCCGGTTGATGCGTGAGGTGAGCAGTGACAGCTCGGTGACGACTGTGCAGCGTGTAGCGAAGTGGTGCAGAGTGCGTTGCCCCCAGGATGTGGTGCAAGCAGCGGCTCAATGATGGTAGTCAGTGAGACCAGGGTTGTGTTGCGAAATGAGGCAGTCATCTCTGCGGTGCCTTCAAGACACAGAATCCTGCGACGGACTAGGTTAGAGCATCAGTTGCCCTTGTCTTCTGCAGCGACTGAAATCAGCTGTTCCAGAGACGGTGCCCAGATGGATGATGAGGTCTTTGCTGTTCCTGAGACCTCTTGAACAGGGGGCAAGCTCCACTTCAAGCCCTTGGAGATACTTTCTCAAGCAGGATACACACAGTTCCTCTCCTTGGCAGAAACATCCACTGCAGGCCAACCCCAGACAGCACACAGCAAAGGGGCAGTAGTCCTCCAGCTCTTTTCTAGGGAGAGGTTCTTCTTGAAGTCCAAAAGTGATCTAAAGTTCTGGGATCTGGGCCCCAATATTTATACAGCAAAATCCTTTATTCTCTGGTGGCAGGGACGTCCTGTGTCAGTAAAAACCACTTCTGTCCTCTCTGGGGCAGCTTCCTGGCAGAAGGTGAAGACAGCATCGTGGAAGGCATACCAGGTCCATTCAGGTGAAAGGAAATCTCGGCCCAGGTCTAATCAGCCCAGCCCTGACTCATCCAGACTCTCCGGAGCCACAGCACATCCCCGGCCCATGTCACTCCAAAACCAGACAGTCAACACACATCCTAGCAGAGGCACACTGGATGGCTAAGCAAGAAAATACCTATTTTCTAATAGTGGTATTTTCAAACACAGAATGTACAATTCACCCTCACTAAACGATGCATTTTAACATTCTGAGTTCAGGCATACTAAACTTTATTTTCATAATTTATTCTCAGGGGTAGTTATGTTTATAAGACGCTATAAGCAAACTCCCCATTCTATCCTATTGGAACAGGTAGCCTTGCAATAGTGAAAAACGAAATTGGCATTATTTTACTATCAAGACTTACCACATACTTCAGGGCATGTCCTACCTTTCACATACAGTGCTCCCTTCCCACAGGGGTACCTTGGGCTTGTCTTAGGGGTGACTAACATGTAAGAAAAGGGAAAGGTTAGTACCTTGCAAGTGGGTGCACTCGCCAGGTCGATGTGGCAGTACTAGACTACCCATAGGCTCTACAATGGCAGGCTTGAGACGTAATGTAATGTTATGTAAGATAAATGTATAAAGCGCTGTCAAGACCATTAAATACCTTCCCCTACATTTATCAGACCACTCAGCTGTGGTACTTGAACTTACGATCCCCTTAACAGCGCCGGTAAGGATCTGGTCTTTTGACCGTTCACTATTCTCTCACTCTGAAGACGTACTATTCTTAAAAACTGAGGTAGCACATTACTTGAAGATAAATGTAGGCTCTGCTAGTATTGGAGTTGTCTGGGACTCTCATAAGACGTTTCTGAGAGGTCTAATTACAGCTAAAGTAGCCTATAGAAGAAAAAATTACAGAGAGGCCGTCGCCTCGGTGGAGGCGAATATAGCCATGGTCCAGCTCGAGATCGACTCCAAAACTAGTTCTACGGATGATGTTTTGATATCTCTGCGCGAAAGACTACTCTCCTTAAAGGGTCAACTAGCATCAACTCTCAACCAGAGATTACAAGAAAGATGGGAGGCCAGTAAGATTGCGCATTTCCAGTATGGGGAGGGGGCCGGGAAGTTATTGGCATGGAAGGCCAAAACGGATCAGGTCCGTAACAACATTGTGCTGATCAAAGTTAATGAGGTCCCTCTATCTGCGGATGTTGATATCAGAGTAGCCTTCAAAGAATATTTTCAAGCCATTTACCGGGAAGATAAAATATTAGATCCTGTTACCATCAAAGATTGGCTTGGTAAATTCTCCCTCCCATGTTTTTCTGTTGACCAGAGTGAGAGGCTAGAGAGTGAAATCTCTGAAGACGAAGTGAGGAGAGCCATTCAGAGTGCCAAGAAAGGGAAAGCATCTGGGCCAGATGGCCTACCTGCATACATTTATAGATCATTGGAGCAAGAGCTTGTCCCTTTTTTGACAATTCTATTTAACCAGATTCTTTTGGACGGTGTGCCTCCTCCAGTGTCATGGGATAACGCTTCCATTACTGTAATATTAAAACCTGGGAAGCCATCAACGTCATGTGGTTCATACAGACCAATCTCGATTCTAAATGGGGATTACAAGATATTCTCATCCATTCTTGCAAATAGACTAGCCTTGGTTGCACCCTTCATTTTACATCCAGATCAAAAGGGGTTCGTCAAGGGGCGACAGCTCTTCGAATCGGCCTACGACTTAATGGGAGCTATGGGTCTGGCAGTTTTGGAGTCTCTCCCACTGGCGGTTCTTACGTTGGATGCCACTAAGGCCTTCGACAGGGTCAACTGGTTATACCTGTCGGAGGCCTTGGCTAAGTTCAACGTGGGAGGAGGATTCCGTCGAGCAATCAATCTTCTCTACCGGAATCCCAAGCCCTCTATTCTGGTCAATGGATAATGTCTGACCCCATTGACATCTCGAGGAGAACTCGACAGGGCTGCCCACTCTCTCCACTTCTTTTCGATCTTTATGCAGAACCATTCGCCCAAAATTTGAGGGACAGTGTTGACATCAAAGGGTTCGCATGTAGGGGTTGGGAGAGAAAGGTGGCCCTATATGCGGACGGCATTCTCATCTTCACGTCTGCACCCCATTTGGCCCTTCCAGTAATATTCAAACTGGCATCGGAGTTTGGGGAGGTGTCCGGTTACGAGATTAATACATCAAAAACTGAGATGATGACCTGGAACATAAACCAGAGTTCTTTTAGTCCCGGCATTCTGCCGGGTAAGGAGATGAGGTATCTAGGCATTGATATTGATGGGGATATAGATCAGATCACCACTAATAACTTCTCGAAAATTGCTAAGGAATGCCGTAAGTTGCTCCAAAATTGGGCACATCTCCCGTTGTCTTTACTGGGTAGGATTAATCTTGGTAAGATGTCTATTTTACCCAAGATTACCTTTTTATTTAACACTATCCCTTTACATTTTGATCCTCTTTTTATTAAAAAACTACAGGCCGATAATATTACCTTCATCTGGAACAACCACCTTCCAAGAATTTCTTGGAAGAAAATTAGGAGACGTAGGGATAAGGGCGGGCTTGCAGCCCCTGACCTGCAGATCTACGCCTGGGCCTTCCAGCCATCTCATGCTAGGATGTTATTAAAAAATCCATCAGACCATGGAGTTGGTTCCATCTTTTGTACATTGTTGATGGCAGAGGGGGTGAGCCAGTCAAGCTTCCTTTTTAAATTTGGAGATCCCAAGTAAAAAAAAAAAAGTACAACTGAAAATTTTACGGGGTATGGCAAGAATTTGGGCCCAGTTAACAAAAGTTATTAAAATAGGGTACTATGGTAGTAAAGAGCCTCTGTAGGGCCTTCCCGATAGTGCGGCTTGGCTGGGAGATGTACTGGCTCTTCCTATTAGAGATGCTGGACTTCTGGTGTGGGGGGAATTATTCGTTGATGGTGTTTTGTTACCCTGGGACTGCTTAAGAAACAAAATTGGTCCGAATTTTTCCAGACTTAAATACTTGCAAATATCCAGTTGGTCTAGATCAAATAGAGTTTTACCATCTCGAGGAACTACATTTCTAATAGGTACACACAGTAACTTCATCACCCTTCTAGTTGATAAGCCTCCCACAAAGAAGGAGATATCATGTTGGTATAACCTAATTCTAGAAGAACAGGAAGGCGAATTTCTGCTACCGGATCAGCTTTGGTAGGTGGCGCAATCAGTACTGAAAGCCAACCAGCAGCATTTGATTTACAATCCCTAGGCACACACAGTGCACTGGACTAGGGACTGACTAGTAAATCAAATATGCTAATCATGAAATCACCAATCCATAACAACAATTTACAAAGGGAGCACTTGCACTTTGCCACTGAACAGCATCTAGACCAGCAAAAACGAAGTCCAACACACACCTAAATAAAAGGAGGTAAGACAAAAATACAGGGGAAACCAATGTCAAATGAAGAACCGGAATAACCCACTTACTGGGTCTCGGCAGCAGTGTGGAATTGGGTTCTCCAGGCCTACATATTCCGCAAAACCCGCTACACCATAAAAAGATGTTGGCACGGAAACTGGAAAATGCAAAAGACAAGTTTATTAAGACCCCATGGGGTGGTGGTACATTCCTACTGACTGTCCACTAATACAGAGGATTTAACTGCGCATGCGCGAGCTTGACCAGTACTAAAAATAGCCTGTTGCTGTGCAAATTCAAGTGGTCAGTGGTACAGAGAAAGGACAAAAGGGTATGCTGGCCACGAGGCGACACATTTATATAAAATGGCCGCCAGTGCATTCAAAATGGCTCCTGAACACCATAGTCAAGTTAAGGGGAAATACGTGTAGCAATGCTTAACGCTAACCCGATCACCGTCAAATTACGACAGACGACTCTTTTAGCGTTCAGCTGAAGCTACCTCATAGTGGACATAATCAGGGTATTCATCCTCAATATCAATGGACATAATTTTCGCTACTTCTCTATGAATCATTTGTTCATTTTTTACAATAGCTCGTTTGGACGGGATACAAGCAGAAAGGCACATGGAACATAACATAGGGCCACATTGGATACAAAGACATAGGAAGAATAATATCCCAATTATCACACATAAGATTGTCAGCAACTTCTAACCCCAAGTACTAAGTAACGTCCAAAACCACCCCGAAAGTGTCCAAGTACCATTATCAGGCTGTATCTCAGCAGCTATGTTGTGTAACTTAGATATTGCATCATATACAGAAGGTGAATTATTTGGCACGTATACACAACAGCTACTTCCGATAATGCGACATGCACCTCCACAGTCAGCTAATACTACATCTAGAACCATGCGATTCTGGAGCGTTACAATTCTGGTAATTTGAAGTTCCTCTGTTAACTTTCCTAAGGCAAAAACTGTCTCATTAGCAACAACTTCTACAACACGTGTCAGTCGTCTTTTTTTCCGACTATTTAAGGCAGCCCCAACAAATGAAAAGAGGCCTAAATTGAAATCAACATACTGTTGCAGAGAAGTGTCAGTTTGGTCAATGTCGTCGAGAGCTAATGTTCTCTTCACTCTATTCAATATAAAGTCATGGTACAACACAAAGTCATTATGATACATAGGCGGGGCAATAAACACAGGGGGTAATACAAAAGATATATAACATGTTCCTAACCATCCTATAGGGAGACGGTGATAACCTTTATTTCCACAAATGAAGTACGTGTTTCGTGAGGCCACAAAGGTAATACCATTTGGAGTGTCAAAGGTGAGAGTGGTGTTACATTCACTTCTTCATACTGGGATTGTACCTTTATTACGAACACATACGTCGGCTTTCAAATCAATAACAGTAATCACGTGCAGATTAGACATATTTACATTTCTTTGGTTACTATAAATTCGTGGCGAGGATAAATTATCAGGCCTATATTCTTCCCATTCAAACTTAGTTCCTTCAGCTTGTGGATAACCATCTCGATCATTAAAGAAGACCTTGTTAAGTCGGAAAAGTAGTCCACCTTTTGTTGGCTATCGCAAAGTAAACAAAAGAGTATACCAAGCATTGCAAGAACCATTACCAAAAAACGGGAGTGGGATAAGTGGTGTGCCTCCTTTTTTTTGATGTCCAGGCAACATCCCACATACCCAACAGTTCAAAGTATTTGTCATGTTATGGGTGTGATGCAGAATCTGGATAAAACTATTATTCAAATAAGTTTGTCTGTGTCGTTCTTCATGATAAGGCAGAGTAAAATGAAAATGTTCAGACGGAATTGGGGTAGTTGGCAATAAATGTTCTCTTGCCGGCACCAGGAGTTCTACTACCCAAGCTATCACAGCTATCACCACAATTGTCATAATGAAGAGTACTGCACCAAGAATTCTCTTATTTCGCATTGTAGAAGTTGCCATAGTTCAAAAGTTCAAAATGTCTCAAAAAGCAACTAAAAAATAAAAATATGAGTGCTGAGCTCCGAGGTAGCCGTTGGTTTCTTCTCCGAGATTCCAGACGGGTGTCGCTACACTTGGCAGAACAGATCCCCCGCCCCCTTGATATTCCCGGCTTCCGTTTCACAAACCTGGAGAGGTAACTCAACCAGTCTCGCACAAAACAACTGCTTTTCTTGGACGTAGGTTGTATCTTTCTCTTCCAGAGACGGTGTGGTCCGGGAAGGCTCCCTCCGATTCAGTAGACGCAACAGCTGGGCTCTTCTCCTTGTCCAAGATGTCTCGATAATCAGACAGCACAGCTGGATTCACCAGGTCCGGAGAGACACGACGGCAGTGAGTGGAATGCACCGAACGCTTCCTGTTGGTAACTCGCACAGCCGTTCGAGTTGCAAGTAGCACTTGTTCGGGGCCACGCCACCTCGGCTCCAAGCTACTTGTTCTCTCAAAGGATCGTACCATCACATGGTCACCAGGACGAAGATTGTGAGCCTCTCCAATGGAATTGTCAGGGAGCGCTTCTCGAACCTGTTGATGAATGGAAAGTAAATCATTTGTTAATCGTGCCAAATAATCGTTCATCATAATACAAGGCACATCATGTAACAATCTAGGCTTAGGAACTCCCCATATATTCATAGGCCTTCCAAACACCACTTTATAAGGTGTGAGGCCTGTTCGGGAATGGGGCACTGATCTGATAGATAGCAATGCCAGAGGCAGAGCATCTGGCCATTCCAAAGACGTGGATGCCACGATCTTTGCTAGCTTCAGTTTCAAAGTGGCATTATATCTTTCCACAAGACCTGCTGACTGCTGATGGAATACAGCATGAAATTTCTGCTAAATTCCCAATCCCTTCATCACATGTTCCACAATTTTCCCAACAAAATGAGGACCATTATCGCTCCATAAAAATTTACAAACACCGTAGCGTGGGAAGTACTCCTTGAGCAAAACCTTAGCTGTTGTCAGCGCTGTATTATCCTTCGTGGGGAAGGCCTCAATCCATTTACTGAAAGCACACACCACCACTAAGACATACTTAAGGTTATTGCAACGCTCAAGCTGGATGTAATCCATTTGTAGTACCTCGAATGGTGCAGTAGGTGGAACAAACCCTCCTTTCTGAGTATGGGCCCCTTTAGCAGGATTGTGCTGTAAACATATCAAACAGGTCTGCACTACTCTTTTGGCCGTATTGGCAATCTCAGGATGCTCCCAAACTCACGTTAGCAATCGAGTAATTGCGAGAGCTCCAACATGTGCCAATCCATGTGTCATTTGAACCATCGCTTGCAAGTAAGCTGCAGGCAATTTCCATCTTTCCATATCTTTGCTTCTCCAACAACCCTCATCATCCAGCACTCCCTCTGCTGCCCAGGTTGCGAGTTCGGCTTCAGACGCTGATTTCTGAATGTCTAATATTTCTTCTCTAGCATCGTGCCATCGTTCAGCCTGTGATTTCACTACATACATTGGCGAGGCATTTCGAAACATAGCAGTTTCCCTCGCTATGCTATCTGCAAAAGCGTTTCCTTGTCCCACTTTGTCCGTCACTTTCTTATGTGCACTGCATTTGATTATCGCCACTTTCTTTGGACAAAGTAACGCATTCAAGAGATCACGCACTAGTTCTCCGTGCATGATGTGCACTCTGTGTGAAGTCAAAAACCTTCGCTCTCTCCAGAGTAGGCCAAAATCATGCGCTACTCCAAAGGCGTACCGGCTACCAGTGTAGATGTTCACACACAAGCCAGCACTCAATTCACATGCTCTTGTTAAGGCTATCAGTTTTGCTGCTTGGGCCGATTTCTGTGGTATTCGTGCTGTTTCTACCACTGTCTTAAGTGTCGTGATCGCATATGCTGCAGAAGTTGTACCATCTGGCAGCCTCAAACACGTTCCATCAACCCACAGTTCCCCATCCACATCTGGAAGTGGCGCATCCTGTAAGTCGACACGACCCTTTGTTTGTTCTTCAGTCAGGAAAACACAATCATGGTGTTCTTCCTCCTGGCCCTCAGCAACTGGATACGGCAATAAAGTAGCAGGGTTCAGGATAGCACATCTCTTTAGTGTGATGTGTGGCACCAACAGTGTAAGCTCATATCCTGTTAAACGTGCACTCGTGAGATACTGAGTCTTTGTTTGGTTTAACAGAGCATCTACTCCATGGGGAACTAATACCAGCAATTTATGTGACAAAACTATTACCTCACTCTGCCGTATAGCCACTGTTGTTGCTGCGACTGCTCGAAAGCACCCAGGTAATCCTCGTGCTACAGGGTCAAGTATTGCCGAAAAATACGCACAGGGCCTCTGCTTATCCTCGTGTGTCTGCACTAAAACTGACAATGCACACCTATCTTTCTCGTGTACGTACAACGTGAAAATCTTTGTGTAATCTGGTGTACCTAACACTGGTGCAGAACAAAGGGCGTGTCTCAATTGTTCAAAAGCATTCTGGCATTCATCTGTCCATTCAAGGGGCATTGGTGTAGTTTTGGACAATAACGCTAACAAAGGTTTTATAATGTGTGAAAATCCCATTATCCACTGCCTACAAAAAGACGTTAAGCCTATAAAAGCGCGCACATCTCTCTGAGTGCGGGGGACTGGTGTATCTAAAATTGCTTGAATTCGATCAGATGTTAATGCACGCCCCTCCTTAGACAAAAGATGACCGAGGTAGGTCACCTTTAGTCTACAATATTGGAGTTTCTTCCTAGATACCTTATGATTATTCTGAGCAAGAAAGGATAGCAAAGCAAGAGTACTCTCCTCACACTGTTCCTGCGTATCTGCTGCCAGTAAAATGTCATCGACATACTGAATGAGAGCCACTCTAGACTGCAAATCAAAAGAATCGAGCTGTCTTTTTAAAGCCTGGCTATAAATGCTAGGACTTTCTGTATAGCCTTGAGGAACTCGACAAAATCTATACGATTTATTATTTAATGTAAAGCCAAATAGATTTCTGCTATCGGGATGGATGGGAATGGAAAAGAAGGCATTTTTGAGGTCAATCACGGTAAACGTGGTAGCAGTGGGCGGAATCAGAGTATGTAAGGTGGTAATATCAGACACCACCGGGTACTGGGGCACTACAATCTTGTTAATTTCCCTCAAATCAATAATAAATCGATAGACTTTGTCATCAGTATCTTTCTGTAAGATAGGAAAAATCGGGCTGTTACAGACATTATAGGGAACTTCCTCCACTACTCCTGCAATAATCAAGTCGTGTACAATGCGAGTTAAGGCAATTTCACTTTCCCTAGAGATTTTGTATTGCGGCACACGTGGCAGAGACACACCCTCCTTAACAGTTATTCGAATAGGAGGAATAAGCATCTGTCCCACATCCGTATCTGACGTAGCCCATAACGTTTGTGGGAGAGAGGCTAACGGTTCAATTTCTTGCATAGTACACAGTCTCTCTACATCTGGGTAATTGTCATTCAAGATAACCCGCACTCCTTCAGGAGCACAGCGTATTGTTGCTCGGAAGTATTTAAGCAAATCTATTCCCATAATATTGTCTGGAGTATTCGGTGACAATAAAAATGGGCCCGGACCAAAAAATCTGTCAATGTAAAACGTAAGGGGTTGTGACAATGGGCTAAGAGAGGGTGTTCCATCGAACCCTATAGATGTAATCATTTCGCCAGACAGGGGAGCCCTTGGAACCAAGTTTTTAGACAGAGCACTATGAGTAGCTCCTGTATCAACCAGGAACTGATCAATAGAACCCAAAACGCCCGCTGATACATATGGACCTCTTTGATCTACTGATACTTCAACCGATTCCACACCCCATCCTACGCAATCCTATGCATGCACATAGTCCTGAGACTCCACATTCTCACCCTCCGATATCTGATACTGATTCCGTCGATCAAAAGTATTATGATCATCCTGACCACGACCCCTCGCCTCAAACCTGCCACGATCACTTGCTCCGCCCCTCGCTCCTGAATAACTATTCCGTGTCCTTCCTCCTCCTCGACCACGCTGATTACGTTGTTCACGAAGCACCGGACAATCTGAAGCCCAATGTCCAAACTCTTTACAATATGCACATTGATCCTCAGCAATGTCGGTACGACCAGAAGACGTACCATACGATCCACGCCTACCTCTATCGTTCCCTCTCGGCTGTGAAGCACGAACCTGAGCCAACATCACTTTCGTCTTTAATTCCTTCGCTTTCTTATCAGTACTTTCTTTGGCCTCTAATTCCTGTCGGTCATAATACTGAGCCATAGTCAATAAGGAAGCAGGGGTCGCCGTGGTCCAAAAACTTTCACTAGTCTTTAGACGCTTTGAAATCTCCGGCAGGAGATTAGCCACATACTTGTCGACAAACAAATGCCTACCCGTATCATCTGTTAATAATTACCCACTGTAATCATGGAATGCTTCTTCAAAACGTGAGAAAAAGTCAGACACCGACTCATCCGCCTTCTGTTTGCAAGAAGCTAACATAGTCCAATCAATCTTTTTAGGGGGGACAAGCGTTTTTAATTTGTTTAAGATAGCCGCCGGAAGATCTAAAATTAATTGACACGGCTTACATGCAGGCTCCCTGTCTAAATCAGCTTGGGCTAAAGCTTTCCAATCCGCTCCCAAGATCGCTTGATCATCGAATTACTCTCCACATATCAGGGGGCAATATTAACCCAAAGAAAAGATCAATATCAACTAACGTCATAACACACGAAGAAATAGCCCCTTCCACTCCTTCATAGAAAGCTGCTGGATTCTTACGGGGGTCAGGCAGAGCATTTTTAAGTGCCATAATATCTGCTCTATTCCAAGGTGTGTAAACCCAATTATATACAAAATAGCCCTTTGCATCCACAGACAATTTATCGTCACTTGTACCTTGCCCTTTAGGAGGGACATACAAAGGTGCAGCTTCACGCATAGGCATAACATGAACCGTAGAACTCTTATCTGCTCCAAAGACAGGACACTCTTTGGATTGCTCCGTCGATCCCGGCGCAGGCACGTCTGATGCTTTTCTTGCGTCCCGTAATCTTGACCCTCATCCCGTAGCTGGACCAACCGTCGGAAAAACCCATCCGCATCTGCAATAACAAATAAACCTTTACGCATATTCTCACAATGAACTGATATATCCTTAGGCTCTAAATCAGTTGAATTTTTCCTAAATCGGTCGACAACTTCATCTCCAAACTAACTCAAAAAATACAACCGTTCTCGTTCGGACCACTTACTCATTTCATCATTAATCTCTGACATAGTTCTTTTGTTCAAATTAAGTTTGCGGGCAAAACTGCGCAATTCCGCAGAAACACTAGCACTTAGCCTGACACGACTACTCCCTTGACCATCTCCGTCCGAGTCCTCGTCTGGGGCCGTAGGCAGAACATACGGAGGCGGGCACCGATCTAATAATGAAAAATCATCAACTTCATTAGTAAGGACAGGATAAAGAGGACGTCGAATAGGGAATTGACCATTCATTTGCAAATTACGTTCCCGTGCCTCTCTCTCTTTCTTCTCCTGCAACTCTTTTTCCTCCAGCTGTAAAGCCTTATCCCGAGCAGCCTTCCGCTGTTCTTTGTCCGCCAAGGCTATTTCACGCTTCATTCATTCACGCACTGCTTTCTCCCACATTCGTACACAATCAAACATATCTTGTCTATCCCTACGCTGAAACAAAAATTGCTCCACATACTGAACCTTTCGTAAATCAAACGACCCATGTAGTGGCCATTGCAATTCAGGATCAGGTTTTGTATACTTATGCCACAATTTACTATATAGAATAGGGGGAAGGCCAAATTTTAAATATATTTCCCGATTAGGAGTCCCCTCTGGGGGAGCCGGCTGAGATTCATTTAATCGATAATTGGTACCATTTCCAAGACAGCACATTCCTCGGAGTGTGCTTAAAACAGGCATGTTAAAATATCACAGAAACGCGATATCACAAAAATGGCACTTAATATACTCCACTCAAATGTGCCGTTCAAACAAAGACAAATTTAGAGAAATATCTCTACATGCCCGCCTATGTGAAGTGCACTGCACATATAACTCAAATCATAGAACCAAATGTTAGCTAACTCAAAACATATTCAAAGATCCACAGTAAGCGTCCGTAGACTATCTTACCAATCACAAGCTTACCAAATTCTCAGATATCCAGGTTCCAACTGCCAAGGTCTTTAATCGAATCAGCCAAACCGGCACTGTACGACAACTCGAACGAGCAGGATCTCAGTCGAGGACCGGCGCCACCTGGAAGGTCAGATCAGAAGGAAAGGAAGAAAACACCGTGAGTGCCAAGACTCGGGTCACTCAGTGGCAGCGTACGCGTCTATGGCGAGTTTCCAATCCTTCGTCACGACCTCTCCTTCGGGCATCCGAGTCGCCTATGAGTCCCTTCGTGGTCGCCAATTTGTGGTATTGGGTTTTCCAGGCCTACATATTCCGCAAAACCCGCTACACCATAAAAAGATGTTGGCACGGAAACTGGAAAATGCAAAAGACAAGTTTATTAAGACCCCATGGGGTGGTGGTACATTCCTACAGCACCCTTCGGCAATGCAAGAAGTATCACCCCGAACATCGATGTGAGACCTCTTTTATACAGTTTTACAGTAATAAAAAGTGTAGGCGGAACACATTTACAGAGTTTAGGTACATATATGGTCATTTTTGGAACACAGCCAACTCATGGGAGGAGTTACAACACCACTGGTCAGTTTGGAGGAACATTCCTAAGTGATGACTGTCCACTAATACAGAGGATTCAACTGCGCATGCGCGAGCTTGACCAGTACTAAAAATAGCCTGTTGCTGGGCAAATTCAAGTGGTCAGTGGTACAGAGAAAGGACAAAAGGGTATGCTGGCCATGAGGCGACACATTCATATAAAATGGCCGCCAGTGCATTCAAAATGGCTCCTGAACACCATAGTCAAGTTAAGGGGAAATACGTGTAGCAAAGCTTAACGCTAACCCGATCACCGTCAAATTACGACAGCAGGGGAACGGCCCAAATCTTCCATACCCTTCATACGTAGTAAAAGGAGACACAGGAGCCTTCGTATGCAGGAGGAACCCAGATTTATTCAAATAGCCCGGGCTATGGAACAGAGTCCCAAGCTAGTCAGAGACAAAACCCAGGAGGCTGCTGCTTCACTCTGCAGCTTACAAGCCTTTTATACTTTTTCATCCCAGTCTTTTGGCTGTTAGTTCATTGTTTAATCAGGGTAGTGTTTGCAGTTGATAACCAGATCCAGACGACGTTTGTAGATGGTGACCTGGTCCAGGCTTGGTACACAAATCATTGTTCACTCGGCTTTGATCAAGGCTCAGTCTTTCAGGTCATTGTTCAATTGCCTTGATCAAAGCCCGGTCGTTCAAGTCATTGTTTAATCACCCTGATCAAGGCCCAGCAGTCAGATCATTGTCCAGATAACCTGATCACGGTGTCAAGGATGTTTACCAGGCTGGGAGCAGGAGATGGAAAACAAATCGTTTACTCAGGGTGTGAGTGTCTCGTGGTTTTCAGTTGAACTGCAAAGAACAGGGGGGGTTGGGTGTGCGGCAGTTCCTGGGCAGAAATGCAGGCTGCAAGATTGTTTTTGTCATGTCAGTTAAAATGTCCTCAGGATCAGCAGAAACGACCAGGTGGGTCGTGTGGAAGTGTTTGACAAGAGATGGCAATGAAAAAGCAATGGAGTCCCGGTACAAATGATGCCGATCAGAAGAACACTTTTCCTCAGACCCTCCTTTTGCCATTGAGTGGAAAATAATTTAAGAAGTGTCAATGTTCATAAGGCCATCCGTTTCTTGTTGGAGCATTATCATCATATTGGTGTTGTAAATGTTAGAGGGTGGAGGCTTGATGGGCTGGACACACATTGTACAGAGCACTGACAGACACTGAAAGCACAAACAGCAGGACCAGGACAGTCATTTCCAAGGCAAGGAAGAGGAGGATCTTCCACCCCCACTGGGAAAGGAGGTCCCAGATCTGTGAGGGACCAGTTGCCTTCATCCAGATGAATTTCGGAAGAAAGGCGTTGCAGACGTTGGATGGCATCGTACACTGTAGGTGCGTTGTCTGGGATGTACACGCAGCAGCTGGAGCCGATCAATTTACACACACCACCACGATCAGCAAGGAAGACGTCTAGGACCATTCTGTTCTGAAGCGTTATGAGGGGGTTCGCCTGTAGCTCTGCAGTGATGTTGGAGAGGCTTCAAGGACCCTGGTCAGTCCTCGTACTGCCCAACTGTTGGCCATGGGGCCCCAGAAAGAAAGGAAACCTTTAAAGAAGTCCCCGGTTTCCTAGCCTGCTATATCCTCGGCTGATATGACGCCCCTACGTGTGCGGCGCAGAGCGCCCTTCATTGACAGGTGGTAATCTCCATGGGTGGAATACGTTGGTGGAAGCAGGTAGGCCAGATAGCAGGTACCAGACCACTTACGGGGGAGCCAAGTGTAGGCGGCAGTGCCACAGATGAAATAGGTGTTAGGGGATGCCACCAGCTTATGAGGAGATGTAGAGTTTAAAGTTTTTGTGATATCACACGTACTGGTACCAACTTTCTTAGTCCCTAGGCCATGAATGCAGACACGGCCTTGCACATTTATGACATTCACAGTGTCTCGTTCATCAGGCAGTATCCTTCTTGTGCGGAATCTGGAAAATGTTCGTCGATTAGTTGAGTTGAATACTACCATTTCACCGAGTTCATCTGGTGGAAGTAGTGTTGTGGATGAGCTGGTCGGGCAAAAAAGAGCATTGGCATGGCCGGATTTGTTCTGCCAGAAGTCATCCCGAAATGTTCCAAGGGCAGAATTGGCAGTACCATTGACAGTGTAGGCCTCCTGCATCAACATCCACCATGCAAGACAAGACCCAGAGATGGAAAAGGGGTAGGGAATGAATGGGACAGGGTGTATCATGGAATGCAGCATCAGTCCACACACCCAACAGTTGGAAGTGTTCATGATCAGCTAGTGATGATGCAACATTTGGATGAAGGTGTTGTTGAAGAATTCTGCACGGCGGGGTAATTCATGGGCTGGTAACGTGTAATACTGGTGCTCTACAGGAGTCGGGGTAGGAGTCGGTGAGGTAACAGGATGGTAGATTAGTAACAGCTAACCAAGGATAGACTGGATGAGGGAGACAAACAGCGTCACCACGGTGACCATGAAGCATTTACTATGTCGGAGGCTGACATCTTGTTTCTGGATTCAAGTGTTTTGGACGGCGGCCACTGTGCCAAGCCAGGGACCTCTAGTGGCTGTCTGTGATTGGTGGTTGCTTCACTGGGCACAGGTGCCAAGGGCCCTTATGGCTTACCTTAGTCTGACACGCCAGCACTACTCTCAGCCGGGGAAGATCACAGCCTTACAGCCTATAGGTACGTGGCGAAGTCAAGGGCAAGCCTTCCCTCTGGCGCAAGTTGTATCGGTCGGAAGTAGGGACAGTATGGTTGGGAAAAAATTGTTCTTGGTGTTGAGCAGAGTTAAGGGAGGGTTCCACCCTTCATTTCAGTATGCTGTCACTCTCTGCTTCCGTGGATGTAGAATGCAGTCTGGCATCGCTGAATGGGACAAACGTCGGGACTGTTTCTGTTTCTGAGTCTCCTAGTCCTTCCCTCACCCACTGACCATAGGGGAGGGGCACAGGCACACGCCTGCAGTGTGATGAATGCACTCAATTCTTCTGACCTTCTACTTTCACGGCAGTGCGGGAGGCCAGTAACACCTATCAGGGTTGTGTCCAGCGGGGCTCGAGGCTCTTAGTCCGTTTAACATTTTTCACCAAGACCCAATCTCCAGGTTGGATGACGTGTCCTGGACCCTCGCTTTTGTCAGGTATGGCCTCATGCACTAGGTGATAAAGAGTACGAAAGGCATTAGTTAGACTGTACAGGTAATCAGTTAATACAGGGCATTCAATGTCAGACAGTTTCTTTGGCCGCGGGACGCCCCATACATTGGCAGGCCTTCCGAACACAATTTCATGGGGAGATAGGCCGATTCTGGAAAGGGCCGTTGTTCTTGTGGACAGTAGGTCTAAGGTCAGAGCATCAACCCAAGTGACACCTGTCTCGGCTACTATTTTGGCCATTTTAGATTTTAGGATGCCATTGTACACCTCCACTAGACACGCTGACTGGGCGTGGTAAGCTGTATGAAATTTTTGTTTTATACCCAATGCTGTATAGACATATTCCATAATTTGGGCCGTAAAGTACATCCCATTGTCACTCCAGAACAAGCGGGGCAAACTGAATCGTGGGAGGCACTCTTTTAATAGTACTTTGGCTGTAGTGATAGCGGTGCAGTCTTTGACGGGGTAGGCCTCCACCCATTGGCTGAATGTACATACCACCACTAGGACATATTTGAAATTGTTACATCGGTCCATCTGGATGTAATCCATTTGGAGGACTTCAAAAGGGAAGGTAGGAGGAGAGAATCCTCTCTTAGGAGTAACTGTGCCTTTTCCTGGGTTATACATTAGGCAAATCATGCATATTTTAACTAGTTTGTCAGCATATACTGGTATCTTAGAGTTGTACCGTGTAGGTTGCAAAAGTTTACATATTCCTTTTGCACTGATGTGAGCAGGGTAATGGGCCATCGTAACTACTGGTGGCACGCGACTGTCAGGTAACATCCATTGTCTTTCCATAATCGTACTTGTGAGAAGTTGGCCTGATATATAGTGCTCACTATTCTAGTGATCACTGTGTATCATACCAAACGACCCTTATTGATGATTGGTTGTAAGTCAACCTTATAGACCAGCTATCCTAGTAGCGTGGACAAAAGCAGTCTTTAGGCTAAACTCTAGAGGGCGTGTTAAGCCAGCTGTTTTACCATCACATATACCCCTTGAACACCAAGTGAAAGGACACCACACAAGTTGTTATGAAAAATAAAGTATATTTATTTATAACAAGTCTACCCTGAACTCTTTACGAGTCAGGGAGCTAAGCACAATACAAAACTCTTACGAAAATACTTCAAGTTGCACAATTTACACAAATGCCCGAGGGGCACGAAAAACCATATACACTAAAAGTGGAATGCGAAATACTAGCAGGTAAGTAACAAGATCCAGAGACTTCAGGATCGCTAGGACTACACTACCAAACTCTAAGGTTAGGAGCTGGAGGCCTAGGGAGATCGGGTGCAGAGTGTGCACTCTCACGCGGGATGCGGGACAAAGTCTATGGAGGCTAGTATTTCTAAAGTGACTGTTTTTGGACGAATCCGACTAGGTAGACTTAAAACGAAAAAGGATCTGGACCCTTGGATAGTAAACCTGCGTTGGAGCACCAAAATGCTCGGGTTACCTAGCCCAGGGGCTGCGGCTGCATAGGGTTCAAAAGACGTCGGGAATCCTCGTTGTAGATTATGGAGCCTGAAAGAAGAAGTTGCTGGCTGGCGACCAGTGAAGATGTTGGGTGTGATCCAAGCCTGGATCGGTGATGGAGACGACCTGAAAGCAGAGGGGACTCAGTTCTTAATCACTAGCCAGTGATTGTGTGGGCACCAGGGTGGCATCGGATGAAGTCACCTCGACCAGGTGAGTGGGCGACGCTGGACTCTGCAGTCACATGGGCTAGGAGGCGTTGTCGGTGACCAGGCTGGAGGTGCGAGCTGTCCCACGAAGGTGTCTGCTGTCGGCGATGCTGGACCCAAGATGGGGGCAACAAACCTTGGCAAAGGCAAGCCCACGCGGTGGAGTCAAGATGGCGTCTGGAGTGGACCAGGAGGGTCCGGGGTGCTCCTCTTTTGGAGGGAGCAAGGGCCAGTCTGGAGCAACCAGACCAGCGGTGAAATCGTCGTGGTACGTCGTCAGGAGGGCCACTAGCCAACGGGCAAGTGACCGGACAACGCGGTGAGCAGGAAAGAGCAGAAGGGCCCCACGCAGATCTCGTGGATGCTGGGGAATTGGACTTCGGTGCTGGAGCTGCTCAGGGTTGGGGCTTCTCAAACCCCAGTGCACTCACTAGAGGATCCCTCGGTGGTCGTGCTGGTTAAGCGTTGTGCAGGTTTTGAAGATGGCCGGTCCCTCAGGTCTCGTCACACCCACGAATCTCAGCTGGGCTGATGATGCAGGTAGAGGTCAGAGATGCCAGGGTATCTGGGTCTCCTCGAGCTGGGCAGTCTTGATCCGGAGGATGGACGTGCAGCAAACTGCAATGCTTAGGTGGTGCCTGCGGGTGCAGGGTGGCTACTCCTTAGCCACAAGGGAGAGTCTTCAAAGAAAGTCAAGAGTTCCTTTTGTGGAAAGTAGTTCAAGATTCAAGATGATCTAATTTGGGAAGGGGGCCCGCTCCTACCTTTATTTTAAGAAAAGGGGCTGGAACGCGACTAGGTCCTGCCCATGGGTGGGACCAGGAGGGGGTTGTTAAACCCCTCTCCCTTGTCCGGACTTTCCCCAGCTCAGGGGTAGGTGTGCCCCTGGAACTGGTTTGAGGCGGCATATGCACAGTGAGCACCGGGGTGCCACTTGCAGTCACCTTCCTCTCAGCCCTGCCTACCTGGGATACACAAAACCCTGTCTGGGATGGTGCTAGCACTGCCCCTGACAGGAAACCCTTTGCCCGAGCTCTCCTCGCTGGAAGGACTCTCAGCAGCAGGAGGTCAGACTTGTGTCTGTGGTGGCAGCATCCATTTTGTGATGCTGAGGCTCGAGTTAACTTTAACCGGGGTTCACAGTTACATACATGTCGTGTCCCTCTAGAAGGGTGGAATGCTAACCCAGTCACCAGAATTGGCGAGGGGTTAGTATTCCAATTCGTATGACACCTTACTCGACATGTTTTGATAAGGCGATACCAAAGTTGGCAAATAACCGCGCTTGGTTCCGCAAGCTGCAGACGGGCACAGCTCATGCCAGAGCACCATCTCACATACTTCCAAGCACTCTGCCTTCAGGATTGTTAAGGCCTGCCATAGGAGTGACTGATAGGAATACATGTGTCCATTTTAGGGTTAGATATAGGGATACTATATCTAAAGCAAAGGGTGTTTACACCACCTTGCCCCAGCTGTCGTGCAGCCAGTTGTGTCAGATTTGGATGGCTAGCCAGGGGTGGCTTAATACATGCTGCAGCCCCTGGTAGGCCCTGGGTACACCTAGGCCCTGGATACCTAAGGTATGCTGTACAGGTACTGATAAGGTGGCCCAGTACCAATTGGTAAATGCACCTAAGGTACATGTGTGTCAATTTAGAGAGAGAACAGCTAGGCTGTGGGTCTGATTAGCAGGCCCACAGCCAGGGAAAGTCGTAAACCAGTGAAGCAAAAAGCAAAAATCGGGGGTGACCATAGGATTGCAGACCCCACTCTCCTACATAACCCTCCCCCCCCCAACTTAAGGACATTAAACTAACCTTGACCAGGTGAGTCTTCTTGTTCTAAGTGGAAGTACCGGGAGAGACCATCTGCATTACCATGGTCAGTCCCTGGGCGGTGCTCCACTGTAAAGTCCATCCCCTGTAGAGAAATGGACCCCCTGAGAAGTTTGGGGTTTTCACCCTTCATCTGATTTAGCCATAAGAGGGGCTTATGGTCGGTCTGAATCTTGAAGTGAGTGCCAAACAAGTATGGCCTCAACTTCTTCAGGGCCCAAACCACAGCAAAGGCCTCCCACTCTATAGCTGACCAACGTTTCTCTCTAGGGGTCAGCCTTCTACTTATAAAAGCAATGGGATGGTCATGACCATCAATATTCAATTGAGAAAGAACAGCTCCCACACCCAACCTAGAAGCATCTGTTTGGACAATGAATGGTTTGGAGTAGTCTGGACTCTGGAGAATAGGTGCAGTGCACATGGCCTGCTTTAGGTCATCGAATGCCTTTTGACAGCTAACTGTCCATTGAACTTTCTTTGGCATTTTCTTACTTGTCAGGTCATTAAGTGGAGTCACAATGGTTCCATAATTTCTGACAAATTTCCTATAGTAACCAGACAGGCCCTGAAAGCTCTGACCTGTGTCTGGGTGGGTGGAGGAGCCCAGTCCTTTATGGCCTGTATCTTGCTCTCCAAAGGTTGAACTTGGCCTCCACCTACAAGGTGGCCCAAGTATACAACTTGACTCTGCCCTATCTGGCACTTGGTAGCCTTGATAGTGAGGCCTGCCTTTTGCAGAGCCTCCACAACTTTCCTCAGGTGGATCAGGTGTTCCTCCCAGGTGGAGCTAAAGACAGCAATATCATCTAGATATGCTGCACAGAAGTCATCCAGCCCAGAGAGAACTTGGTTCACCAACTGTTGAAAAGTGGCAGGTGCATTTTTCAGACCAAAGGGCATCACCACAAACCGGTAATGACCTCCTGGGGTTGAAAATGCTGTTTTGGCCTTGGCATCCTCAGCTAACCTGATTTGCCAATAGCCAGCTGTCAGGTCAAATGTACTCAAGAATTTGGCAGAAGCTAATTTATCTATGAGTTCATCTGCTCTTGGTATTGGATGGGCATCTGTCTTAGTGACAGCATTGAGACCCCTGTAGTCTACACAAAACCTCATATCTTTCTTACCATCTTGGGTGTGAGGTTTAGCCACAAGAACTACAGGACTAGCCCAAGGGCTCTCTGAGGGTTCAATGACTCCCAATTCCAACATCTTTTGTACTTCTTGTTTTATGCAGTCCCTGACGTGGTCAGGTTGCCTGTAGATTTTACTCTTTATAGGCAGACTGTCACCAGTGTCCACCTCATGGGTGCACCAGTTTGTCTGACTGATGTCAGAGAGAACATTTGCCTGAAGGATTGAAGAACCTGTTTACAATCCTCTTGTTGATGCTCAGAGAGGCTGTCAGAAAAGACTACACAATCTACTGACCCATCATCAGGGTTCTGAGTGAGCAGGTCTGGGAGAGGGCCGCTCTCTTCCTCCTGTCCCTCATCTGTGGCCATGAGCAAGCTCATTGCCTCCCTGTCGACAAATGCCTTGAGCCTGTTCACATGAAGTACTCTGTGAGGGCTCCTGGGAGTTTCAAGGTCCACCAGGTAGGTGACATCTCCCTTTTGTTTAATAATGGTGTAGGGTCCAGACCATCTGTCTTGGAGAGCTGCTGGGGCCACTGGCTCCAGCACCCACACCTTCTGTCCTGGGTGATACACAGTCAGGACAGCCTTTTGGTCATGCCAAGCTTTTTGGAGTTCTTGGCTGGCCTCAAGGTTTTTAGATGCCTTTTCCATGTACTCTGCCATCCTGGAGCGGAGACCAAGTACATAGTCCACTATGTCTTGCTTAGGCTTTTTGAGAGGTCTCTCCCATCCTTCCTTCACAAGACACAGGGGTCCCCTTACAGGATGCCCAAACAGAAGTTCAAAAGGGCTGTAGCCAACCCCCTTCTGTGGGACCTCTCTGTAGGCAAACAAAAGGCAGGGTAAAAGGATGTCCCATCTTCGCCTAAGCTTTTCAGGTAACCCTTTTATCATCCCTTTGAGGGTGTTGTTGAACCTTTCAACAAGCCCATTGCATTGTGGGTGATAGGGGGTGGTGAATTTATAATGGACACCACACTCCTTCCACATTGCAGTCAAGTATCCTGACATAACGTTTGCACCTCTGTCAGAGACAACCTCCTTAGGAAACCCCACTCTAGTAAAAACTGAGAGTAGGGCCTTAGCCACCACAGGAGCTGTAGTGGTCCTAAGGGGAATAGCTTCTGGATACCTGGTGGCATGATCCACTACCACCAGTATAAATCTGTGCCCAGATGCTGTTGGGGGGTCCATTGGTCCAACAATGTCAATCCCCACTCTTTCAAAGGGTACCCCCACCACAGGTAGTGGTATAAGGGGGGCCTTTGTTGTGCCACCTGATTTGCCACTGGCTTGACAGGTGACACATGAGCGACAAAACTCTTTAGTGTCCTCAGACATATGAGGTCAGTGAAAGTGTGGGACAAGCCTGTCCCAAGTCTTGTTCTGGCCTAAGTGACCTGCAAGGGGAATTTCATGGGCCACGGTGAGAAGGAAACCTCTCAGAGACAAGGGGATGACCAGCCTCCTGGTAGCACCAGGCTTGGGGTCTCTTTCCTCAGAGTAAAGGAGTCCATCATCCCAATACACTTTATGGGCACCTGTGGCATTCCCTGCAGCCTCAGCAGCAGCTTGCTGTCTGAGGGGTTCAAGAGATGGACAGTCTAACTGTGCCTGGCTCAAGTCTGCCCTGGAAGGTACCCCTGTCCCAAGAAACTCAACCTGGTCAGGTTCAAGTTCTTCTAGGACAGTTCCTTCTGGGGTCTTTGGGTCAGTCTCCTGTGTGTGCTGATCCTCTCCTTGAGGCAAGGGGGAAGGCACTGCCTTAACCCTACTGTTCTTTCTCTTGGTGAGTGTCTGGTCCATTGTTCCAGGACCCAGCACTAGTTCAGCTGGGCATTTCTTGGCCTGTGACCTAGTCACAGCAAGGACATGTGCTGAAAAACCTAACATCTCCACATGAGTCCTATACTCCACATCTGACCATAGAGAGGAATCCAAATCATTGCCCAAAAGACAGTCCACTGGGAGATCTAAACTAACAACAACACTTTTGAGGCCATTTACCCCTCCCCAGGAGAAATTAAATAAGTGCCAAACTATGGTTGGTAGTGACATTGCTAGCATTGGTCACCAGGTAGTCTGAACCTAGTATTACCTGATCAGGGTCCACAAAGTTGGGTGTCACCATAGTGACACTGGCACAAGTGTCCCTGTAGGCCTGAGCCAATTTTCCATTGATTAAAGGCGTCTGCCTGTACTTGCCCAGAGTACTGGGACTTATTGTAGGGGTCAAATCCATGTCCCCAGTACAAACAAGAACAGCCTGGGTAGGTACTCTGACTATGTCAGAGCCTGCCTCAGATACCAGTGTCAACCCCACTAAAGTCTTAGGGGGAGCACTACCACTACTAACTGAACTAGGGGTTGCAGGTGCTTTAGGGGCAGTAGTGGTAGGAGCTGGGCCTTTCTTGGTGCACTCACTAACCAGTGAGTATTACTTTTACAGTATTGGCACCATGGTTTCTTCTGACCATTGTTCTTCTTCTTTTGGGAATTCAGGGACCCACCCTCCTTAGATTGTTGGGGCCCTGTTGAAGACTTCTGGTCATTTTGTTTACTCTCATTACCCTTCTGGTCTGCTTTCTTCTGGCCACCACCCTGGTTCTGGTTCTGCTGCTTGACCCTTGTCCTGACCCATCTGTCTGCCTTCTTTCCCAATTCTTGGGGAGAGGTCAGATCTGAGTCAATAAGGTGCTGATGCAACAACTGATTTTGACAATTACTTAAGATGTGTTCTCTCATAATTAAGTTATACAATCCTGTATAATCAGTAACTTTACTTCCCAGTAACCAGCCTTCAAAAGCCTTAGTGGCACAATCAACAAAGTCAGCCCAATCCTGAGACTGAATTTTCTGGGTGTCTCTGAACAGCAACCTGTACTGCTCAGTTGTTAAGCCAAACCCATCAATCAGTGTATTCTTCAGGACTTGGTAATTGTTAGCATCCTCAGCTCTAGTAGTGAGGGGCTTATCTCTGCCTTTACCTTCAAAGGAGAGCCACAGAATAGCTGCCCACTGACTCTGGGGGATGCACTGGACAGTGCAGGCCCTCTCCAAAGCAGTCATCCATTTGTGGATGTCATCCCCTTGTTTAAAGGGGGGCACTAATTTACTCAGGTGTCTAGTATCAAAACTCCTGTCCTTATCTCTAGGGATAATGCTGCCACCAGTGGGGTCTGCCCCACTCAATTTCTGCTCTCTGGCAAAGGCAAGTCTCTCTTTGGCAAGGGCAAGTTCTTACTTCTCAATCCTCAGATTGACTTCCCTCATTTTAGCTTCATGCTCTCTCCTCTGAGGGGATGTCATCCCTCTGTGAGAAGATGCCTGAGAGCCATTGGTATGAATAGATCTGTTAGAGCCTCTGGAATGAGACCTAACTCGTCTACTCCCAATGTTAAGTCTGCCTGAGAGTGGGCCTGGGGGTCCCCCAGTTCCATTCTCATGCAGGCTTAAGTTGGTCCTGGTGAGCCTACTGACTACTACCTGACCTTTGTCTGCCTCATCCCCTGACAACTCCTGTTCCTCTTCCTCCTCTTCACTTTCAGTTCCATTGAGGTTGAGGTCAGGGTCCCCAAGGGTTCCCTCTAAGGGGGGCATACTCCCATCTGGATTAGGAGGGCCTGTGTTAGAAGCACTCCTGGCATCATAAGTCTCTAAGAGACCTATCAGAAAAGGAGTGGTAGGGTTAGAACCTTGTTTTAGTTTCCTGGAGGTACACAATTGTCTCATCTCCTGGAAGCTAAGAGCTGCATATCTGGAAGTGACCTGTGGACTGTCATCAACCACAAGGGGGCCCTCTGTGTTCCCTCCTGTGGTAGACATGCTTTTCTAGTGAGGTGTAAGTGGTGCACTTACCTACTCTATGGGTTTACCTACTGATCCCTTGCTAAGAGTTGTAGTCAGGGTGTGCTAAGCCCTGTTACACTACAACAGCTGGTTCAGTAGAACTCAGAGTATTCTAAGGTAAGTTATATGTACCTAGGTACTTATGTGATCTTTCAAATGATATCCTTAGGATACGTGCGAGGTAAAACAACAGCAAGCTCAAATCCCAACCGCTGCACACCAATGTGAGAAGTTGGCCTGATATATAGTGCTCACTATTCTAGTGATCACTGTGTATCATACCAAACGACCCTTAATGATGATTGGTTGTAAGTCAACCTTATAGACCAGCTATCCTAGTAGCGTGGACAAAAGCAGTCTTTAGGCTAAACTCTAGAGGGCGTGTTAAGCCAGCTGTTTTACCATCACATATACCCCTTGAACACCAAGTGAAAGGACACCACACAAGTTGTTATGAAAAATAAAGTATATTTATTTATAACAAGTCTACCCTGAATTCTTTATGAGTCAGGGAGCTAAGCACAATACAAAACTCTTACGAAAATACTTCAAGTTGCACAATTTACACAAATGCCCGAGGGGCACAAAAAACCATATACACTAAAAGTGGAATGCGAAATACTAGCAGGTAAGTAACAAGATCCGGAGGCTTCAGGATCGCTAGGACTACACTACCAAACTCTAAGGTTAGGAGCAGGAGGCCTAGGGAGATCGGGTGTAGAGTGTGCACTCTCACGCAGGATGCGGGACAAAGTCTATGGAGGCTAGTATTTCTAAAGTTACTGTTTTTGGACAAATCCGACTAGGTAGACTTAAAACGAAAAAGGATCTGGACACTTGGATAGTGAACCTGCGTTGGAGCACCAAAATGCTCAGGTTACCTAGCCCAGGGGCTACGGCTGCATAGGGTTCAAAAGACGTTGGGAATCCTCGTTGTAGTCTATGGAGCCTGAAAGAAGAAGTTGCTGGCAGGCGACCAGTGAAGATGTTCGGTGTGATCCAAGCCTGGATCGGTGATGGAGACGACCTGAAAGCAGAGGGGACTCAGTTCTTAATCACTAGCCAGTGATTGTGTGGGCACCAGGGTGGCACCGGATGAAGTCACCTCGACCAGATGAGTGGGCGACGCTGGACTCTACAGTCACACGGGCTAGGAGGCGTTGTCGGCGACCAGGCTGGAGGTGCGAGCTGTCCCACGAAGGTGTCTGCTGTCGGCGATGCTGGACCCAAGATGGGGGCAACAAACCTTGGCAAAGGCAAGCCCACTTGGTGGAGTCAAGATGGCGTCTGGAGTGGACCAGGAGGGTCCGGGGTGCTCCTCTTTTGGAGGGGAGCAAGGGCCAGTCTGGAGCAACCAGACCAGTGGTGAAATCGTCGTGGTATGTCGTCAGGAGGGCCACTAGCCAATGGGCAAGTGACCGGACAACGCGGTGAGCAGCAAAGAGCAGAAGGGCCCCACGCAGATCTCGTGGATGCTGGGGGACTGGACTTCGGTGCTGGAGCTGCTCAGGGTTGGGGCTTCTCAAACCCCAGTGCACTCACTCGAGGATCGAGGTGGTCGTGCTGGTTAAGCGTCGTGCAGGTTTTGAAGATGGCCGGTCCCTCAGGTCTCGTCACACCCACGAATCTCAGCTGGGCTGATGATGCAGGTAGAGGTCAGAGATGCCAGAGAATCCGGGTCTCGTCAAGCTAGGCAGTCTTGATCCGGAGGATGGACGTGCAGAAAACCGCGATGCTTAGGTGGTGCCTGCGGGTGCAGGGTGGCTACTCCTTAGCCACAAGGGAGAGTCTTCAAAGAAAGTCAAGAGTTCCTTTCGTGGAAAGTAGTTCAAGATTCAAGATGATCTAATTTGGGAAGGGGGCCCGCTCCGACCTTTATTCTAAGAAAAGGGGCTCGCACGCGACTAGGTCCTGCTCATGGGTGGGACCAGGAGGGGGGTGGTTACACCCCTCTCCCTTGTCTGGACTTTCTCCAACTCAGGGGCTGGTGTGCCCCTGGAACTGGTTTGAGCCGGCATATGCACAGTGAGCGCCGGGGTGCCACTTGCAGTCACCTTCCTCTCAGCCCTGCCTCCCTGGGATACACAAAACCCTGTCTGGGATGGTGCTAGCACCGCCCCTGACAGGAAACCCTTTGTCCGAGCTCTCTTCGCTGGAAGGCCTCCCAGCAGCTGGAGGTCAGACTTGTGTCTGTGGTGGCAGCATCCATTTTGTGATGCTAAGGCTCGAGTTAACTTTAACCGGGGTTCACAGTTACATACATGTCGTGTCCCTCTAGAAGGGTGGAATGCTAACCCAGTCACCAGAATTGGCGAGGGGTTAGTATTCCAATTCGTATGACACCTTACTCGACATGTTTTGATAAGGCGATACCAAAGTTGGCAAATAACCGCGAGGATTATAATGCACTTAAGAGTATATGGTACGCGTTATCATGGAACAGCTATTAGGACTTGGTTCCGCAAGCTGCAGACAGGCTCAGCTCATGCCAGAGCACCATCTCACATAATTCCAAGCACTCTGCCTTCAGGATTGTTAAGGCCTGCCATAGGAGTGACTGATAGGAATACATGTGTCCATTTTAGGGTTAGATATAGGGATCCTATATCTAAAGCAAAGGGTGTTTACACCACCTTGCCCCAGCTGTCGTGCAGCCAGTTGTGTCAGATTTGGATGGCCAGCCAGGGGTGGCATAATACATGCTGCAGCCCCTGGTAGGCCCTGGGTACACCTAGGCCCTGGATACCTAAGGTATGCTGTACAGAGACTGATAAGGTGGCCCAGTACCAATTGGTAAATGCACCTAAGGTACATGTGTGTCAATTTAGAGAGAGAACAGCTAGGCTGTGGGTCTGATTAGCAGGCCCACAGCCAGGGAAAGTTGTAAACCAGTGAAGCAAAAAGCAAAAATCGGGGGTGACCATAGGATTTCAGACCCCACTCTCCTACAGTACTGACCCAACAACCATCAATTCCCTCCTTTGCTAATTGCTCCTTCCACACCCGTAGTTCCTCAGGAGTAGTATGGGACTGAATATCAATCACACTCTGTACTGTGTTTTCAACCATGCCCTTGTCTGCCACCTACCTAGCGGGACCTCCTACATACTTTCCTTCCCTTTTTCTAAGAGCTGTTTGTCTGGCTGTCTGGTCAGCCAGGGCATTGCCTTTCCCAACATCATCTGTCACTTTCTTATGGGCCTTACGTTTTGTAATGGCCACCTTTCTGGGGGGTGTCAGGGAGTCTAACAGTCGGTGAATTGGGGGACCATGTTGAATTTTGGTCCCATGGGAAGTCACGAAATTCCTTTCTTTCCACAACATCCCGAAGTTGTGGGCCACTCCGAAGGAGTATTGTCTGTCAGTATAAATATTTACCGTCATCCCTTTGCTTAACTCACAAGCACTAGTGAGGGCCACTAATTCTTCTGCTTGAGCAGAGCACTGTGGAATCTGAGCTGTTTCTACTACTCGCCCTAATGTCGTGAGAGCGTAGGCAGCTGAGGTGTTACCATCTGGCCCTCTGAGACATGATCCGTCTACATACAGTGTACCTTCTGGTTCTGCTATCGGGGTGTCCTGTAAGTCAGCCCGTCCTTTCGTCTCCTCCTCCTCTGTCCTTAATATGCAGTCATGTGGGTCTAAGCGGGCATCCTGAGTATCCAGTGGGAGTAATGTGGCGGGGTTTATTACAGTGCATCTTTTGATGTTAATGTGGCTGGCAAAGAGTGTCAGTTCATATCCTGTGAGTCGTGAGCTAGTGAGGTACTGTGTCTTGGTGTTATTAAGGAGGGTATCTACAGAATGGGGGACCATCAGTGTCAGGGGGGAGTTCATGACGATCCCCGCACTCTGACGGACCATGAGGGTGGCCGCAGCGGTCGCCCGTAGGCATCCTGGGAGAGCCCTTGCAACAGGATCTAAGTTGGCTTAAAAATAGGCACATGGCCGATGGTGACCTCCGAACATCTGGGTCAAGATAGCGCATGCACAGCCGCATGTCTCAAATTGTTTGTTATAATCAGGAGTACCGAGGACTGGAGCAGTACACAGAGCCTTTTTTAAATCTTGGAAGGCTGTGCATGCTCTCTAGTCCATGGAAAGGAACTGTCTGATATGTCTTTGGTGAGGGCAAGGAGAGGTTTGACCATGGCGAAAAATTGGAAATCCACTGTCTACAGTATGATGTTAGGCCTATGAAGGCTCACACCTGCTTCTGTGTTCATGGGGCCGTCATAGCATTGATAATGGCTAAACGATCAGCGGTAAGCTGCCTTCCCTCCTTCGAGAGGAGATGACCTAAAGAGGTCACCTTCTCTTGACAAAACTGAAGCTTTTTCAAAGAGACTTTGTGATTATGGAGGGCAAGGTGGCGTAACAAACAGAGAGTAGCTTCTTTACATGCTGGGGCAGAATTTGCAGCAATGAGGAGGTCATCTATATATTGTAATAGTGTGGAATTATCAGGGAGTTCCAAGGAATCTAGTTGACTTTTTAGGGCTTGACTATAGATACTGGGGCTCTTGGTGAAACCTTGAGGGGTGCAGCAGAATCTAAAGCTCCGCCCACCAAGGGAGAAACCAAAATGTCTGCTGTCAGGATGTATAGGAATGCTGAAAAAAGCATTCTTCAGGTCTATGACAGAGAAGTGCGTTGCAGCAGAAGGGACCATCGTTAAGAGGGCTTTAATGTCGGGGACAACAGGATATTGGGAGATTGTTATTTTGTTAAGGGCTTCAAGGTTAATTACAAATCTGTATATTTTAGGGGAGAGAGCATCTCCATTGGTCTTTTTAAGAACGGGAATAATGAGACTGTTACAGATATTGCCACATGTCTCCTCCACTACGCCCTTGTCGATGAATTCAGATATTATTGTTAAAAGGGCCATTTCTACTTCCGTGGGCAGTCGATACTGCCAGAGGAGGGGGAGAAGTGCACCTGGCTGGATGTGTACCACATGAGGGGATATGTTGAGACACCCTACATCAGTGTCTGATGATGCCCAGAGGGAGGAAGGTAAAGACTGCAATTCTGGTGGGAGGGGACCAGACAGATACATATAGGAAGCTGCGGTGGGGGAAATAGTTAGGGATACACCTTGGGGACTACATGATGTGGTCACATACAGAGCTTTCAGTAAATCCATGCCTAACAGGTTTTCACTGCAATCTGTAGTAAGGACCAAGGGAGCGTCAACATGTGCAGGGCTAATATCGAGAGGGAGGGGTTTAGAGACAGGGCTGGTCACAGGTGTTCCTGCAAAACCCACAGAGACATTCATATTTCCAGAAAGGGGTGCCTCGGGGACTGACAGACGTGCAATAGAAGATCTGGTGGCCCCAGTATCCAAAAGAAAATTCTGATCGTTCTCCCAACTGAAATTTGCTCATACGGGCCCTTTTGATCCACTGGAATTTGCACTCTGGTAATACCCCTTTCCTGGCTGTCCTATGCTTGGTAGGACCCTGTCTCATCAACTTCATCATAATCATCATTGTAATAAGTACGTGTTCCTTCGTACACATCAAACCTATTGGCCGGGCACTGCCAGATGGGAGCGTCATCCCTGGGCCTGCGTTCTTTATCCTGTGGATGGGGCGGGCCATGGTCCCTAGTCGGCCTCCCCTCCCTGGGAGTGCAAGGCAGAGTCTTCCCTGTTCGGATGTTTTCAGCTAACACAGGACACTCATCTAGCCATCTATCCATCTACCCCTTACAATAAGCACACTGATCTGTTTGAGGGCTCCCGTACATTGAGGGCTAGAGGGAGTAGACTGGCGAGCCCTCGGAGAGGGTTGGGGTTGAGGTCTGTAATTCCCGCGGGCATCGGGTCCTCGGGAGGGTAAGCCTGCTACAGAAGTGCATTAATCTTAAGATCTCTAACCTTCTTACTTTCTTTGTCCCTATCCTCATTCTCCCTTTTCTCGTGATATTGTGCCATAGCCAAGATACCAGTCATAGTTTGGGCAGACCACTTACTTTCAACTTTCTTAAGCCTGGGGGAAATCTCAGGAAGCAAGTTGCTGACAAACTTATCGACAAACACTGGGCCAGAACCTGGGGTGCCGTGATCTAAACCAGTATGTCCCTTGTATTCTGTCTCAAAACGGGTAAAGAAGTCAGCCATATTCTCATCTTTTCGCTGCCTACAGGCGTTTATTTTATCCCAGTTAATGACAGTTTCCGGCAAAAGTGTTTTCTTAAACATCAAAGTCAGGCTGGCAGCTTCTGGTTTAGTCCCTCCTATCCTTGCTTCTTCCATAGCATTCACATCACCCCATTTACCTCCCAACGCCGCTTCATGGTCAGTATGTCAAATTTTGTTCCAAATTTCAGTAGGGACAACTGTACCAAAAAGTAAATCTATATCCTCAAGAACGATAGTACCTGCAGATCTAACCTGACCTAATTCTCTGTAAAAGGCAGCCGGATTCTTTTGGGGATCTGGTAATTGTCCTTTTAACTGCATTACTTCTGACCTTTTCAGAGGAACATGAACCCAAAGTCTGCGCCAGTGTGCCTCAACAGCCCCTCAGCCATTATTTTGGGCATCGGTAAGTGGGTTAACAAAGACATGGGCCGCCTCTCTCATTGGCATAGCTGTTTCTAGAGGGGTTTTGGGAAAAGCAGTCTTATCACGGTAAGTCATTAAAGCAGACATAGCGCCAAAAATCCCCTCTCCCTGAACATCGCCTCTTTTTTATTTGCGACCTAAGGTCCATTAATCTGGATTAAATTAAAGAGCATTCTCAAATCTTTGCATGACCAGGGTACACATGTATTCAGCCCAGGTGGTCAGTTCCATAATCATCCACTTGGAAAAGGTGGACCATATTTCTTTAAAGGCATAAATATTCCCGTTATTTATCCAACATTCACAATGTTGCCTCTGTAGGTCATTTTCTCGAAGGGACGAAAAGCTGACTGCAGAACACAAGGAGGTCAGTCGGGGGGAATTCAACAATTTATATAAATCCTGCTTAACTGTAGACCACGGGGTAGTAGGGAAAGGGTGTGTAGGGGTAAAGCCGCAGGCATTGGGCGGATGTAGACTTGTCATTCATGCAGCAAGGACAGGGTTAGCGGGCGTGGTCTGTGTCATAGGAAAAGTCGGGAGGGATGGTGTGACAGGGAGAATAGTAAGAGGGGCAGTGGGGTAGGACTGGGCCGTGGTGGGGGACATGCGGGGTGTGAGGCGTCAGGGCAAGGTACAAAGGGACATATACAGGAGGGCTTTCTAGCATGGTATCATGCAAAGAATCACACTCTTCTCCCCCTTCCATATGGCCCTTTCCTTTTCCTCATGAGCTGGATAACATTTTTGTACCCGGGCCCCATACTCCCTATCGGCTATTTTTACTGACTTTGTCATTTGCTTTTGTAAATCTCTGGCGTGGTCGGCCATTGACATACGTTCCTGTTTTCTTTCTTGATCCTTCTGCTTTCTAGCTTTCTGCTTTATCTCTTTCCTCCAAAATCGGACAGATTCAAACATAGACGGGCGCCTTTTTCTTTTCATTAATTGTTCCTCTAAGTTGGTGAGAACTTGGGAATTAAAGGAGCCATAAAGTGGCCACTGTATAATTCCGCATCACTTTGTTTCATATATTTTACCCAGAATGAGGAAAACATTATGGCACAAGAGCCATGTTTAACATACATTGTATGGCCAGGGGTCCCTTCTGGAGTAAGCGGACAAGCCGCCTCCAGCTGGGAGTCCTGTGTACACATACTACAACATAATTTCTGTAACTTACTACTGACTGGCATGCTTAAAAAAAACAGATAACAGACACCAGTGGGTTTTAAAACTCACCTCATGTACAATGAATGCCTAGAGAAAGGAATACTACGAAGAGATCAGAGACTAGCCACAATTGTGGCCATACACAAACCGGGCAAGCCAGCACAGATGGCCACTTCCTACCGCCCAATATCACTAATAAACACAGAAGCCAAAATACTGGCCAAAGCATTGGCAATCCGATTGCAACCACATCTCAAGGAGTTGGTTCACCCGGACCAATCTGGCTTTATGCCAGGGCGTAACATCTCCCTTAATTTAAGGCGTCTACACAGCGTATTGGCCCGCACACCGGTGGTACAGGAAGATGCGCCAATCCTCTCCTTAGATGCCACAATGGCTTTTGACCTTGTGGAATGGCCGTTCCTATTTGCGGTGCTTCAAAAACTGGGGTTTGGCCTAAAGTTCTGTGCGTGGATCAAGTTATTGTACAATGAACCCCTTGCACAAGTAGTAGCTAATGGGCGAATCTCGAGAGAATTCAAACTGGGGAGGGGGACCAGGCAGGGTTGCCAGTTATCACCACTCCTCTTCGCCCTAGTGCTGGAACCGCTTGCCGCATAGATCAGGCAGGACGTGTCAATTCATGGAATGAGATGGGAAGCAGATTGGGAGGACAAAATCTCGCTTTATGCGGATGATGTGCTCATATACTTAACATCCCCAGCGAGGTCTCTGGTGTTCCTACTAGACATTTTTACAGCATATGGACAGTATCCGGATATAAAATAAATTGGACAAAATCACTACTCTATGTACTACACGGATCCACAGCCCGGCTTCCGCGGGGCTGCGAGTTGCAGGTCCCGACCAGAGGATTTAAATATTTAGGGATATATGTCACCCCGACAGAATCCATTTCCATAGAAGAAAATTTAATGAAGCCTCTGGGACAACTTCGAGTAGATATCAAACACTGGAGATCCCTCCCGCTAACATTACTGGGAAGGGCCGCGCTATTCAAAATGCTGGCACTACCCAGGTTCCTCTACGCCCTCCAAAACACCCCATTTCCGGTCCCCCTTTCGTACTTTAAAGCCATTGAAGCAGAAGCCACACCATTGTTGTGGGATGGAAAGCCGCCCCGGATAGCGCAACACAAACTAACGCGGAGCTGATATACGACGGGGGTATTGCCCTGCCAAACGTTAAATTGTACTACTGGTCCTCGCAACTGATAGTAAGTAATCAGTGGCTGCATGTTCCACAGGACGAACCGGCATTCAGATTAGATAGGAGCCTCTTACCCGTGGACCGGCTGATGAGGGAACTGTACACCACCAAAAGACAGACAGCACTCACAGGACCAACGGCGCACACGATCAAAATATGTCACACAGCACAAAAGGCGCTGGCACGGGCTACTCCCCTTTGGGAAATGCGGCGTTTGGGCACCCTGACGAACACAAAGGGTTTCAGACAGTGGGACCTCATAGACATCACTAAGATAGGTGATCTGTGGATAAAAGGAGAGATAATACCCTTCGCGGACTTGAGAGCAAAGTACGGGATGGCAGAAACGGAATTCTATCAGTACATACAGATAAGCCACGCACTGCAAAGTGCGATCCCCCAGGGCACCCAATTGGCTGAATCCGCCCCTCTGGAGGACATACTCCTCACAGACTATATGGACAAGAAGGCCACCTCACAAACATATCGGAAACTGGTTAATCAACCAGACCCCTTGATAGCATTGAAGGATAAATGGCAGGCAGAGTTGGGGGACATAGAGGACTCGGACTGGATGGACGCTCTAGCATCAGCCCGAGAGGCGGCGATTCAATCCCAACTTAAACTCATACAACTCAAAATCTTGCACTGAGTATATTACCCAAGCACCATGTTACATAACCTGGGGCAAACACCTGATCCGCTTTGCCGTAGAGGTTGTGGTCTTACAGAGACATTTTATCACATACTATGGGAATGCTCCACTATACACCGCTACTGGACAAGAGTGCTAGCCGTAATCTCGGAGGTGGGAGGGGCCGAAGTTCCCTGTGATCCCAAATGCTACCTGCTAAATATCTGGCAGCCCACTGATTTAAACTTGGTGTTACAAAATTGGGCCACGTTGGGGACGACGAGTGCAAAGCGGAACATAGCTAAGAACTGGGGTTCCAGGGTCTCACCTACAGGTGCACAATGGGAAAAATACATGGACGTCGCCATGGTGGCAGAAAGGGCAGTCTGCACACACAGGGGTTGCCCCAAGAAATGGTCCAGAATATGGGGAAAGTGGAACGAATTCCGGGGCAACATATATGACCCGCCACTAACGACCCTCTCCCTCAAAGATAGTCCATAACTGCAAAACGGATCAGATAGAACGGGCGGGAGAAGGGACCAAAACAATGTTGTACCTATACGAATGCTGAGGAATGGTGTCACCTGTTAAACTATGTAAAAGATGGTGTTGTGATGGAACAGCTATGTCGCATGAGTGGGAACAGTACAATGCATGATAGAAACATGGATAGAGATACCTGATGTTTGATAAGGTTAATGGGAGAAATTACTATGTATGGAACTGTATTGAAAGACAATAAAGGTTTTTGAAAATCAAAAAAAAAAACTCACCTCGCTTGCTTTGCTTTTGCAAAAGTCAATAACAGCAGAATCATACAGAACAGACATCAGCGGGTTTTTAAAAGTTACCTCGCTTGCTTGGCTCTGGCAAAAGTCAATACCAGCTTGGCTTTTGCGAAAATCATACAGACTTGGTGGGTGATCAGTCCACCCTTACCTTACAGGGGTAGTTCTCTTCTGCAGACGTAGGGATGTGTCCTGCTCCAGAAATTATTTGCTAGGGGACTCCAGGGAGAACGCGGTCAAGTGGCCCAGACCGGGTGGGGAGGAACAGCGGGCGAGTCATTCGGCTTACAGGATTGCAAGAATCCCTCGGGTAGGGTACCTCGGTCGGAGTCTCTCCGTGCACACCCTCACATCCACCGGACCTGACCTTCGTGCTCGTGGAGTTCCTATTCGGGCGCCATTTGATGTACCGGAATAACCCACTTACTGGGTCTTGGCGGCGGGGGAGCCGCCCAAATCTTCTGCACCCTTCATACGTAGTAAAAGGAGACACAGGAGCCTTTGTCTGCAGGAGGAACCCAGATTTATTCAAATAGCCCGGGCTATGGAGCAGAGTCCCAAGCAAGTCAGAGACAAAACCCAGGAGGCTACTGCTTCACTCGGCAGCTTACAAGCCTTTTACACTTTTTCATCCCAGTCTTTTGGCTGTTAGTTCATTGTTTAACCAGGGCAGTGTTTGCAGTTGATAACCAGATCCAGACGACGTTTGTAGATGGTGACCTGGTCAAGGCTTGGTACACAAATCATTGTTCACTCGGCTTTAATCAAGGCTCAGTCTTTCAGGTCATTGTTCAATTGCCTTAATCAAAGCCCGGTCTTTCATGTCATTGTTTAATCACCCTGATCAAGGCCCATCAGTCAGACCATTGTCCAGATAACCTGATCACAGTGTCGAGGAAGGTTTACCATGCTGGGAGCAGGAGATGGAAAACAAATAATTTACTATGGGTGTGAGTGTCTTGTGGCTGTCAGTTGAACTGCAAAGAACAGGGGGGGTTGGGTGTGCGACAGTGTCTTGTCAGTTAGAATTTCCTCAGGCATCAGCAGAAACGACCAGGTGGGTCGTGTGGAAGTGTTTGACATGACATGGCAATGAAAAAGCAATGGAGTCCTGGTACAAATGATGCAGATCAGAAGGACAATTTTCCTCACAATGATGCTAGGTCTAACATCCACCATATGAGTAAGAAGACCAAAGTACTCTAGCTGTCACATTTCAATCTCCACCTCTGTTGCTGTACCATTTGGGGCCTACGGTGGAGGACCTCAGCAGTCTGCTGCTAGAGAAAGCCTATCAGTGGGGTGAAGGAAGAGGTAGTTGAATGCTGAGTGTCAAATGAATGGTATACCAGATCCTCCTTGCCCAATGCGGGGTGATCAGCATTGGCTGCGCTTGCACCTTCCTGCAGGATATTCAGCACAAGCTGAATTGGTTGAAATGCATACAGCAATCCCTGAGGCAAGCTGTACCTGAAGGGACTCCGCACGGAACTATTCAGAGGAAAGTATATTGCACAAAACTGAAGACACTTTCTGTTCTGGGTCATGACTAAGATCCATGTACAGACACCCCAATCTGGGAAGACAAACTTAGTCATTTCAAATGTAATCCCTAATTGTGGTTCCCCAGTGAGAACCAACTTAGAGCATTTCCTATCATGCTGAGGGAACCTGCAAGGTGATCTGCCACAAGAAAAGTTACACTTAGTTATGTCCTCTGCCGGTGGTTAATCACTTCTTGACACATGGTCCACGATCCCCCACCACTCTGTCTGATAAAATATTAGATGGTGGTGGTGTTGTCTGACAGAATCTGAACGGTGCTCCCTGAGACAGAAGGGAGAATGTCTTCATTTCTGGCTTCCCTCACCTCCAGAATGTCTGTGTGCAGATTCTGCTACAATGTGGATAAAAGGCATATCAGCCAGATGGGCATTCCAGGTCAGCTAGGAGGTGTCAGCAACAACTGCCCAAAGGTGAAAGAGACAGCCTACTAAAAGTTGGAAGCGTTCCACTCACAAGTCAATCAATCGATCAATCCAGGTTCTTGTAGAGTGCGGCTAATCACTCGTAAGGGTCTCAAGTTGCTGGGGAGCTCTGGGAGGAGGGGGTTATGTGGTTCAGTCGAAGAGCCAGGTCTTGAGATCAATTCTGAATTTAGGCAGTGATGGTGATTGCCTGAGATGCAGAGGCAGGGAGCGTCAGGTCTTTGCAGCAAGGTAGGAGAAGGATCTTCTCCAGACGAAGTCTTGAAGATCCATGGAATTGTGGCCAGGGACAGATGGGCGGAGTCTAGATGTCTGGTCGGTGTGTAGAAGTAGAGGCGATGAATGAGGTATTCGGGTCTGGTGTTGTGGAGAGCTTTGTAGGTGTGCATGAGAAGCTTGTAGGTGATTATTTTGTTGATCTGAGCCATTGGAGGTCTCTTAGGTGACCGGAGATGTGGCTGCTGCGGGGAATGACCAGGATAAGTATGGCAGATGCGTTCTGAATGAGCTGCAGATCCATACAGCAATATAAAAGACCTGTTCGCAATTCTGATGAAACCTATCCTCTAGCCAAACACTTTAATACACACAAATTCAAGGAGTAGAATATGATCAAGTTCTATGGTTTGCTCCATTAAAAACGAGTCCAAGGGGTGATATATCTCTCATGTTATCAAAGATGCAGGAAAAACTAATTAGACAACTTAGATCCATCGTATGGGGCATTTATCATGATAGGGAATTACATTCATTATTTTTTTCTGACTTAATATGGCTACCCCAACTTGTTCCCATCAATAAAAATGGGTATACGGCATAACAAAGCTCGATGTTGTCTGACATAAAAAATAATATAACCTTGATAGACTTCTAATTACTGAATAACAATAAGTCCTATCTCATTATTTCCTGAGTACTGTTTCGTTATATTTTCTTTACATACTCTCATGGTGTTAATGTATTATTTTTATTATCATTTTAAGTTACATCACTGAAAAGATGTCAGCATTATAACATATAACCTTTGCATAAAATATTTTATAGCCTTTACATAAAATATTTCAGCAAATTTACAATTAATAGATGAAACCAAATCACAGTCTGTTTCCTACATTATGTACTATATTATGTACTTGAATTCTGTTGATGCGTTAATTTTGAATATTTATGCCTACGTCACAGTTGTATTAATGTCATACAATGACTGCGTATATATTGTACAGCATTAAAAGATATGCTCTAACTCCTGCTGTTTATGCATTGTATCATTAACAATATATCTCACATTGATATAACTGTGTTAGAGTTACCACAACTTGTAATTTTGTGTTAATAAGTTATTCGACTAACTGTGTTCATAATATATGGAGTGAAAATCCTTTTCTGTAAAATAATGTATACATGGTTTGGATATTTTGTGATCCTACAACTGTTCTTCTCCATGTTTGATTTTCCTATACTCTGTGCACTGGTTCTCTCTATATAGAATTTGTTCTAGAGAGCTTCACTTGTTCTACTCTTTTCATTTTATACAGCTAATACACACACTCAAGGATTTAAATATCATACAGAATCTCACCACTTTACCCCCCTTTACTCTGCCATGCCTGCTCAATAGGCACCTCAAAATATTCTTATTACCTTTACTATAATATGCATTGTCTTTTTTAGGTCAAGCCTAGGAGCAGCGCTCATGTACTACTCGCTCTGCAAAGGCATGCTGTATTAGGTTATGCACTAGCAGCCCCACCCACTCTCCACCCATATTTGTTATTGGCTTTGTGTCATTGTCCTTCGTAAATGGTGGCTTCTGATTCATAAATAGGCTTGTTAGTCCCGCCTTTGTACCACCTTGTCTCCATTTTTTACCGCCCATAACGACTGGACCATTTACTTGGCTCGTTACACGGCCTGCTTTATTAGTGGGTGAGCACTATTTTTGTTATTGGCACTGATGGGGACAATGGCGGCAGCTTTTTTGGTATTTGCATAATGAGCGCGGCGCACGCTTTAGGGACACCGCGATCATATTAAATTTTACTTTTATTAAACTTTCTTGTTGAGCATGTTGTCCACTTCTGCGACACCGCACTCTGTTTAATTATTATTATTTTTTTTACTTTAAAACTGAGCATGGCGTTGCTTCAAGGACACCACGCTTGTTTTCTTTTTCATTTTTTTTTTACTTTAACACTGAGCGCAGCGTCCGCTTCAAGGGTGTTCTTCAAGCGGGCGCCGCGCTCATTGTTAAAGTTAAAGAAACATTTGCAATGCAATAGGTCTCACATTTTCTCGAGTTTAAGGTATTTGCATTGTAAATGACAATGCCTTTATTTATGTTTTCAAAACGAAAACAAAAATAATAGGCATTGTCATTTACAATGCCAATATCTCAAACTTGCTTAAATGCGAGACCTATTGCATTGCAAATGCTTGTTTAATAATGATATGACCGTCCAAACATTTCACCCGTTCTTCATCTCTCCATAGCCCCTATTTCACATACATTTCATTAGTTTTATAGTGCTACTCATACCTGTTTAGGATGTCAGAGCACTTTAAATCACCCACATTACACAGAGAGAATGAATTATGCATGCATAAATTCATCTATAAGAAATGTTACATAAAACAATGAGGATTACAGGGTGTAGAAATCATATTAACTAACATATACCATGCAGTCTGCATGCAGCTTTTTGATGATAGTTCATGCCACTGAAATATAGTAGGATTGTAACTTTTGAACTGCAAGTAAAACAAAAGGATCTCTGTGACAAAAGCAGTAACCCACTGAGCTATCCACATAAAATACAGTTCTATGATCTGCATGGTACACGTTCTTTGCAGCAGGGGCATTAACACTTAGTCAAAAGTGCCACTAGAAAAAACGTCAATCTCTCATTGTAGTGTAGTTCCTATATTCCCAATAGGCTCTGCGCATTGGAATAACATAAACGATAGTTTAGACGTAGGACTGAAGTCGACTAGGTCTCTATTGAATATGTTAGACTTAATTTGTGAATGCCAGCTAGCTCCGAGGTCACTATAAACTTTCTCGAATACACAAGAAGGGATTCGTTTCTGACAACCATATAACATGACAACTTTGTTCCCCAAGAAATAAGGAATATATCTCCAGAGTCGCGGAAACAATAGATGGCTATTTCACTCAGTCAATCGTGCATGCTTAGTTTCACCAGAAGTGCAGAGAAATAGAGAGACGGGCGTTTTCAATAAAAAGGTTATTTATTGGGCAGTCTTCTTTCTCATGCAAGAGAAGTGAATTGCTACAATCGCAATACTCGTCATAAAGTAAAGTGCGTACAGTAAAAAGAGTATTGTGAAATAATACTGTAAAAGCATTTATATGGTTTCTAAGCCATAAGATACTTAAAATGGATCAAATACATACAATGATAAAAGATGACTAAACGTACTCAACTGGTGCTTCTAAGATACGCCTACCCCAGTGTACCTAACCTAAGTCTAGTACGAGGGAAGAAGTAAGTGAGGTGTAGGTTAAGTTAAATAGTTTCTGCCAAGAATCTATCCAAGAATTCTCTATGGGTCTAATCAGCTCCGTACCTTGTTTATAGAATGTAGGAGGTCTTGTATCTCTCTCTCAGGACTCGATCTCCCAGTAACCCGCAAGAGTAGCTGGGAAACAATGGAGCTGGATTTCTCGGCAGGTGAAAAGACAGCGTCTCCCTCAGTGCGTCAGCTGGAGGGTCGGCTTCCTTCGGCACTCGCTACAGCAGGGCGTCGGACAAGTAGTTAGTCGATCTGTTCCAAACCACCGTGTGTTTTGCTAGGGCAGATGCTGGTATATTTCTACCTGGAAGGTGCCGAGTGTGACGTAAGGTTGGACATTATACGTCACTAAGAACTCGCAGTTCTTTTAGGACTCCAGGAGTTCTAGAAAAAATAAATACAGAAGCAGGGGAAAGTCCCGGACTGCTGGAGGTTTGGTCTCTCCAAGAACTCGTTGTGATTTCTAGGAATCTGTGGAAGTAGCCATGCCGTATTTGGACTACTTTGGCTGTTTCTAAATATGGTTCTGATTCTGATGCCTATATAAGGATATGATGAGTTATACCTATATAAGGACATGAATCGGGAAAATTACACCAGAGCCCTAGATTCGTCTACAACACCCCCTCCAAATACAATGTACATCTTTACTAAGTACTAAAGCAAGTATAACATATCTAAGCATGTGTTCACAATCCCACCCAAAAATACATAAGATGCATTTGAAATGGTTTGTGCACGAAAAATTAGTATTGTACTGTACGTTTTCTTAAGCAGTGGTATCATTCAAACAATGCATATAGTTTACATTTGAAATGCTGACTGAATGAATCATGAAAAGTTACATTCATGAAATGGCTCTTAATACAGAAGAGAAGGTTGAGACCATTTCATCACATATTTATACAAGACTGTACATGTGCTAGAGGCTGAGTTCAAATATTGTCTCTAGATTTTTTCCTTAAAAATAGAAATCTTGTTCTCTAAGAATAGTTCTACTTTAAGCAGATTACTTTGTGCCAAAAAACAAAAAAAGGTAAATATTTGGGGAATGAGAAAAAATTATTTCGTTTGAGGAAAAAATAGTTCCAAAGTTTTAGAAGTTCTTTTTATCAAAACTGATGGCCGAATTCAAAGTTCAGGGAACGCTGTGTGCACGTGTTTTCAAAAGTTATTCTCGTTGTTAGGAGAGAACATTAACTCAGATAGGCTGGCAAAGAATTTGTCTACAACAGTAGGTGAAAGTTGGACCATGTCCGAAAAAGTAGAAATAGTGCATATGTGAGATGCATTGCCGTCATCGTTGTCTAGATCAGCAATTGTCACGGAATGTTGTACCTGTGTGCCGCTTTCATCTTGTACTTTTTATAAAAAACAAGGGAACCCGCTAGGTAAGCAAGGACCTGGGGTATCAGTTAAGCTAAAGACATAGGTCCTTGACAGAGAGAAATTAACACTACAATAATTATAGGCCACAATAAGCACTATAATGAAAAAAAGTCCAGCCGGACTTTGAAATTTATTCAATGCTGTAAATATGCTTGATCAGACGAACCAACAATAAAGCAGTGGGACACAGTCCTGCATCCACAATGCTGCACATACAATCAAAACATACAAATACTGGGGTATTTCAGGCATATAAAAGGCAGGAGCAAAAGGAGGATTTAAGATGCATTTGCTTCACATATGTGGGAAACATAAAATTTTTAGGCACATAATAGTACACTTTTGTTTAGACCACATATTGTGTCGACGGCGTTTCGATCCAATTAGCAATAATGGATCATCATCAGGACATTCATTGCTTGCCTGAATGTAGAAAGCCTGTATTGACAGGAAGGAAGGGGACATGTAACAATATGTTAACCAACTGTATTACTCACAGGAATTTCTAAGGCAACCTCATGCCAAGCTTAAGGTGCTAATGGTCATTCAAGTGAACAGGTGTCAGCCAACCTGTGCCAGCCATACACGACGCAGTGGTGAGCAAAACATGCCACGTTCGAATTCTATGTCATGAACAAGATGTGTCCAGTTGTGCCTATAGCATGCCCTAAGTGTCAACTAACAAGAGGGTGAGGGGTCTAGGCCGTTAGTGCCCGTCCAACATTTGTGCAACAACACGCTTCGAATAATCTAAGCTGTTAAAAATTATATGAGTGTGGGCTTTTGGGTGGGATGTCCAATAAACTTACTGATACGGGGTTGCGAGGTAAAGAAGGTTTTATTATTTTATATAATCTCCTCTTTTGAACAGGTACTCGATAGAAGGGCAAAGGATTGTCAATGTCCTCTTTAGCTTGTTTGGCGGTTCCCAGTCTCCGACTTTCCCGGTGCCTTCTGGGCGTTGTAGGCCTTGCCTCCGCCGTCTTGTCTCTCGTTCCAGATTCGACCCCAAAAGAAACAAAAAAATAAAGAAACCACTATTAGCTCGTGGTATTGGGGTATTTCTCAGGGAGGGGTAGTGAGGGACCACACGTGCTCGTTGTTCTAAAAGTGCCGGTGCTGTGAAGGGAGGGTTGTTCGGTATTACGGGGGTTTACCCCACTTACGTCCCGCCCACCCCGTGAACCTTGACCGTACCTGCTCGAGCCACACTTCATGTGAAGTGTGGCTGGGCGATGCGCGTCCTCGGTGGCCTCCCGGCTTGTCGCGGTCGTCACGGGTCTTTCTCCCCTCGGGTTCCCAGGTCCGTGGTCCGCTGTCTCCGCTGTCACTGGGCTCCTTCCTCCGATGTTCCGCTAACTCCTCCTCTCTCCGCTGGTTCGCTCTCCCGTCTGCTCCCGGTCTCCTCGTCGGCTCACCCGCCTCCTGCTGATGGGCTTCGCTTGCCTCCTCTTCCGTCCTCCTCTGCTCACACGCCTCCTCCAACCGATGGTCCTGGCTTTCTTCGTCTCCCGTCCTCCACTGCTCACTCGTCTCGTCCAGCTGATGTTCTTTGCTTCCGTCGCCTCCCGTCCTCCACTGCTCACACGCCTCCTCCTCAATCGCGATCTCCGGTTCCTCGTCTTCTGTTCTCCTCCACTCTGCTCCTCGTTCACGCCACCACTCTCCGCTCCCTCCGGGTGAAAAACACACCTGGGTTAGGTTTGGGCGCACCTTTACCTCTTGTTGATGGGCGGTCTCTGGCTCCAGCTCCGCCCAGTTAAAGAAACACGGCTCCTCCGGTTCTCGGGATGTTAGAGGCCAGTCCGTTACAGGTTTCCAGGCGTCTGCATGCTGGGTGACAAAAGAGGACACAGGTAAAGGTAAGCCAGGAGGGCCCGGATCCGGGTCCTCCTCGTCACAATGAGCTTAAGTATCCCGGTGCGGGAGTGAACCAGCATAAAGTTCTGGGGCCATGGATGGTGGAATGAAGGAGCAGGCATGTCCTGCGGTGCCTAAGGGGAACTCAATTAGGGCTCGGGCCGTAATTGGTGGAAGGGGGAATTGAAGACACGAAGGGTTTATTTACCTCATGGAGTAGGGACTGATGAGGTTCAGCGTCACAATGAGGCTGTAGGCAGAGCCGAGTTTGTTCCGGAGGATACCTGGGGCCAGGGTGATTAAATTAATGAATTGAACCAGCAAGTCGTGATGAATAACATAAGCGCGAACGCCAAGTCGTGGTGGAAGCCGCTTACCTATAGATTGACAGTGTGGCTCCCGATGCGGAGCTGTGGGTTAAGGGAGGACGCTTCCCAGAGAGGGTTCCGGTGTTAGGGATTGCAGATACCTGAGGCCAAAGTAATTATTGACTGTTAGCAACCGTGCTATGAAACGCTGGGAGCGCGTGGATAAAAACTGTAGAACGTTTACCTGCGAATTGAGCAAGGTTGCTCTTGCTACGGAGCTTGTTGCCTTGTAATGGGGCTCCTAGAGAGAAAACAATGTGGAGCCAAATAAGGATTCATTGCACTAATTCATTAAGCCAAAAAGGGGGGCCAGGGATAATGCGAGCGGCTTACCTCGGGTTCTCAATGGAACTCGGCTCAATTGTCCCGGTGCATAGTCGCGCCGTGGAACATGTGGGGGTGGGCGTGCCGGGTGGAAGTAGAGTACGCGGCGGCCATGATGGGGTGGGATTTGACATAATGTGGCGGCCATTGGAGGAGGGGCAGCCACGAAAACGGCTGACATGCTGGAGTGGTAAATTATCATTAACAATACGAAGGGGTGAAGGAATTACGGCGCGCATGCAAGTGACATGACAATATAAAAATTATATTGCGCACTTCGACATATTCAATTGTGTAAAGGTAGCATTGCACAGTTTCATATTCACAAGAATTAGGTCTTTTTACATTAAAACAGAAGAGAGGTCCAACCATTAATTTAAAAGACAGGGCAACTCATATTCACAGCAATGAGGTCCAATCATGGTTAAGACCACTACGAATACTGTCCAAGAGTAGGATCATTTTGAGTTCTTCTTTATTGAGCAGAAGTCCCATGTCGCCTCCACGCGGTGGTAGCTTCACAGATTTAAGGACAGTCCATTTGAGATCATTGTCTGTGTGTCCTTTGTCAATGAAGTGGTCCACCAATGGGGCGTTGGGAGTTTTGCAGCGAATCCGACTGCGGTGTTGGCAGATCCTTGTCTTAACTTTTTGTCTTGTTTGACCCACGTATATTAGTTTACACGGGCATTGGATCAAGTAAATTACATCATTACTATTGCAGTTGGTGAAGCTTTTACATTGAATGGTGATTTTATCAAATACAAAGAACTTGCCTTCAATGGTGAACTCACATACGTTACAAGCACCACACTTAGCATGCCCCACTAATGGTGTTTGGGTCCATAGGGAATTGATTGTGCTTAAAGTGGGGGGATTTGGATGGCCGCTCGGACCAGGTGATCTTTCAGGTTGGAACTTTTTTTAAAAGCAAACAACGGGCGGTCAAAATGCAAACTACCAGCACTAAGAGTAGGCCAATGCTTAAGTATACTTTTTTTCAATTCATTCGACACAGGTGAGAATGTCGTTACACATGCAAGTCTTGCGCTAGATTCTTTAACTTTGGGGCAGAGGAGTGCCTCCCTGGGGCAATACCAGGCACGTTTGGCCGCTGTTCTTACTAACCTGTTGGGGTAGCCTCTATGTTTTAGTTTGTCTGACAATATGGTAGCCTCCCTAAAATAGTCTTCCTTGGCGTAGCAGTTCCGTCTGATGCGGAGGAACTACGAATAGGGCAGGGAATCCCTCAGGGCTCTTGGATGGTTGCTACTGTAGGATAACAATGTGTTCCTTTCAGTAGGTTTACGATGTAGCCTAATATGTAAGTGGCCATCAAGATGGTATATGTTTAAGTCCAGAAATGAAATGGATTCAGTGTCAATGGAACTGGTAAACGTGAGCCCACAACAATTATTATTCAGCCAATGGATAAATAGATTCAAGTTACCTTCATCACTATTCCAGATTAGAAAAATATCATCAATGTAGCGTTTCAAACTGATGATATCTGATGAAAAGGGATTGGAAGGTGTCAGAATTGAGTGGGTCTCTATTTGATCCATGAACAGTATTGCCAAGTTGGGGGCAAAAATAGCCCCCATGGAAGTCCCTTTGACTTGCTGAAAATATTGCTGGTCAAATGAAAAGAAATTTTTTGTTAGACAAATTTCCAACAATTGGAGTATAAAGAATGTTGGAACACGGTGTGGTCTGGGCCTAGTGTCAAGAATGTCACGTGTAACCAGTAATGCAGCAGTTTGGGGAATATTTGTGTACAAGGACTCAACGTCCATTGTACACAACAGCTGGTTACCTACATTGAAGGGTGTTTCTTCAATGAAGTTTACCATGGCCATGCTATCTCTGACATAGCATTGAGTTTCTGGTACGAAATCCTTGATAAAAAAAGTTCACATATTTGCCCAAAGGTTCAAGGATTGAACCACATCCAGATACAATTGGACGTCCTGGTGGTGCGGTAGTGCTCTTGTGTATTTTAGGCAAGGTATAAATCACTGGCATGCGTGGTGATTTTATATTAAGGAATTGATGCTCTTTTTGACTAATGATCCCTAGTTCAAGAGCCTCTGTGCTGATTTTCAGGATTATAGTTTGTAATTCCTTGGTGGGATTGGTAGGGAGTCTCATATAGTGGACTGTGTTAGAAAGTTGTCTCAAGATTTCTGCATTGTACTGATCTCTATTTTGTAGGACAATCCCACCACCCTTGTCCGCGCTTTTAATGACAAGGATTTCAAGATTTTTAAGCGAGTTAATGGCTTTCTTCTCTGCTAGAGGTAGATTATAGGGAATTAATCTTTTCCTTTCTTTCAGTGTATTCAGATCCTTAGTAACCAATTTCTCAAAGGTAATGACCTCTGATGGTACCATACCTGCTGTAGGCAGAAAGGTGGAAGGAGGTTTGAATGGGGTATTGGATGTAATCGTAGGCACAGGATTCATTTGAAAAAAGGCATCCAAGCGAACCTTCCGATAAAATCTGAGAAGTTCGGTTTGGAGCTCAAGGAAGTCAGTGCGAGTTGTGGGCACAAATGAGAGGCCTTTGCTAAGGAGTGAAGATTCAACAATAGATAGATTATGCGTGGACAGATTAAAAATAGGGATGGACTGAGATTCTATCATGTTAGAATCTACCATTTGTAAAATTTCTGTCTCGTTTGACGCTCGCCTGGAGGGTTGTGCCAACGTGGAACCCTCTTCCCCCTTCCTCTGGCTGGTGTGTTGGATTGTCCTCTGTCTAAAAAATGATTCCTATTTTGGACAGGGTTTCTATTAGAAGGACCTGAGTTATCGCTAGAGTCTGAATTCTCAGCTTGGTCTGCTGAAGAATCGGAAAAGCCAACCAATGTTTGGCGTTGATTAAACCGACCCCAGGGTCTTGTGTTGCGAGGGTTGGAGTAAGAACGATTTAAATAAAAATCCTTCTGGAGATATGGGTACGCTGATTCGATATGAAAAGACTTAATGTCTTTTTTGACTTTATTAGTCTTTTTGTTCTGCTCAATTCGTTGAAATTCATCAACTGTTTTCTGAACCTGGTCTAGAAGTGTTTTGGAATCAGGAACTAGACTATGGTCCTTGATCTTTCTTTCAATTTCTTCAATCTCAACTAATAGAGTACTGAGTGTCTCGGTGGCTATTTCTATACGCAAAACAAGCCAATGCCTTGAGCAGGTGGTCCCAATGTGGCTGAACCCTTTGATATACTTAGGGTTGTCAGACTTGGCGTTCGCGCTTATGTTATACATCACGACTTGCTGGCTCAATTCATTAATTTAATCACCATGGCCCCAGGTATCCGCCGGAACAAACTCGGCTCTGCCTTCAGCCTCATTGTGACTCTGAGCCTCATCAGTCCCTACTCCATGAGGTAAATAAACCCTTCGTGTCTTCAATTCCCCCTTCCACCAATTACGGCCCGAGCCCTAATTGAGTTCCCCTTAGGCACCGCAGGACATGCCTGCTCGTTCATTCAACCATCCATGGCCCCAGAACTTTATGCTGGTTCACTCCTGCACCGGGATACTTAAGCTCAAGTAATTTTTAACAGCTTACATTATTCGAAGTATGTTGTTGCACAAATGTTGGACGGGCACTAACGGCCTAGACCCCTCACCCTCTTGTTAGTTGACACTTAGGGCATGCTATAGGCACAACTGGACACATCTTGTTCATGACATAGAATTCTAACGTGGCATGTTTTGCTCACCACTGCGTCGTGTATGGCTGGCACAGGTTGGCTGACACCTGTTCACTTGAATGACCATTAGCACCTTAAGCTTGGCATGAGGTTGCCTTAGAAATTCCTGTGAGTAATACAGTTGGTTAACATATTGTTACATGTCCCCTTCCTTCCTGTCAATACAGGCTTTCTACATTCAGGCAAGCAATGAATGTCCTGATGATGATCCATTATTGCTAATTGGATCGAAACGCCGTTGACACAATATGTGGTCTAAACAAAAGTGTACTATTATGTGCCTAAAAATTGTATGTTTCCCACATATGTGAAGCAAATGCATCTTAAATCCTCCTTTTGCTCCTGCCTTTTATATGCCTGAAATACTCCAGTATTTGTATGTTTTGATTGTATGTGCAGCATTGTGGATGCAGGACTGTGTCCCACTGCTTTATTGTTGGTTCGTCTGATCAAGCATATTTACAGCATTGAATAAATTTCAAAGTCCGGCTGGACTTTTTTTCATTATAGTGCTTATTGTGGCCTATAATTATTGTAGCGTTAATTTCTCTCTGTCAAGGACCTATGTCTTTAGCTTAACTGATACCCCAGGTCCTTGCTTACCTAGCGGGTTCCCTTGTTTTTAATAAAAAGTACAAGATGAAAGCGGCACACAGGTACAACATTCAGTGACAATTGCTGATCTAGACAACGATGACGGCAATGCATCTCACATATGCACTATTTCTACTTTTTCGGACATGGTCAAACTTTCACCTACTGTTGTAGACAAATTCTTTGCCAGCCTATCTGAGTTAATGTTCTCTCCTAACAACGAGAATAACTTTTGAAAACACTTTTTTTCATTATAGTGCTTATTGTGGCTTATAATTATAGTAGTGTTCATTTCTCTCTGTCAAGGACCTATGTCTTTAGCTTAAGCTTTCATCTTGTACCTCACTGCCAGCATGTTGCTGTGAGGTCTCAACGAATGCCGTCATCAGATTTGGTAGCGGCTGGGGACAACACGTTGCATGAGCCGTTACCGAACCAAGCAAAGTATCGACATCCATAGGTACTGCTGATGGGAGTGTGAGACAGACGTCTAACATGCATTCTTCTCCACAGAGCAGGCATCGTAAAACAGGTAGGATGCAATCTTGCCAGATTGGTCTAAATGAAAGAAACCATGTGGTATTCATATCTCTTAGCCGAGCCAAGCTGAGGACTTGGTAATCCTATCTTTGTACCGCATTGCCAGGATCGTTTGTTCCATGGTAACCTGGGTATTGCTTGTGACTGGACTTGCCATATTGGAGCAGAAGGAACAAAAATATAATTCCTGCTACGAGTCCCAAAATGAGAGGCAGGTCGCCGAACACAGAGTGCATGAAACTCGGGAAGATGCTCAGGACTGCTTCAAAGGGTGATAATAGTCCCGAAAAAATTGTCTTAAATACATGTGCGATGGCACTGGTATCAGATTTGACCTAACATTTCTACAAAATGCACGGGGCAATTTGTTGATAATAATGCATGTATCGCTGCAGAAGTCCTTGCGACTTGCAGATCATATGTCTCTCTAGACGAGGTCAAAGGCACAGTTTTTTGTAAATGAATGGCTTTCATTCTGCTTAAAGTATCAATTCAAATAAAAGAGATATTCAATGAAGGCCATATTGTTGCCTCCTTGTCTGGTTTGCTGTTTGGATATAATACTTGCATACAGCTAGTGACCCTGGATGTAACACTAACAAGATAGGCCGTTCCTGGCAACATGCCACAACAGCTGTGGTCACTTAACATAACGTAAGTGCCGTTGGAAAGTTGTCTGAAAAAAGGCTCATTTTGACTGGCTGGGGTGCCGTGCAGGTGGCAAGAAAGGTCATTTGATGAACCCTCGCAGGCTCCATGCAAGTTAATTCCTTGACACAGAAGTGTACCACTTAGTGAGTTTTTACAATTGTTACCACTAAGAAATACCTCTTTTTTCCCCCTACTCCAACATCTATGTGTGTAAGGTAATTTCCAGGTTGACTTGATGTACCCTTTACCCAACTTTTCATACAGGCCCGCTGGTATGTGCTTTAGGCAATATTGAAACTGGAATGTTGTAATCGGTATCGTTATTGTGCCATGTATTATCCATTCAATGACAGGCTTTTCGGAAACTGTCAATGGTAATCTCTCGAGTTTTTCAATGCTAAGCACCGTATAGTCGGCTCCTCTTTGTGCCAAAGAGATTTGTTTATCTGTTAAGTTAAAGATAGAAAAAAATGACGTTGTGTTATTCAGGCGCCAGGGCACATAGCCTGAACGGAGGTTTTGCAACGTCCAGCCTAATTGTACAATAGAACGTAATTGGGACTGGCCATGTTGTAGCATTAGCATATCCTGTTTTATTATATCAATAGCAGATGATACAATGCTGTCCAATGAATAAATTCTGGACGACAGAGTTGTTAACCCATTGTCCACTACAGACAGTGTTTTTTTCCAAATTAATACGATCAATTTCTCGTATTTTTTCAGCAGTTTCAATTCGCGTTACTTTCCAAGCTTCGTTGTAAGCAGCATATATACCGGCGTATATGAAACGTTTTTGCCGCTGTTTGCGAGGTCCCAATAAGAAATCTCGCAAGTCAACGCCTTCTTTAAGTAAGGTCAAGTGTTGCTTAATTTCAGGTAGTGTGGATTTCTGTAGCAATTCAAAGCATAGTTTCCCTATATTGTATTTTGTTATTATCCCTGGATGTTGTCTCTGGGAAAATCTTGGGTCTGGCCTGTTCTGTGTGAACCCCTGTGTTTGTTCAGGAATCTATCTTGATAGTTATTAGTGTCTGTGGGCCAGATCAACCATTTTCTCCAATCAGGATTAGTTCTGTTTAGGTGTAAAATATGGGATACGTCTATCTCCACATCTGTCGTGCTATTACTATCAGGTATGGGCTTTGGTATAGACGGCTTGTTTAAGTCCTTTATCCTGGCTAGGCCAAGACAGATTGTTTGTTGAATGGTGTCATTCAGGAACATTATTTGTTCTGGGATCATGCAGGCTCTGAATAATGATTCTAAATCTTGTACCTGCCAGTCTTTTGTACCCCAGACCGTTTTTGGCTCAATGTTGTCTTTCCAAAATTCCAAATCAAATGTAGACAATTGTGCATAAAGTTTTGCAGAATAAATTAGTTTAGTATTTGTCAACATGTTTTTCATTCCTGTCTTATTCATAATTTTGAAATAAAACGTTTCTGGATCTGTGTTATTAAACCCTGAGAAATATGGGAATTTCTCATAAAATGTTTTCGAGCTGCCTTTTGGTGGTGTCGGACAATGTTACAATTGTTTATAAGTAAAAACATTTCTAGGATTCGCAGATCTATGCAAATAGTGGTGCCCATAATGATTAAAGCAATACATTTCTTCATAATCTGATGAACCTTCTAAATAATCATGTTATGTAAATTTTGCTAGTTTAGTATCCAATGGGGTTGACCCAGTATCCCTATGAACCTGGGCAGTTTAGATAGTATTATCAACAATTGGTTCATTCGGGTGCATCGTATTTCTTTTACTGTCTTATAAACATATGTAGTATTCAAACATCTCTTTACTCAAAGAAAATTTCCAGCAAAAATTGTTTTAAAAAGGAAAAGGAAAAAAACAGAATCCCAAACCATCTATGTATTTATGTATCGCTTTTATAAATTGTAGTCATTCATAAATACTTCAACATATATCATTTGCAAAAAAGGCTGTACAGAAGTGAACAAACAGTGCAATTGGTGACTTATAGTGCTCAGTGCTTACGGCGCAAGTGTGACATACAAACTGTACAAGCATTATTTACAAGGGGGACACCAGAAAAGTTTAACGGGCCTATGCTATTTCAAATATCGAACGGTACATAGCAATTGTCAGTGTTAAATACAGGATTTTGATGCAATAGATCCACTATCTTATTCGTGGACGTTTCGACCCTCTGGAAGAGCACATGGGGCGTCAAAGTGGGTCTTCTTCAGGACTGTGTGGGATAGGGGACAGCCTAAGTGATTTAAAGGAATATGGCTTTTAGGAGTGGATTCTGAAAGTAACCATAGGCCACAAATTGCCTATGATAGTTAAAACACTCACCGTCTCACAAACCCAGCCAGGTTTAAGGTGGAGATCGAACTGTGTAAATCTATTATGTTAAAAAGAGGAGCCTAATTAGTGCGTAGTTTAACATTAAAGGGCATATGTTAGTAATGGAGCTCTTCTCACATTGCTTACCTGTCGGTATAGCAGTTACTTATGCCCCCGGCGATTGTCCTACGTAATGGCTCACCAGCCTAGCTGGAAGGAAAGGGATCATGTATTTAATACTGAATCCATAAGTCTAAAGGACCGTATTGTGATGTTAACAACAGCCACCTCTCTGGGCTCACCTTAATGAGGGTATGGTGAATCTACCCAAACTCTACTCCACAACAATTGTTCAAGACTGGTGCTGCTTGCGGGTTCTAAGATTCGAAATTAAGTTGGTACTGTTTCCCACTGTAAGGGAAAAAGTATATTAAAAGGTGGTTCCAAGACCGTTCCCTAATAGTTAAGGACAGATTACACTACGGACCTTGTCTCAGCCCTGTGAGAGATATCTGGGCTTACCTTTTCAAACTAATGGGTGCTCAACTACGGATACCGCCCGCCGAAGGAGAGATATCTTCCTGGTCGGCGTGGCTCCTAATCAGTTTTGCTCAGACTGGCTGAAAAACGCTGCTATACGTCCGCTGTATCATGTGCGAGGACGTCGACGGCCAAACACGTCGGCCACTAGTCATGACGTCAGTTGCATAGTAACCATGGAAATTGGAAGCTTTTCAGTCAGCCAATCACGCCTTAATGTGAGTGAACGTCAGGAGTTGTTAGGCAGACTTGCATTTTGTCAATTGCTATATCCACGAAGCCGTTACAAACAACCTATATGCAGTCCATGACCGCAGTTCTTGTAAGATCACTACGAGATAAATGCCAAGATTATAGGCTAAAGCATGTAACAATCATTTGACATTGAAAAACACAATTTACAGTTTTGTATATACATCGTATGCAATTACGTGGTACTGCAGTGCTCCTGTCAGAATAATGATGTTTCAATCATTCATGTTACATACATTCATAACAACATATGCTGTTATGTGGTATTGCAGTGCTCTGTCAGTAGTTTCATAGATACATCATATATAATTAATTACATGGTATTGCAGTGCTCTGTAAAAATTTGACGGTGTATGATGCTATTAACAATCTTTTTCAATCCCAAAGACATATGCAGTTACGTGTTATTGCAATACTCAATCAGCATTAAACAGTGTATAATTCTATTTGGATCATTCATATCTCCATTCCTAAAGACACATATGATCATACACCAGCCATCTGTGTGTTATTCTGTCTGATCTCTAATAACAAGATCTAGAACGGGGATTCAGCATGGATATACCCGGACCATTCAAACATCCACAGTTGTCCCATTTGCCTATTCGTTTCTTCAGTCTCATTCAACCCATTCCTCAGTGAGTTTAGTGAGTGCATCCAACGACACTCCTTATATTTCAGAGAATGTGAAATGGAACCCCCTCTTGGATTAGTATGTATTTTTTCTAGCACCCACCACTTTATATCCTGTGGGGTATGTTTTTGGTTGGAGAAGTGTTCGACAAGGGGTGCTCCTTGTGTTTTGCATTTCACCCTGCTCATATGCTGTAAGATGCGTGTCTTTATTTTCTGTGTGGTTTGGCCCACATATATTTTGGCACAGGGACACATTATTGCATAAATAAGGTTGGTACTATTGCAATTACTAAAGTCATGGAGTTTGTATGTCCTGTTTTCATGTGTGAAAGTGTCCCCTTCCTGACAAAGTCACAGGCCTTACATGATCCACATTTATAGTGGCCAATGATGGGTGGTAAGTTCAACATGCTTCGAATGTCTGATGGCTTTTGTGGTTCCAAATAAGCCTGTACAACTTCGTCCCTCACATTCCTTCCCCTCTTGAATGCAAAGATAGGTTTTTCTGCAGTTTTCAGTTCACCTGCCACCAAATTCCAATATTTTGATACAATTTTCTTCACATCGTGGGGGTTTCCTTTTTCTCTTTGACTTCAAGTAAATTCTCCCTGGGACTGTACCATGCCCTTTTCTTTGCACGCTTTAATAGACTTTGACTACAGTTTCTTCTTATTCGAAGATACTGGCCCAGCGGGAGATTGTCCCTCAGATTACGCGGGTGATGGGACCCGTACATCAGCAGAAAATGCCAAGTGACCCCTGATCTCCATTCCAGATCATATCGATGATGTCATTATGATCTGGAATGGAGATCAGGGGTCACTTGACATTTTCTTTGCATGGTTAAATCAGAGGAGTGAAGATATACAATTCACAATGTCTAGTAGTACTGTCTCAATAGACTTCCTGGACTTAACCTTCAAAACTGAAGAAGGCAAGTTATATTGTGATCTATATCAGAAACCATCAGAACGGAACACTCTGCTGATGTACGGGTCCCATCACCCGCGTAATCGGAGGGACAATCTCCCGCTGGTCTGTAAAGAATCCCTGGGTATATCACTCACACTGAGGAATTTTTCCTATATTTCAACTATCACCACATTACCCTCTCCATATTGCTGAATATTAATATGGGGGAAAAAGGAGAAAGGAGCAAATTCCACACTAAAATAGAATGTTCACAGTCTTTTTAATTGAAAAAAAAATTCTTTACAAAGGTTTAATACATACATAAATTGGTTAAAATATCAAAGCAAGAAAAAGTTTGAGTTCATATATTTAAAAACAAGGATCTGGAAACAATTCCATATAAACAGTAAACAAGCACAAATTCATTTATCACAATTCATATATCACAGTAAACAATTAAAAAAACATATTAAAAAACTGTTGTATCAGACAAAAGTACTGGATGATAATGAAAGAAAAACCCCACTACACTGTGGCTTCGGTATTTCTGTGCCACTCCAATGTCTAGATCCAATGGTCTTTTGTCCATTAACACATGGTGTAGTCAGTAGTACCCTTAGTAAATCAGTATCTACCGCTTCCTAGACCCTACTTGGATTCTGCGTAACAAAAGAAAAGAATGAGTCGACGCGTTTCGTTGCTGTAGACACTTGATGTAGTAGCACCTTCCTCAGGACATGCCGTTTCTTTGGGGTCACCGGCTTCAGGGATTGTTATTTACCACCCTCCCCAGTGAGACTTGATTTAATCTCTGGGGAGTTCTCTTGGAGGTACAGTAATTCGTGCCTTCTGTGATTAACCAAGTAGTTTTCTTCCTGTTTATTGCAGTGAAGCACTATCCATTATGTGTACTATTCCAGTATTCCACTCTGACTGTATATGTCACTTAAAACTTGTTAAAAATTGTTCATAGACGGGTATCTATCCACGCTGTTTCATTGGGTTGCTTGATTTGTTCTTCTAGCTCCGGTTGCGTGCGTCAGCCTTGTCTTTTCCCTCTCTCTCCCGTTGGGCAAGTATCTTCGTATAAGAAGAAATAAGAAGAAACTGTAGTCAAAGAAAGGATTTCTTTTGAGAAGCAGATGAGCTAACCAGTCACCTAAAGGAAAGAGGGTACCCTGGAAGTCTATTAAAGCGTGCAAAGAAAAGGGCATCGTACAGTCCCAGGGGGAATTTACTTGAAGTCAAAGAGAAAAAGGAAAACCCCAACAACATTGTGTGTTTTACTACTTTTACCACTAAAAGTAACGATGTGAAGAAAATTGTATCAAAATATTGGAATTTGGTGGCAGGTGAACTGAAAACTGCAGAAAAACCTATATTTGCGCTTGGTAGCAAGTAGCAAGTAGGACTGCTACAAGCGTGTTCTTGTATTCCTGCTAAATAATTGCTTTTAGACCGTTTTTAAATACCTGTGCATTGTGTAAATCAATTACTTGCTGTGTGCTCGCTTACTCCCCGGTCCACCGCAGCTTCTAGTGCTGTTTGATGTGGAGGGAGGCAAGCAGCACTACTTCCTGGTTGCTCCATTGGAGGCGGCCATACTTGGTGGGTTGACGCGCTAGTCTCCCACTCCGCCCTGATTACTAAAGGGCTGGCCTGAAGCGCGCTCGAAATTGACAGACAAATTCACCGCGCTAGCGCTTGGTAGCAAGTAGGACTGCTACAAGCGTGTTCTTGTATTCCTGCTAAATAATTGCTTTTAGACCGTTTTTAAATACCTGTGTATTGTGTAAATCAATTACTTGCTGTGTGCTCGCTTACTCCCCGGTCCACCGCAGCTTCTAGTGCTGTTTGATGTGGAGGGAGGCAAGCAGCACTACTTCCTGGTTGCTCCATTGGAGGCGGCCATACTTGGTGGGTTGACGCGCTAGTCTCCCACTCCGCCCTGATTACTAAAGGGCTGGCCTGAAGCGCGCTCGAAATTGACAGACAAATTCACCGCGCTAGCGCTTGGTAGCAAGTAGGACTGCTACAAGCGTGTTCTTGTATTCCTGCTAAATAATTGCTTTTAGACCGTTTTTAAATACCTGTGCATTGTGTAAATCAATTACTTGCTGTGTGCTCGCTTACTCCCCGGTCCACCGCAGCTTCTAGTGCTGTTTGATGTGGAGGGAGGCAAGCAGCACTACTTCCTGGTTGCTCCATTGGAGGCGCCCATACTTGGTGGGTTGACGCGCTAGTCTCCCACTCCGCCCTGATTACTAAAGGGCTGGCCTGAAGCGCGCTCGAAATTGACAGACAAATTCACCGCGCTAGCGCTTGGTAGCAAGTAGGACTGCTACAAGCGTGTTCTTGTATTCCTGCTAAATAATTGCTTTTAGACCGTTTTTAAATACCTGTGTATTGTGTAAATCAATTACTTGCTGTGTGCTCGCTTACTCCCCGGTCCACCGCAGCTTCTAGTGCTGTTTGATGTGGAGGGAGGCAAGCAGCACTACTTCCTGGTTGCTCCATTGGAGGCGGCCATACTTGGTGGGTTGACGCGCTAGTCTCCCACTCCGCCCTGATTACTAAAGGGCTGGCCTGAAGCGCGCTCGAAATTGACAGACAAATTCACCGCGCTAGCGCTTGGTAGCAAGTAGGACTGCTACAAGCGTGTTCTTGTATTCCTGCTAAATAATTGCTTTTAGACCGTTTTTAAATACCTGTGCATTGTGTAAATCAATTACTTGCTGTGTGCTCGCTTACTCCCCGGTCCACCGCAGCTTCTAGTGCTGTTTGATGTGGAGGGAGGCAAGCAGCACTACTTCCTGGTTGCTCCATTGGAGGCGGCCATACTTGGTGGGTTGACGCGCTAGTCTCCCACTCCGCCCTGATTACTAAAGGGCTGGCCTGAAGCGCGCTCGAAATTGACAGACAAATTCACCGCGCTAGCGCTTGGTAGCAAGTAGGACTGCTACAAGCGTGTTCTTGTATTCCTGCTAAATAATTGCTTTTAGACCGTTTTTAAATACCTGTGCATTGTGTAAATCAATTACTTGCTGTGTGCTCGCTTACTCCCCGGTCCACCGCAGCTTCTAGTGCTGTTTGATGTGGAGGGAGGCAAGCAGCACTACTTCCTGGTTGCTCCATTGGAGGCGGCCATACTTGGTGGGTTGACGCGCTAGTCTCCCACTCCGCCCTGATTACTAAAGGGCTGGCCTGAAGCGCGCTCGAAATTGACAGACAAATTCACCGCGCTAGCGCTTGGTAGCAAGTAGGACTGCTACAAGCGTGTTCTTGTATTCCTGCTAAATAATTCCTTTTAGACCGTTTTTAAATACCTGTGCATTGTGTAAATCAATTACTTGCTGTGTGCTCGCTTACTCCCCGGTCCACCGCAGCTTCTAGTGCTGTTTGATGTGGAGGGAGGCAAGCAGCACTACTTCCTGGTTGCTCCATTGGAGGCGGCCATACTTGGTGGGTTGACGCGCTAGTCTCCCACTCCGCCCTGATTACTAAAGGGCTGGCCTGAAGCGCGCTCGAAATTGACAGACAAATTCACCGCGCTAGCGCTTGGTAGCAAGTAGGACTGCTACAAGCGTGTTCTTGTATTCCTGCTAAATAATTGCTTTTAGACCGTTTTTAAATACCTGTGCATTGTGTAAATCAATTACTTGCTGTGTGCTCGCTTACTCCCCGGTCCACCGCAGCTTCTAGTGCTGTTTGATGTGGAGGGAGGCAAGCAGCACTACTTCCTGGTTGCTCCATTGGAGGCGGCCATACTTGGTGGGTTGACGCGCTAGTCTCCCACTTCGCCTAACCTACTTAGTCCCTCGCTCTTTTGCGCAGCGGTGACGCGCAGCGGTAGCGCCGCAGACGCGCCGGAGAGGCGCCAGAGAGAAGCCAGTCTGCGCCAGTCCGCGTCCAGACGCTTCCTGCTACCTGCGGTAAGATCTGCCTATCATGGCTGTGGCTGCGCCCACGATGGTGTATGACTGTCCCACACTCCACGCCCTACGTTATGCTACTAGTCCGGCTTGTGAGCATCTGGGTCTGCCTACTCTTTCTGATTTTTCCTGTAAAAACTGTAATTGGAGTCCCTCAATTCGCGTTAACCGACGCCCATTTTCCGTTCAGGAGTGGAGAATGTTCCTACTACACTGTAGGTCTTTTAATAAACACCACACCGAATTACGTTTATTGATTGAGGAGCTCAATCCCCACGCCCTTTTCCTAACAGAAACCTGGCTTCAGGCAGACAACGACCCGGCCATTGTTGAAGCCATTCCACCAGGATTCACTCTTAAGAGACTGGATCGCCAAATTGGGAGAGGCGGTGGATTGGCTATTGTTTATCGGAACAATTATAAGTGCCGAATCACCCCATTTACCTCATCGACCTGCGAAAGTCTTCAATTCTCGCTAGAACTCTCCCCTACTACCACCTTCTCTGGCATTCTGATCTACCGTCCTCCCGGCGCCCTTAGTGATTTTATTACTAAGATTACTGAGCTGGCTGCCAGTGTCGTCTTATCTTCACCGAATTTTACCCTGTTGGGGGACCTCAACTTGCACTTTGATGATCCTCTCGACACTGCCGCTAACTCGCTCCGTGCTAATCTTCAAGCATTGGATCTCTATCAAAAGGGATTCCATGTAACACACAATAGAGGTCATCTTCTCGACACTGTTTTTAGTAACATCAACGACATCACAGTGGAGCCCTCCATCCCTTTACCTTGGACGGATCATTTTGTGATACCTTTCATCTGGCGCACAAATACCCACCCCTCTGCCCACTGTCTCGCCAAACACCAAGCTAGGAAATGGTCTTCTCTCTCCCTCCCTGCATGGGAAGCTGCTTTGGCTAGAGACCCCCCCAGGAAGGTGATGCATGCCAATATAGCAGCTAACAATTTTGACGGCTGGATCACCTCTACACTTGATATGGTTCTTCCTGCTCAAAACAACAATCTTACCAAAAAACCAAAAGCTGCTCCATGGTATACCCCCGCACTTAGGAGTATGAAATTAGCCTGTCGCAAGCAGGAGAGAGCCTGGAGACAGGACTATTCCCAAACTAAGAAGGACGAATATAGAGCCAATATTAGGCTCTACAAACAGGAGCTAAAACTAGCACAAACCTCCTTCTACGACAGCAGAATTCAAGCAGCCGCTAATGCCCCTAGGGAAATTTTTAAAATTGTGAAATCCCTCGTTTCCCCCCCAGTTGAATGCCCCGATACTGAGGGCGCTCAAAACCGCTGTAACGATCTGGCTAACTTCTTCTCTCAAAAGATTCTTACAATCTACTCCTCATTTGAGGACACAAATAACGAGCTGGAACCCTCCACTCCCCCAACCTCCGATGCCTTGGCTTCTTGTAGGCTAGAGACAATTCCTCCTCTGGACGCCCCGGCACTAGATAAACTGACTGCTAAAGTCACCTCTGGATCTCCCAATGATCCAGCACCCCCACACACTCTTAAACTGGCGATGGATACGATCCGTCCCATCATATTGGATGTTCTTAACACCTCCATCTCCTCCAAATCCGTTCCCCCGCCATGGAAGTGCGCAATGGTAAGAGCGCTGCTGAAAAAGCCCAATCTTGACCAAAGTAACATGGCAAACTACCGTCCCATCTCCCTGCTCCCCTGGCTGAGCAAACTGCCTGAGAGGCACGTAAACAACACCCTAACGAACTATCTGGAGACAAACAGTCTCCTGCATGCCTCTCAGACAGGGTTTCGTCCGCGACATGGGACAGAAACTGCGCTTCTAGCGGTCACGGAAGAAGCAAGAGCTGTGCTGGATCAGGGTGGGAAAGTCGCCATTATTTTATTGGACCTGAGTGCCGCGTTCGACACGATGAACCATGTCACGTTGTTGCAACGACTGACGGACATGGGCGTGTCGGGCGCGGCCCTGGAATGGCTGACATCCTTCTTGACCGACCGGTTTTTCCAGGTCTTTGAGGGCGAGGCAGTATCATCTAAACATTCTCTCAGGTGTGGGGTTCCTCAGGGCTCCTCCCTGAGCCCCACCCTGTTTAATGTTTATATGGAGCCTCTAGACAGGATAGTCCAACCCTTCGGTGTGCGTATTGTCACCTACGCGGACGATACCCAACTGGTGGTCTCTTTAGACCACGCAGAGGGTTCGTCCCACACCTTAGGGTCCTGTCTGGAGGCGGTCGCCAGATGGATGCATTCCTCCTGTCTAAAACTTAATGGGGAGAAAACGGATGTCATTCTGTTGGGGAATTCTCCCCCCTCCGCTTTTACATCCATCTGGCCACCATGTCTGGGTGAGCCCCCGACTCCCAAGCCCCAGATAAAGAGCCTAGGGATCTGGCTTGACCCAGCCTTGAACTTTTCAGTACAAGCCACTAAGATTGCAGCCACCTGTTTTGGGTTGATGAAGATGCTGCGGAAGGTGCTCCCCCTGCTTCCTTTTCAGGCCAGGAGGATACTGGTCCAGGCCCTGATACTATCGCGCCTGGACTATGGGAATGCTCTTTTTTTGGGAGCCCCTTCCTTTGTTATCCAAAAGCTCCAAGTCACCCAAAACAGTGCGGCCCGCCTTCTCTACAATCTTCCTCGCCGACAGTCAGCTAGGGACGCCTTAAGAGAACTCCATTGGCTCCCTATTGCGGCGAGAGTGCAGTTCAAATCTATGTGTATTCTACACAAGGCCTTCTATCACACTGGTCCCGCAATTCTGCAAACCTTGGTCACCCCCTACGTGCCTGTGCGTTCCCTCCGTTCTGGCTCCCTTCAGCTGGCCACCTCCGTCAGAGTCAAGAAGGCTCGATGGGGTGGCCGCTCCTTTTCACATACCGCGGCCAGGCTCTGGAACGCCCTCCCCCTATTTCTTCGGGAAACCACTAACCATCTTGCCTTCAGGAAAACCCTTAAAACACACTTGTATGCAAAAGCACACTGATCTGCCCTGCTCTCGCGCTAATAAAGTGTCAGTCATGAGCGCTACGAGGCCTCCGGGTAGACAGCGCTATACAAGTGTAATTTAATAATAATAATAATAATAATTTGCATTCAAGAAGGGAAGGAATGTGAGGGACGAAGTTGTACAGGCTTATTTGGAACCACAAAAGCCATCAGACATTTGGAGCATGTTGAACTTACCACCCATCATTGGCCACTATAAATGTGGATCATGTAAGGCCTGTGACTTTTGTCAAGAAGGGGACACTTTCACACATGAAAACAGGATATACAAACTCCGTGACTTTAGTAATTGCAATAGTACCAACCTAGCAAAGGGAAAATCTCTGCCCCTTGGTTTAATTACATGTTGAGGAACCTGAAGCATGGCTGTAAACAAGTGGAGAGATGTTGGAGGCGCGAATATGAGGAATCCTATAGGACGCAGTGGAAGCTTAAAATCGTTGAATATAAGAACCAGATTAGGAAATCCAAGGCTGACTACTACTCTTCCATGATCTGTAATGATACCAACAGCTCTAGGAGCATTTTTAATATACTAAACAGTCTTATTATCTGTGAGTGCTCTAAGAACTCCATTGTTCCGTCTCTGGAACTTTGCGAGAATCTTGCCAAATTCTTTAGGGAGAAAATCGAGCTAATCATTGAGGACTTGGCAGACTCCTCTATGACTGATTGTCCGTTGGCCACGGGTCATGGGGCGCTGGCAGACAAGACCAACGAGCAGGTCTGCTCCTTGGGTGAACCTCTACTTGATCTCCCGCTACTTACGGAAGAAGCATTTAGCGGGTTGGCAAGGGGGATCTCTTCTGGTTCTCCTTTGGACCCAGCGCCATTTAAGATCTGGAAAGAGTTTGAGGAGGAACTATTTCCTACTCTCCGCCTGATTTGTAACCAGCCTCTTGCTACGGGTGGGGTTCCAGCCCAGTGGAAGCAGGCGGTGATAGCTCCCCTACTGAAGAAGCCTTCTTTAGACCCGGTTTGTTCTAAGAACTACAGACCCATCTCCCTGCTACCTTTCCCTACCAAAATTGTGGAGCGCTGGGTAAGTCTAACCCTCTCCAAACATCTGGAACAGCATCACTTATTAGAGGAAGATCAATTTGGCTTCCGGCAGGCTCATGGGACCGAAACAGCTCTGGTCACTGCCGTGGACGAGCTTCAAAGGCGTGCAGACAGGGGACAAGCAGCGGTTTTGATCCTGCTTGATATGTCTGCCGCCTTTTACACGGTCAACCATGGGATCCTGTTGAGCCGCTTAAGTGATGCTGGGGTGGGAGGTAGCGCTCTGAGGTGGTTTCGGTCATTTCTGCAGGAGAGACAGCAGGCGGTGTCCCTGCCTCCCTTTCAATCGGCTTTCTCTAAGGTCTCACAAGGGGTGCCACAGGGATCAGCAATTAGTCCCATTCTTTTTAATTTATACTTGAGACCTCTGAAATCACTCATTAAAGCTTACAAAATTAAAATAATAAACTACGCTGACGACACGCAGATGATCCTCTCCTTTGAGGGAGAGGACTCTACACCGGAGGAGGTATTCCACAACTGCCTGCGTGATACGTCATGCTGGCTAAAGAACAATTCCCTCCAGTTTAATGCTGGAAAGACGGAGGTGCTCTTTAGCACCGGGAATAAGATCTCCCAGCCATTTCCAGAGAACTTTTGGCCTCCTGAGACAGAGACTAAAGTGCTGCAAGTGGAATCAGTTTGCAACCTAGGGGTCATGCTTGATCAGAAGCTCAGCATGGAGACACACGGTAATAAGACTACCTCCTGCTGTTTTGCTATTTTGCGGTCTTTGCGGAAGATCATGCCATTATTACCATCTCAGGCGCGTGCCCAGGTGGCAAGGTGTACCATCCTCAGTAGGTTGGACTACAGTAATGCCTTGCTACTGGAGTCCCCTGGCTTCCTTTTGGACAGGCTCCAAAGACTACAATCAGCGGCTGCTAGGCTGGTTCTGGGGCTTCCTAGGAGAGCACACGCGCAAGAGGCCTTGGCGAAGCTGCATTGGCTCCCTGTGCGACAGAGGATACAATTCAAGGCCCTCTGTCTCGTCTTCAAGGCCTTACATGGAATTGGCCCTCTACCCCTGCAATCCAAATTTAAGTGGTATTGACACACCCGCACTGCTTCGCTCCTCAGCGGCTAGGCTGGTGAGAGTGCCTAGGTTTAGGAAGACCAGGTCAGGGGGTAGATCTTTTGAGGTAGCCGCGGCTAAGCTCTGGAATTTGCTTCCGTGCGAAATTAGGCACATTAAGGAGCTTCTCCCGTTCAGAAAAAAGGTTAAAACCTGGCTGTTTCCTTAGTATATGTAATCTGCCCGTTCTGTCCGGTTCTGTCTGACACTTCCGCCCTCTTTGAGCCTCAGCGCCAGGATGCCTGCAAGGTGATAGTGCGCTTTATAAGACACATAAATAAATAAATAAATAATTTATGCAATAATGTGTCCCTGTGCCAAAATATGTGTGGGCCAAACCACACAGAAAATAAAGACACAGATCTTACAGCACATGAGCAGGGTGAAATGCAAAACGCAAGGAGCACCCCTTGTAGAACACTTCTCCAACCAAAAACATACCCCACAGGATATAAAGTGGTGGGTGCTAGAAAAAATACATACTAATCCAAGAGGGGGTTCCATTTCACATTCTCTGAAATATAAGGAGTATCGTTGGATCCACTCACTAAACTCACGGAGGAACGGGTTGAATGAGACTGAAGAAAAGAATAGGCAAATGGGACACCTGTAGATGTTTGAATGGTCCGAGTATACCCACGCTGAATCCCCGTTCTAGATCTTGTTATTAGAGATCAGACAGACTAACACACAGATGGCTGGTGTATGATCATATGTGTCTTTAGGAATGGAGATATGAATGATCCAAATAGCATTATACACTGTTTAATGCTGATTGAGTATTGCAGTGCCACGTAATTGCATACGATATATATACAAAACCGTAAATTGTGTTTTTCAATGTCAAATGATTGTTACATGCTTTAGCCTATAATCTTGGCATTTATCTCGTAGTGATTGTACAAGAACTGCGGTCATGGAATGCATGTAGGTTGTTTGTAACAGCTTAGTGGATATAGCAAATGACACCATGCAAGTCTGCCTAACAACTCCTGACGTTCACTCACATTAAGGCGTGATTGGCTGACAGAAAAGCTTCCAATTTCCATGGTTACTATGCAACTGACGTCATGACTAGTGGTCGACGTGTTTGGCCGTCGACGTCCTCGCGCATGATACAGCGAACGTATAGCAGCGTTTTTCAGCCAGTCTGAGCAAAACTGATTAGGAGCCACGCCGACTAGGAAGATATATCCCCTTCGGCGGGCGGTATCCGTAGTTGAGCACCCATTAGTTTGAAAAGGTAAGCCCAGATATCTCTCTCAGGGCTGAGACACGGTCCGTAGTGTAATCTGTCCTTAACTATTAGGGAACGGTCATGGAACCACCTTTTAATATACTTTTTCCCTTACAGTGGGAAACAGTTCCGACTTCATTTCGAATCTGGGAACCCGCAAACAGCTCCAGTCTTGAACAATTGTTGTGGAGTACTATTTGGGTATATTCACCATACCCTCATTAAGGTGAGCCCAGAGATGTGGCTGTTGTTACAATCACAATACGGTCCTTTAGACTTATGGATTCAGTATTAAATACATGATCCCTTACCTTCCAGCTAGGAGAGAGGATTGGCTTTTAACACTGGTGAGCCATTACGTAGGAAAATCGTCGGGGGCATAAGTAACCGCTATTACGACAGGTAAGCAAAGTGAGAAGAGCTCCATTACTAACATATGCCCTTTCATTTTAAACTATGCACTAATTAGGCTCCTCTTTTTAATAGAACAGATTTACACAGTTCGATCTCCACCTTAAACCCGGCTGGGTTTGTGAGAATGTGAGTGTTTTAACTATCATAGGCAATTTGTGGCCTATGGTTACTTTCAGAATCCACTCCTAAAAGCCATCTTCCTTTAAATCACTTAGGCTGTCCCCATCCCACAGAGTCCTGAAGAAGACACGCTTTGACGCCCCATGTGCGCTTCCAGAGGGTCGAAACGTCGACGAATAAGATAGTGGATCTATTGCATCAAAATCCTGTATTTAACACTGACAATTGCGGTGTACAGTTCGATATTTGAAATAGCATAGGCCACGTTAAACTTTTCTGGTGTCCCCCTTGTAAATAATGCTTGTATAGTTTGTATGTCACACTTGCGCCGTAAGCACTGAGCACTATAAGTCACCAATTGCAATGTTTGTTCACTTCTGTACAGCCTTTTTTGCAAATGATATATTTTGGAAGTATTTATGAATGACTACAATTTATAAAAGCGATACATAAATACATAGATGGTTTGGGATTCTGGTTTTTCCTTTTCCTTTTTAAAACAATTTTTGCTGGAAATTTTCTTTGAGGAAAGAGATGTTTGAATACTACATATGCTGACATTTCTAAATCTGACATCATGTTATTAATAGTTCCAAAGTCCCAATCATCAGAGAAAGTGCTCGGTGAGACAAAGTCACTTAAAGAAACCTTGAACTGGTGTGGATACTTCAAGAGTTCAACCGGGCCATAGATGTCGTAATCAGTAGTGTCCCATGCTACACCACCAGGTATAGGAATGGCTGTGATGTTTACTGATGATAGTTCTCTTTTTTCAATGTGAGAAGATTTGTGGGGCTTTAGAACCAAGTTGATTTTCTGACTTGCTGTCTCATTGTACTGTATTTTCCATCAATCATTCTTCACAAGCTTAAAACTAAAATGAGCCAGAGCAGGAGGAAAAGTACACCTAACACAATCCACAATTCAATCCATGGTGAAATCAGATATGTTTCTCCAAGTTTATGAAAGAGTTCTGTTATTTTTTCTTTGAAAGTTTTATTTGCTGGCTTTTCTTCATGTTCACTAGGATCTTCCGAAAAGTCATCGAAATTGATTAAATAGCCAGAGGAAGTTTTGTCAATTGTTGGAATTGCATCATGATTGTTATTAATCTTTGTAGTTGCTTCTTCCTTTGTCATATTAGTATAGTCAGGGGCAACATCATTGTAGACAGGTGTTTCTTGATGAACTGTTGCAATTTGGATTTCAAGAGGCACTAGTTCCATGGCTCCTTCTTTATTCACTGCAGGTTTATCAAATGTGATTTGTCTCTCAGTTTGAACCTCTTGAATTGTAGCAAGGTTTGGTCTTCTGCTACATCTTGGGAGTCCACTGGGCCTACTACTTATTATTGGCCACATGGTTGTGGTTTTACCAGGTCGATTGATACATCTCTGTTCTCCTTTTTACCAGAAAGGGGCGGTAGTACTACTGATCTTGTTCCCTGGATTGCTAAAACAGGTACTGTTTTTCTGTAAGAAGGCCCAAATTCCTTCTTCACCGCGATCTTTTCTCTGACCAGATCCCCAATCTTTGGAATCCAGACAGGTCTTGCTGGGACAGGTGGTTTTTCTTCAGTGGCTGTTGGCTTTGCTTTGTGTTACTTAGACTTCTTCTTGTTTCATTTAAGTCCTGTAAAACAGCCAAACGATCTTTGATATCAAAGGTTTTTTGTTCCACCACTGAAGTCTGACGTCGAGGTCTTCGATCAACATTCTAGTACCAAACAAAAGTTCATACGGAGTGATTCCACCCAGAGAATGTCTTAGCAGATTATTAAGACTATGTTGGACACTTATTAGATGTTTGACCCACCCGAACCTAATACCCTCGCTGGTATAGATTGGTTTATGTCACAGTTTTTTCTCTCCACTACCGCAGTACCCTCAGGATGGAAGGGACTAGAGTACCGCAATGCAGCGCCCAAGCTGGTCATGGCCTCCTTGTAAGCTCGAGAGCTAAACGCAGGACCCTGGTCAGAATGTAGCGTGCCAATTGCGTATATGCCGATAAAGATTTGCAAATCTTTTATAACAGTTCTGGCGTCAGCCGAGCGCTGGGGCCACATCCAAATGAATCTCGTGCAGGAATCCACTGCGACCATGATACATTTATAGTTGCCATCCTTTGTAAGGGACCACAGTGGTCCAGGTAAACACATGCTAATGGTTTATCTGAGATTAGAAGGGGCGTCTGCGCAGGTCGTTCCACTGTTGATACCTTCATTTTTTGGCATATTTCACAGTCTAGAACATAGTTTCTAGTCTGTTTCCTCAAGCGTGGCCACCAATATCTCTGTTTTAGTAACGATACCGTGGCAGAAACACCCGCATGTGTAGAGGCGAGCCCTTCATGTGCCGCTAAGATTAGTCCTAACCTATGTTCCATGTTTGGAATTGCCCTATCCCCCACTCCAGGGATTACGGCAAAAGGAACATTATTTGCATCAGTTTTGTATGAGTACTTTACTGGAAAGCCTTTCGAGAGTGTCTTACCACTGTTTTTTTACTGAAGCAGTGACAGCTTGCATTATCTTGCTGTCTATTTTTGTTTTTGACCGTGTGATAGCAGCTACGGAAGCCGTTTGCACAGCTGCCTTCGCGGCTTCATCAGCCAATGAATTCCCTGCAACGTGAACGTCATCACGTTGATGACTCAGTGTATGGATCACGTGAGTCTTTTGTAGTTCTTTCTGCAAAATAACTACTTGTTCCCAAAGCAATTTATGCTTTATTGTTCCACCTATAGCATCTTTGAATCCGTTTTGAACCCAGTTCTGCAAGTATTCATTGTAAGACTGGACGCAGTAATACGAATTGCACACTATGAGTGTGGGGAATTCGCGATCGGTATTCTCAATCGCCATCTAAAAAGCCTGTAGTTCAGCTCGCTGAGCTGTACAGTCTCCAAGTGATTGCGTTTTAGTGACCATTGGTCTGAATTTGCCTTCGCGCCAACGACCTTTAACAATCCCGCATGCAGCACTATCGGCTTGTTAACCCCCAACTGCAGGCTGTGCTGATCCGTCTGTATATATTATACAGCCGTAATGTTCGAGAGGCAAAATTTTGGTCGGCGGAGGACATTCATACTCGTATTGGAGAAATTCCTGTGTTTTCAAGTTAGGATCACACTCGTAAATTACGTCTGATGCAGCAAGAGAATTAATCCATTGTATCCATCTCGGATGTAAAGCTTTAGCATTTGGAATGCTTGCTCTTGTCACTGCTTCTAATGCAGGTACAGGTGTAACGATTATTATATGTTTACCTTGTGCGAGGGCTCTTTCTTTTGCTACAGCAGTTTTCATTTTCTCAGTAGAAGTGAATTTAATTTCAGCTTGTGTGTACAAGTGTGATTTGTAAGCTATTGGTACAGTTTCCCCTTCATTATAGGTCAGGTACGTGAATCCGCATCTTCCTGGGATGACTTGGATTACAAGGTTGCGTACGTTTACGTGTGTTTGCAGCTTTGTTTTAGCTAACATGTCAGTTTGTATTGAACGTAATATTTCTGTGTGTTTCTGTGTCCAATTAGTTGGTTTGAAATCAGGTTTAATTAATTCGTAGAGAGGTTTAACCCTCTCTGCGTAATTCAGAACGTAAGTTCTTCCAAAATTCAAGAAACCTAGAATTGATTGTAAGTTTTTAAGCGTTTTTGGAGCAGTGCATATTTCTCTAAGAAATTGGCTGCCAAGCTTTTGCCTTCACTTGATAACTCATATCCTAGAAATAGGACAGTGAGGTGGGCAATTCGGGATTTTTTAAAGTTGAATTTGCACCCTTCTGATGTGAACCCAAGTACAATGGTGTTCACTCTTTCCAAGTGCCTGTCCAAATCATCGTCTGTTAGATAGATGTCATCGGTATAAGATAATGCCTCATCGTCATACATTTGTAGTAACTCGGTTACTCTCGCTGAAAATAACCCTGGGCTACTCTTAAATCCCTGGAGGAGACGGAAAAATTGCCTCTGGGCCCCCATACTGGAGAAAGCGGTCAAATACCTGCTTTCTGGTGCAATGTTTTGACAGAAGAAACCATTTGAAATATCTAATGTTGTTTTATATTTTTTGCGCACAATGTTATTCATTAGTGCTGCACTGTGTGAATTTTGTACTGCAAATGTTTTGCAACAAGTGTTTAAGTGTCTGTAGTCCAATACTAGAGAATATGAATTGTCTGGTTTGAAGACAGGAAACAAAGGATTGTTCATTTCTGAGGTGCATGTTTCAATCCCCTTCTGGTATTCAAGTTGATCTAAGATCTCCCTGACTTGTTTAATAGCTTCTTGCTTAACACGATACTGCCTTTGTGCAGTAGGTTGATTTTTTAACTGGATTTTATGGTGAGGGGATTCCTCATCCCATCCTACATAATTTTTATATAATGCAGGGGCTTGGGCCACTGCCCATTTTCTAGCATTTGTGTATTTTTTATGAATTGGAATGTGATTTGAGAAGGCAGGCATAATCATTTCTTCGTCATGTGGGCACTCCCTAACAAATTCTGGTGGACAGTCTTTCTCAGCTAAAAGGATATCATAACCTTTAAATAGCTTCTCCCAAAAGAGACATCTTATTTTCCTAATTTTGTCCCCTTCTATACGTAATGTTATTTCATATAATTTATGGGGTACACTAACTCTGATGTCTGCAGTTTCCACCTGAATGTACTCATTCGTGTCCACTGTCTCCAGAAGATTCATCAGGATCTTGCGAGCTATGGTCACTTCTGCTGCACTGTCTAGTATTGTCTGGGCCCATTCTCCATTCTTGAGTTGTGTCCTCAGGATCCTTGGCATGTTTTATCTTTATGCTAGCTACCTTCTTTTTAGAAACTTTTGATTTTTTACTTTGATGAGCTGGTTTCTTGTATTTCGACTTGATGCGCTCTTCTTTATGTTCTGACCGTCCTCTTCTTTCCGATTTCTGTGAGGAAGTCTGAAAAGATCGAGAGGGACGTGTATAATTATCTTGATATTTGTCAGGTTTTCTTAAATTATCCCTATTTCTGAGGTTATATCTCTTTTCAGAGGGCTCCCTTCAGGAGACTTGTCTCTCTGTTGAGGAGATCTTCCTCTGGGTTGAGAATATTTTTCTCTAGGAAGAGTTTGTTTATTACTCTCCCACTTCTTTTTTGGAGTAGTGAGATTATTCTTAATAAAAGTTTTTTCAGGATTTTCTGTTAGTTCTGGATTTAGTGGTTTCCCACCCAAAATATCTCTACCTAATTCTTCATAGCACTTTTCAATTATTCTGGCAAGTTCAAAAAGGCTGGTCTGTCATTTCTGTTTCTTTTAATTTTTGGCGGATCGCCACAGATGCTGCTTCTCCTTTTATGTTGGCTAGTAGTATAGCCGAGACTTGCTTAAAGTCTTTCAGAAATGTCATACCTAGATTTAAAGCAGGCTCTGGACCGTATTCATTTTGAATCTGTCTTAGTATGTCTGGTATAACTGCCATAGACGGAACACCATGTGTTTTTGTGTATATTGAAGCAAAGGCTGTTCCCCAAGTGTCACAGTCTTCCACATGTGGTGCGATCCCCATTGGTAAACAGATTGTCAGAATTCAGTGTTTTTCATGAGGTGCACTATCAGGGAATACTGCCTCTATTTGAGTAATTTTTTGAGCCAACCAGAACGGAATTTGTTCCCGTTTTGCGGGTAATTTTCCAATGACTGATTGTATAGTCTGTGGTGTAATTTTGTTTGTATTCCCCTGGTGAGGGGTGTGCTGTGAAATGTTTATAGTAGGTTGGACTGTTAAAGTCCGCGTGACATATTGGACCAATTGTCTATGTATTTTAATTAATTGTTTTAGTTGAGCTAACAGTTCTCTGTCTGACATTTCTTCTATGTCAGGATGTGCTGTATAGCTGGCTAGAAACGGCCATGTAGCTCCTGGTCTACCTAGTGGACCGAGCCTGGTAAGGTGATTTTGATGTTTTAAGGCGCCATTAAACTAGAGCTGATGCTCCTGGTAAGTTAGTGGAATTTCAACATCCTCGAAAAGAATGTATTCTGTTGGAGGTTCCTCTGTTTTGTAGTAGTGGAACTCGTGTGTCACAGCATTTGCTGCTGGAAAAGATATCCATGAATAGAATACCTCTGTCTGCCGATACTCATGTGCCTCTATCACAAATATAACTTTACCACCACTTGATGATACCCCATTTTCTATAAGTTTTATAGTTATGATTTTCCTTATATTTGCCGGGATGAATATAGCATCCGGGTAATTTTGTTGGAGAGCTGTGTTATTTGAGACTGCTTGAGCTGCTATTCTAGCTCTCTCCCTTTCGTCGTCACTCTCCATCATTTTACTGACTGAAAGTTTGCAGAGCACGTTTCAAGGAAACAAAGATTAGGTGCACAATATTTTGGAACACTGTATCCTTCAACGTTGAACAATCCAAAAACTAATACATAGGATTCTCCTCCTACTAAGTTTTGGCGGACATTAACCTTTCACCCACTCCAGACGCCTTTTGGAGTTTTTAAGGGAAAGGTGTCTGTGTGAAAAGCATGACTGAGTTACTCTAGTATCTAGCGTTAAATTATCGCCTTACCAAACGTTGGGCGCCATGTAGTGTAGTTCCTATATTCCCAATAGACTCTGCGCATTAGAATAACATAAACAATAGTTTAGACGTAGGGCTGAAGTCCACTAGGTCTCTATTGAATATGTTAGACTTAATTTGCGAATGCCAGCTAGCTCATAGGTCACTAGAAACTTTCTCGAATGCACAAGAAGGGATTAGTTTCTGACAACCATATAACATGACAACTTTGTTCCCCAAGAAATAAGGAATATATCTCCAGTCACGGAAACAATAGATGGCTATTTCACTCAGTCAATCGTGCATGCTTAGTTTCACCAGAAGTGCAGAGAAATAGAGAGACGGGCGTTTTCAATAAAAAGGTTATTTATTGAGCAGTCTTCTTTCTCATGCAAGAGAAGTGAATTGCTACAATCGCAATACTTGTCATAAAGTAAAGTGCGTACAGTAAAAAGAGTATTTTGAAATAATACTGGAAAAGCATTTATATGGTTTCTAAGCCATAAGATACCTAAAATGGATAAAATACATACAATGATAAAAGATGACTAAACATACTCAACTGGTGCTTCTAAGATACGCCTACCCCGGTGTACCTAACCTAAGTCCAGTACGAGGGAAGAAGTAAGTGAGGTGTAGCTTAAGTTAAATAGTTTCTGCCAAGAATCTATCCAAGAATTCTCTAAGGGTCTAGTCAGCTCCGTACCTTGTTTAACACCATCATTGCTGCAACAATTCCCCTGCTGTGCTGGAGAACTCCGAAAACAATGCAATCATGACGAGCTCAGCTCGTCATGAGCGTACAAGAGGTGTACCTCATGACGAGCTGAGCTCGTCATGAGCATCGAAGGGGTTAAAGAATGTAGGAGGTCTTGTATCTCTCTCTCAGGACTCAATCTCCCAGTAACCCGCAAGGGTAGCCAGGAAACACTGGAGCTGGATTTCTCGGCAGGAGAAAAGACAGCGTGCATCAGCTGGAGGGTCGGCTTCCTTCGGCACTCGCTACAGCAGGGCGTCGGGCATGTAGTTAGTCGATCTGCTCTAAACCACCGTGTGTTTTGCTAGGGCAGATGCTGGTATATTTATACCTGGAAGGTGACGAGTTTGGACATAATACATCACTAAGAACTCGCAGTTCTTTTAGGACTCCAGGAGTTCTAGGACAAATCAATACAGAAGCAGGGGAAAGTCCCAGACTGCTGGAGGTCTGGTCTCTCCAAGAACTCATTGTGATTTCTAGGAATCTGTGGAAGTAGCCATGCCGTATTTGGACTACATTGGCTGTGTATAAATATGGTTATGAATCTGATGCCTATATAAGGATATGATGAGTTATACCTATATAAGGGCATGAATCGGGAAAATTACACTAGAGCCCTAGATTCCTCTACAACATCTCTAGCAGGAACATTAATCACCAGCATTAGCTTGACATTTTTATTGTTACCTGAAACTTGCTGGACACACACACTGAACTCTACAGCAGGTGCTTTTAAAAAAAGCTCTGTTATTTCTAAACACAGTGACCCCCCCTCTCTAGCTCGGCATCAGGTGCGGCTGCACCGATCACACCACCCTAAAGCCGGCCCTGTATTTAACATCTCATTTGAAACTCGGTTTTAATGCCTAGATAATTCTTATTTTTGGACTTCTTTTTATTAAACAGTTGCTCAGCATACATGAACAGGTTCGGACATGGAAAATCATGACTGACAGTGCACGACGTTTACAGTGTCCGTTAAAGTCAAACAGATAACAAAGGTTTAAATAAAATAAAACATAGAAGCACAGGTGCACCACAACATATAGCACAAAAGGAGTCAATATAGAGTCCGAATTCCAGTAAGTCACAGGAGTAGAGGTTCCTCGATTAGATTTCTTTATTTCATTAGAAAATAGAGCAAAATACAGCTGATGTGTTTAGTCCCAGGTTGGGACTTCTTCAGGGCTGTTGAATACAAACATATAAACAAACATATATAAGACACATATAAAATACATATATAAAGACATCATAAAACCGTACAAAAACAAAACACCATGTTCTTTAAAAATACCACAATTCACTATGCGACATTTGGTTTGATGTTATTTTTATCTGATCAGATCTATAAATATATTCACATACATCGACAGACAGCTTGAGTGATGGGCAATACAGAACTAATCTGTTTCCATCTATCATTTATATATTGCGTTTCAAAACGCTTTTTCATCATATACAAAGTCCGAACAGCAGAGGATCTCTGAGAATATAATGAGAAAACGAGAGGGAGAGGAGAAGAAAATAGCAGGGGAGTAGAGAGAGAAGAGAGGAATCAATATAGTCAAAAGAGTAGGAATACATGAGAGGGGAAAGAGATCAGAGCCTGGATCCCCCCATCTATACTTCACGAGTCTTACCAACGAGGAACGTATTCGAAAACAGTACCTTTACATCAGCATCTATCATAAACTGTACAGTTCATTGTATATATTAATTTAACTGCATAATAGTTTTGGCAAAGGGATGGGGACAAATACAAAACAATCCAAGATAATGTATACCTACTGCTAGAACAAAAAGACGTCAAAATACCCCCGAAGATAAATGAAGGTATATGTATGACACTGTGTGCAAGGAAAAGGCTTGTCTTTCCGGATCTGTGGTGTAAATAACAATAAAGGAATCAATGTTCCACAACGTGAACCACAATGCTGGGGATCCAGTTATGTTCGTATTTAAAAAGATAGTGACACTTACAAAAAACAAATAATTTGATGGCCGTCCCAGTGCAAATCTCCGCTGGTTTCGAAAAAGGTTTTTATATATACTAACCCAAGGTATAAAAAAAAAACACTGTTCTGTCTGACAACTAAACAAGGTTGAAGTTTAATCTGTGGGTGGAATTGTAAAGCCATAAGTAATACCCTCCAACAGTATCAATCTTTTCAGTAAAGCCAGGTATAGTTAACTAGGTCAATAAATCATTTTCCAAAGAGCAAGTACACTTATGAGTTCAAGAGAAATACGGGGGCCATTCAAGTGTGTAGGCACGGGGGGTTCCAAAGGAAGTGGCGCACGACCTGCAGGTAATGGGTCAAAAACCGATATTGTTCATATTCTACATGTATATAAAATTTCCAACAATATAGTGGGCGGTGTGCCCGTTAGGTTCTCAAATTTGATAAAGAAAGGAAATAAAACATTGTGCTGCACCAGATCTCCTCACAGAGAACCCTTTTGGTAGCTCACGACGGGTGTTGAATCTGAAAAGGGTACTACATGTCAACAGACACTCATAAAACTATTATCTCATCGAGTGTAAAGGGCAGGGTCCCATTGTGCATTCATTGGGACAGAGTGGGTACCCCTGGTATCCTTAAGAATTATATCTGCTTACCTTTCTGTCATCCAATACCAGTGTGCAATCCTTCAGATATAGTGCCTGAGTCTAGAAGATCAAGAAATAGTCATTATTCTCGATATCCTAATATGCCATGCCACTTGCCAACTGATCTATACAGATAAATCGTCAACACATCATGCAGGTATATCCCCTTGATCATGCCTCTTCCGACGTGATATTGTGGCATTTACTCTTGATGGATTGGGCATTGTACTGTGTCTGTTTGGTGGGGCTGCAGTGTCCGTCAAGCTTATGATAAGCCGGACCTTTTGCGAGGGCTTTTTTAGCCGCTACAACTTAGAATTGAACACAGTGCACGTTGCCCCTTTTTGTAGTCATTTTGGAACTGTGTGATAACCGGGAGTACTTTGGATCCTTGTATTGCGCAGGTTGGGCTAGCATAACGCTATGCTTTTTGATACACTAATGATTGCAAGATGGCTGCTGTTCTCTAGCACCCTATTGATACATTGTAGGCGTGTGACTTGTCTAGATTTGTGACAAGTCGGATTTTTTCAGACTTTTTTTTTACTTGTATTTTGTATATGTTGAAGTTCGGACTATAATGTACTGTGATTTGGGGCATGTAGATACATGGTCGATTGACTGGTGAAGATTAACATTTTCATCCTAATCATGCGCTGTGATTTGGTGCTTCACAACGGAAAGATTAAGATATTCCCCATCTTCAATTACTATTTACATAACTTTAGCCCATTGAAGATGGCCGCCGTTCGTGCTCGAAGGATCACATGACCTGGAAGGAGTGCCCTAGGCTCGTAGAACTCAGGTGTTTCCATCTTTTCATTACGGCACATTACTTAAACCGACCTGGAGAACTTGGTTCTACGAACAGCTGGAGAATTTTCCGTTATCGCTGGATGTTGGAATTTCAGTCTGCCAGTCGTCTTTATCACATTACGGTAAGCGGGACGAGGGACACTGTATTATTCATGATTCATCGGAGGGTATGGGTAAACTCTAATTTTTAGCCTCCAACTTACCGACCCCGTGTTCTGTTTTGCTTGCTTTATTTGGGGATACCGGCGCCTACCGAGTACACGCTATGCCATAAGTAGAGAACTGGTGTTAGGGTATCAATATAGTCAATAGAGTGTTCGATGAATTTCTGGGTTATTATCCTGGAAAGATGCCAGTGATACTGGCATCACATTGTATCACGTCGGGAGAGGCAGTATTGTTAACTAGGTCAATGAATCATGCTCCAAAGAGCAAGGGACTCATGTCTGAGCATACCCTGCCAACTTATGGCGAACAAAGCGGTACAAAAGGGGGTGGTGATGGACGGAGCATCTAAACCAGAGTGGCTAAAGAACGGTGATGGATTAAACCCAGATCTGTTGACTGTGTGTGAGTGGTTGATTGGTTCAGATGCTCCGTCCATCACCACCCCCTTGTTTACCGCTTTGTTCGCCATAAGTTGGCAGGGTATGCTCAGACTCTCTTATTCTTTGGTGGAAAGAGAATAACAGCACCTACCCAATTACTCAGATTACCAGACTCGGATCAAAACGTATTCAGTCTTGACCACTTATAACTACCACATCCCATTACTTATTACATTACGTACATCTAACGCATCTATACCATTACAGATCTTTAACAGTGATCGTCCTTTTACAAACAGATTCTACTCCAAGAGCAACAAATGTCCTTCTGATATCTTCTTTGACTTTAGCATGCAACTGTAATCACTATCTTTTTGTAAGGTTTTTCACCTTACTTTGGTGTCAAGGTCAAGAACGCACTTTGAGGTGGGCTTAGATTCCTGCAGATGCCACTCCCTCCTCTTCGATCTTGGTGTGCTGGATTTCTCGAGGCGCAACAGCGTTCATGGAAGCCATTAACGTCTTCCACACTTTGGCTCGATCTAGCCTGAGAGGTGTCTTCTGGAGCAATTCCCTTGCCTGCATGTTGGCATCTATGAAAAACAGCATGCAGAAGAATTTTTCCAGTACCAAGGCCTCCTGAATATTTAAAATATATATATATTTTTTTGTCCTCATACGCTAAAAAAGATATTTTAAGTATTGATTATACCGAGAATCTTTATGGATGCTCTTTTTACAGACACCCAGTATGTCTCTCACGGTACCGCCATGTAAATAGTCAGCTCAGTTTTCCAACTTTCCAGACCCTTAAACTGATCTTAGGGTGGTCCATTCTGCAAAAAGGCATAATCATTGAACAAAGTTGTTCAAAGCCCATCGAGCCAATTAATGCAAGGAGTCCAAAAATGCTTCCTTCTCTTCCAGACCACTTTATCCAAACTAAGCATGCCTAATTGCCCTGATCCAATCTACATATTTGTGCTCACCCACAATTTACATATTTCCCTACGATCTAGAATAATTAAATAAAGAAATATCTTATTAATGTCTTGAGGTACTTCCTCATAATTAGAAGGAACTCCAATAAAAACTTGTTACGTACTAACCTGTATATCATTCCCAAAGAGGGCTTTCATACCGTCTTGTACTTCAAACCAAAATTCTCTAAGCGCAGGACAGGTCATAAACATGTGGAGGTCATCTGCTTTTTCCAGATTGCACTTTGGACAACATGGAGTAGGCCCCTTTGAAAATTTAGCTAGCCTAGCCGGAGACCAGTATACTCTATGGAGAGAAAACAGGTGATTCCGCTTTAAATTGGCAGGTGATACCGTAAGATGTAGTAAGTCAAAAAGATACTTGCCATAAATTCTGCAGATCGACGTCCAAAACTTGGTCCCTCCAAAGTTGTTCCGGAAGACCAAACTCTCCATCTTCTCCCTCCAGAATTGTCCAATAAAGCACTGATGTTTTGAGGTTTCTTGTTTTCTTCAATAAGAGTTCCTCCAAAGCAGCCTTGACGCCTTTATCCTCTGTCGCGGCCTGGGACCAGCTTTTAATTTGTAAATACTTAAATTTAGATACGTTTTTATCAGTAAGAACAGAGATGTCCTCCCAGCACAAAAGGTTCCCTTCCAGCATTAACTGGCCCCATAATGTGATATTTGCGCTCTGAAGTGCTATGGATAATAAGTCTTTAGTCCACTCTGGAGAGCCTGGCGAGTCCCAAATTGGAGCCATAGCAGAATAATATGGAATGTTCAGTGCCTTCCTAACTCTGGCCCACACATATGCCATATTTCTAAGAACCTTTAATCACACTTTTTTTTTAAAACGCATGTCGCCAAACTTAAACATAAATGCATGAGACTCTCCCTGAATCTCAGATTATTGTGTTTTTATCTAGGAACCTGAATCAATATTACTATTTTATGCCCATAATCAATAATATCCATACAATGGCATAAGAATCAGATCCATATTTCAGTAAATCGCCCTTGCAGTCCAAGGCACGGCAAAAGCTACTTCCTTAGATTCCTAGAAAGCACAACAAGTTCTTTCAACACACCAAACCTCCAGCAACCTGGGAAATCCCCATGTGCTTTGTTTTGATTTGTAATAGAACTCCTGCGAGCACTGTAAGAACGGCCAGTTCTTAGTGACATCTTTATTGACGTCTTATGTCCAAACCTTAGTCAAACTCGGCACCATTCAGGTATAAATATACCAACGTTGCCTTAAGCAAACGCACGGTGGTGGTTTTGGAGCAGAGCAGCTATCTACTTGCCGAGAGCCCAGCAGATGCGAAAAGCCCACGGACGCTGCCCCTCCTTTTTGACGCACTGAGAAAGACGCTGTCTTTTCTCCTGCAGAGAAAATCCAGCTCCGGTGTTTCCAGCCTACCCTTGCGGGTGACTGGGATATCGAGTCCTGAGAGAGAGATACCAGACCTTCTACATTCTATTTCCAAGGTACAGTGCTGACTAAACCCTTAGAGAGAATTCTTGAATCAGATTCTTGGCACAACCAACTTAACTGAAACTGCTACTTCCTTACTCCTTTCCACGTATTAGGCTTAGGTCAGGTACACCGGGGTAGGCGTATTTTAGAAGCACCAGTTGAGCACATTAGCCAATGTATATATGTATGTATATATTTTATCCATTTTAAAGTGTCTTATGGCTAAGAAACCATATCAATGCTTTTACAGTATTATTTTATAATACTCCTTTTACTGTACGTACTTTACTTTATATTAAGTATTGCAATTGTGGCAATTCATTTCTCTTGCATGAGAAGGAAGATTGCTCAATAAATAATACCTTTTATTGAAAACGCCCGTCTCTCTATTCTCTGCACTCTGGTGAAACTAAGAACGCACAAGTGACTGAGTGAAATAGCTGTCTATTGTTTTCACACGACTCTAGAGATTTACTCTTATTCTGAGGGAGCAAAGTTGTCATGTTATATGGTTGTCGGAAGCTGAATCCCTTCTTGTCTGAGCCAGGGAAGCTGATCCCTTCCTATTCATTCAAGAACGTTTCCAGTGACCTCTGAGCTAGCTGGCGCAAACCTAAATTAAGTCTAACATAGTCAGTAGAGACCTAGATGACCTCAGTCCTTTGTCTACACTGCTGTTTATGTTATTCCAATGCGCAGAGCCTATTGGGAAATTAGGAACTACACTACAAGATAGCATAGTTTGAAACATAAAGTCTGTTTCTGTCTCCCCTAGAGTATCGAATAACCTTATTCCTGCCTTCAATAGTAGGGTCCAAGCATATACTCTCAAATCTGGTGCACACATACCACCCTTGCCTTTCTTTCTGCAGAGCTTTTTCCATGAGATTCTTATGTCTTTTGATGCCCAAATGAATGAGTTCCATTTAGCTTGGATCTTGATTAGTCTAGTTTCTTTAAAAGCATGTGGAATATTCTGGAATATAAATATTATTTTAGGTAACAGCATCATTTTTATGATGTTGACTCTTCCTATTAAGGTCAAGGGAAGAAATGACCAGCTTTTTAAAAATTCCGCCATTTCCTTCTCGATCTTTGCAAGATTTTTATCTGCAAGCTGGTTTATATCCTGCGTAATTTGAATTCCCAGATATCTAATTTGGTGTTTGAAAATTGGAATAGGAGTTACCTGGGTTATATTCCAACACATACATTGTGATTTAGATTGGTTAATCCGATATCCAGAGACTTGACCAAACTGCTCTGCTGCACTATATATGAGAGGAATTGATTTGATAGGGTATGAGGTATACAACATCAAATCATCCGCATATAGAGAGACTTTTTTCACCCAATTATTATATTTGAATGGTAGGATATATTGATCTTGTCTGATCTTTTCTGCGAATGATTCTATGTACAAATCAAAGAGCAAGGGTGAAAGCGGACACCCTTGTCTTGTGCCTCTTTGGATTTTTATAGGCAGAGATAGGCTTCCGTTTATTAGTAGTCTAGCTATTGGAGCTTGGTAAAAGGCTGCTATCGCCCTACAAAAGTTCCTACCCAAATTAACCTTTTCTAATACTTTAGCCGGGAATTCCCAATTAACACGGTCAAAAGCCTTGGCGGCATCTAATGTAATAACCGCCAATGGAATTTTGTATAGAGAGGCAACATCAATTGCACCCACTAAAGCTTGTGTTAGATCTTGTATGGAGCGACCTCTGACAAAACCCTTTTGATCTAGGTGTAATAGGTGACCTGCTACCCCATTTAATCTCTCCGCTAATATTTTTGCCATGAGCTTGTAATCTGAGTTAAGAAGAGAGATTGGCCTGTATGAGTCACACTGGGATGCCAGCTTCATTGGTTTTAAAATAAGGACCACTATAGCATCATTCCAGGAGACGGGAATTTTGCCTCCTTCCTCATATATATATGTAAATAGCAAATGCAGGACTGGTATAATTGCAGGTGCTAAAACTTTGTAAATCTCAGAAGGAAGCCCATCCGGACCCGGGGCCTTACTTCTCTTAGCGGAATCTATCGCCAAGGCTATTTCAGTCGAGCTAATCCCTCTATTAAGATTGTCCGAGGCCTGGTCCTCCAAAGCACAAACCTGATATTGGTTGAGCCATGACTGAATTAATTCTTGATGTGGAACTAAACCCTCTTTGTAGACTTCATCAAAGTGAAGGAAAAAAGCCTGTTCGATATCTGCACTGTTCTCTGAGATCACATCCGTGTTATTCATCTGTACGTTTTTAATATTACTCCCCTTAATTTCCTTTTTTGTTTTCCAGGCTAAGAGCTTTCCACTAGCCTCTCCATATTCAAAGTGAGCCAGTGAGCTAGCCTGCCATTGTTTCCTCAGCCTTTCATCTAATACCTGATCCAACTGTGATTTACAAATTATCAGATCTTCTTTACTGTTATCTCCATCTGCAAGACTGGGATCAAATACAGCTCGTTCAAGGACCTTAATTCTTGCTTCCATCTGTAAGATTTGCGCCTTATATGCTTTATGTTTTGCAACCTGAAATGCTAATAGCCGCCCTCTCAAATAAGCTTTATATGTATCCCAGACAATTGGGAGTGTAGCTGTACCTAAATTAAGTATAAAGAACTCATTTGATTCCTCAAGCAATTTTTCTGTTACTTCTTCTTCCAACAGAATACTCCTATCTATAGTCCATCTCTTAACCATCTGTGGACCTGAGAATTTTAAAGTTAGAGAAACCGCAGAGTGATCAGAAATATGAGCACCAAGATGTTTTATCTCCTCCACTTGCTGACCTAAGTGTTCTGCTATTAAAAAAGAAATCTAATCTAGATTTATGGCGTAGTTTCTTGTTGTGGAATGTAAATTCTCTTTCTGTGGCATTTTTTTCGCCATATATCCTTCCAATCAAACTGGTTGATCGCATTAAGTAATACTGATCTGGTTTTAGGGTTATGAGAGAACTTTACAGTGGATGACTTATCCATCTGTGGATCAAGTACTAAATTAAAATTCCCTGCAAAAATCACTGGGTCCTCAAAATCCAAAATCTCAACAAAAAGTTCTTTAAGAGGAAGTGTATCATCCAAATTTGGACCGTAATACCCTACGATCGTGAATTTATACGAATAGTGCTTTATTTTTGCTATGACCCATCTCCCCTTTTTATCAGACTTTGACTGTAACAACGTGATCTCAGAATTAGATTTAATCAATATAGCCACCCCTTTAGTAGAGGTTTGTTGCGAGGTAGTTATCACCTGCTGGATCCATTTTTTCTTGGTACAAATGTCTCTTAACTCTTATTCGGTGGAGTAGGTCTCTTGTAAAATAAAAGTGTTCTCAGGTGTATCCTTTAAATACTGAAATATTCTCTCTCTTCTGTGCTTAACCTGTAAACCATTTACATTCCACGACAAAATCTTGATATATGATGTAAGAGCTATCCTACCTAGCTCAATTTCTCCTTCCACAAATATGAACAACTAAATATCGGATTTGGCGATTTGGACATTCTTTTTGTTTTTTTCCCCCCGATGCTCCCCACCCAGTGCCCTTACCTCCCCCCCCCTGGCATGATTCTCCCGTGCTCTCCTGGAGAACCCCCCTCCTTTTTCTTGGCCTGACTTAGGCCATAGAGACTCCTCCCCGGGCGACTGATCAGTGTATGTTAAGAGCGCTAGAGATATGTAGCAGAGAATATTAATAATGAATAATAAATAAGCTATAGTCTTTAATGTCCTTAATGTTAAATGCCTTGCTCTACTTTGTTTTCATCAGTGAGTAATTGAAGATATTCTTCTGCCTCATCCAGCCTTTTTAGGACTTTCATTTTATTTTTATACATAACTTTTAATGATGACGGAAACTTGAGCTGGGCAGTAGCACCAAGTTGTTTGAAAGGCTCAAGTAGTTTACCAAGCTACCATTGCCTAGACGTAGTAATTGAGGACACATCAGATCTAATCTGATAAGAAAAGCTGTCTACCTCGAGATCACTGCTTCTTAAAGCTCTATTAAGTATCTCTTCTTTTAAGGTATAAGTCAGAAAATCCACTAAGATCTTCCTAGGTCTGCTTTTATTTGGATTCAGCCTAAATGGATCCCTGTGAACTCGTTGAATGTCTTTTGTTATTTTTTCTTCTGACACATCAAGCTCAATGGTTTGTTTAATTAGTTTGGCCACAAACTTTTTAATATTTACCCCCTCGGCTCCCTCCGGGACTTTCAAGAGGCGCAAATTATTCCCCCCTTGTGCATTTTCTAAAGACTCCATTTTTTCTTGAAATCCTTGTTCCCGCTGTCTGAGATCCTCAAGCTTCTTGGTGTGTTGAGTGGCCAACACTTTTAAATCTGCTACTGAAGACTCCAGTTTGGTGGTTCTGGCAGCTAGTGAATCAAACTTTTCCTTTATCTCTTGCTGATTGATTAGTGTTGCTTCAAAACCACTTTTTACCGCATGACTCAGGGCTTGTAACATTAGTATGACGGACTGATCTGTGGCCGATATATTCGAGGGTTTTACAGGTATGTCATCCTCTCTATTAGTATTCATTGTTGGAGTTGATACTTCTCCTCCCAACTCAAATTCCTTAGTCTCAAGACTTTGCATTGTATTATATTTTAAAGTTTCTACCAGCTCAAGACCTTGCTCCGCCTCAAAGTCCGCCTCTAAGCCTTCCAAAGGTTGAAATTTATTAGCAGTTTGTAGCCCCCTTAAAGACACCCCGGCAGAGGTCTCCTCCGACAATTTAAGTTCCAAAACTGAAATCACGGTTTTAAAATAAGCCTTCAGAGACGGAGGTGGTTTAGCTTTTGCAACCGGCTTCTGTGCTTTAGTGTTTTTTTTGCCAGTTTTCTTTAAAGATTTTGCCTTGGATTTAGCAGGAGAGGGGGTATCTATGGAACCATTTAATGCAGGTTGCTTTCCTCCCTTGCTTCTGAGCGTATACCCAGAAGCATGGGTCCCTTGAGTCTCTCTTTCTGACATACGCGATGAAGGAACTGAGGGCACTATTTCAGCAAAAGTCTTTCTTAGCCCATTGCATTCTGGTTTAAGTAGTTTTGCTTGTGTAATTTCTGAATCTCCCCTTAAACAGAAAAACCTGTATCCGGCTCTTCTCCCTTTCCTAAGCTCATACGCTGCTTTTACCCATCGAGTCAGCCCCTGTCCTGAGATATTTTGCAGTCTTACCTTGGGAATGCCGAGAGAAGTTCGTGGTATAAGGGAAGTTACGGCTTTTGCCGTCTCTATGCAGGTATTCTTCTCCAGACTGCCTTAGCCACAGGATACCAACAAGAAAAATATGGAGCGCCAAACAGCCGAGAACTGTCTCCCTCCGTCTTCACACCGCAACAATGATACTCAGCCTGCTGCCGCTGTGGCCGTGAACTGCTTGTACTACGGGCTTACCGCCCCACCTTCCTTCTTCCCACCTCTAATTGTTTGCTGCCGCGGCAGCCGCTTACACTGTAGGTCACCCGCAATGAAACGAAAATGAACAGATATCTATTAGCTATCCGCTCATGCAAAATCTCCTGCCCTCAATGATAAGAATTAAAGGCTATTCGAGGCTTATTCCGTTTTGCCGCTGCACTCACATCCCACAAAGTAGACCAGACACCCGAGTCTCCGGAGCCTCCCGACTAGCCACGTCTGCTAGCCACCATGTTCTCCGAGTGATACCTCAATATTTAAAATATTTTGTGTGTAGATCAATATGTTTATATTGAAGTGTCTGAAATAGATATTGTTATTGATTCTTGCCCTTGTTTATGTATTTAACCATAATTAGTTTCCCAATATAAGGAGGCTGGTTCTCTTTTTGGTTACCTCACATCCTGTTTAGCCCTTTACAAGTGGGTCCATTTGAAGTTCAGATGTGTTGCAATTGTGTTTACCTGAGTGCTCGCTCACTGGACTCCGTGGCTGCTCTGCCTTCTCCAGTTCCTACTAATTCTCTTCTTGCACTTCGCATTCCAGCTCGGCCTGGACAGTTGAAAGTGTTTGTCTTGTTTCCAGTTTTGTTCCTTCCTAAATAATATTTTCTGAAGCAATTCTAGACTTCCAGTTCATTCTGGTATCTAGGTTTGTTTCTAGGGCTAGTAGGCCACTTCTATGCACCAAGAAGACCCCATTTGCGAGACTAAAAAGGCTTACTTTTCACAGGTTGCAACACCAACAGAATCCAACAATTGATCTAGTCCCAAAATTATTTACAGCAGTAAATAACTTGATTCTACTTGTCCAAAGTCTGACAACAGAAATGCATTGTTATAGCAATATCTTGCTGTTTTGCAACAAGGCTCTTTGTATTCTACTCTGACTGGATTGACCGAATTAATGTTTGACAACAACCCAAGGAAACTAAAGCCTTTTCTCGACACTTGTCAGATCCATTTATCACCTAGCCCCACATCTATGCTATTGATACATGCAAGGTGGGCTTTACTGTCAGTTATACAACTGAAAAGAACTTGGCATGGACCTTGCCTTTAGTTTCAGATGCAAGTCGACTTCTGGATAATTTCACAGCCTTCCTTATGAAATTAAAAAAAATGTTTGACCGTCAAGATCATAAGGAGATATCAGAGCTCAGTAAAGGTGTCATGGACTTGCATACCTCATCTTCAAATTCATAGGACAAGCCAGGGAGACTGACTGGCATGACTCAGCCCTATTCACCTTAAATGTTGAATGATGAGTTGAAAGAGGAAATTGCAAGAGTTGCAAGACCAGCGTCCTTACAAGATATCATTCTACTCACCATTCAGCTTCACAATTGTCTTAAAGATGAATGGAGTGTCGTAAACAATCTTCGTCAAAACCCCCTTTAAAACCTCCATTCACGATACCACCTAAGAAGTCTGATCTGGAGAATGATACCATGCATGTGGGTTTCGCTGTAGGTATTTTGACTGAGGAAGAAAGAAGGAGGCAAAAACAAGGGCTATGTTTAATTCTGTGGACACAGAGGTCATCTTCTGAGATCCTGTACGGTATGTTCTGTTCGTCATTCAGAAGACTCCAAAAACTGGAAAGTATACCAGTAGTGCAAGGAATAGATGGGGTGTTAATCAGGCACTCCAGCCTTCTCTAAAATCTTCTAGTTTCATACTTCTGATTCAGTCTCAAATCCTCTTGGGACCTATTCTTGTGAACTGCCGGGCCTCCAATGTCTACATATATATTCCGTGGGCTTCATGCCATCAGATTCTAGCCCCAGGAAGGGATGGTCCAGTGGCAGTAGAAGCTGTTGATGGGACTTTTATCACTTCTGGTCTTGTTTCTGAGGAAACTCAGGTTTTTTCTCTCCAAATTTCTGCACATTATGAGCAACTCACCTTTGATTTAAATTCCTTTTACTGTTTTCCTATTATTTTGGGCATCAACTGGCTTGCTCAACATCACTTTATATAAATTTGTCTGCAAATCCCTTGTTCCTGGTCTCTGAGTTTTGCATCTCTCCTTCTACATCTGATCACCTTTCTTCTACAGAAAATCCTGAAATTCTTCCCAGTATCACCCAGTCAGTATGACAATTATTTGAAATTCCTGAGTTTCATCATGAATACCTAGATGTGTTCCAAGAGTCGACTACCAAAGAGTTACCTCATCATCGCCCTTTTGATTGTGCGACTGAAATCCTTTCTGAAGCTATAGATACCTAGGGGTTCATCTTTTAGCTCATTCTCTCTTTAAACAATAAAACCTAAGAGAGTATCTTGACACAAACCTTGAAAATGGGCTGATTACACAGTCCAAATTTCCTGCTGGGGACTCGACATTTTTATACCGAAAAAGAGTTAATCAGAACTTCGGCTTTCTATACATTACAGGGGCCTAAATCTAGTGACTATCAAGGATCGCTATCTTTTGCCCTTCATTTCTGATATTTTGGAGGTTGTTCATGGGACTAAAATATTCACATACCTGTAGCAAGGAGAAGCTTATCACCTGATCCGGATTCGATGAGGTGATGAGTGGAAGATGGCATTCAGAATACGGTTTGGGAATGAAGAATATTGTGTGATGATGTTCGACCTCAGAAATGCCCCTGCTATCTTTCAGCATTTTATGACTGCAATATTTTCAGATTTAATCTTCTAGATAATAGTTGTCTATTTAGGTGACATTATAATATTGTCAAAAGTTCCAGCAGACTACATATTGCATGTCATACAAGTCGTACAACGTCTGAGGAAAAAAAACATTTCTGGCCATACATGAGAAGTGTCTTTTTGGGAAGAATTCAGTGGATTGTTTGGCCATGTTCTATCATCTAGAGGTAAAGCTATAGATTCTCGGTAGGTTCAAGCCATCCTAGATTGGCCCATTAATTATTTGGTAAAAAGAAACTCAAAGTTTCTTAGGGCAGCCAAATTATAACCGCAAATCCATCAAGTATTTAGCTAAACTAGTCTTTTCGTTCACTGATTTACTAAAAAAGAACATACCCATTCTGTGAAATCATAGTGGCATCACAGCCTTTGGAAGGCTTAAGAATAACGTCATTCAAGCTCCCATTTTATATCAGCTCATAATCTCCCAGCACTTTATTCGAGACTGATGCCTCAGGCCTAGCCATGTTAGATGTTTTGATTCAGCTCAGTCAAGACTTCAAAGAATATAGATATGCCATTTTCTCTTGAAAATTTTCTCTAGCAGAAATAAATGATTCTGTTCTAGAAAAAGAACTTCTTGAAATAAAATCAGCCTTTATAGAATGGGGAAATATCTCACTTTCTGTTCGCATTGGCCGCAAACAACTTTAATTTCAACAAGAGGTGAATGTTGGAAGGTTGTTGAGCATTCTTATTCCAACAATTTAATCATATTCTTAGCTACATTCCCAGCTTTGCAAATATTATTGCTGATTCCCTGTCTCAGCAATATCCTGTGTCAGAGAATCACTGGACCATTGTAAAGATCATTGCTGCTCAACCATTAATTCCCCCAACTACTTTCACATTTCTGAGGCTACTCACCAAGAAACCGAAAGGCATTAACATTTGTGACCTAGAAAAGTAAATTCCTCGATTTCCTGATTAAAGATACAAATGGTTTGGTTTTTCGAAAAACAAACTTTTTATATCTCCAAAATATTTGCAAACATTATTTTAACAACTGTGTCACGATTACTTAATCTCTGGACATAGGTGAAGAGTGACAGGAGATTTAATCAGAAGGAGGTTCTTGTGGCCTTCTCTTCCTCACAATGTTACAACATTTGCCAACTTTTACAAGGTCTGTGCAGGGTCAGAGTGGGACAAAAACATAGGTCCGGTCACTAAAATAAAAGTCGCCCTCACTAATGAACCAGATAGCTAAAAAAAAGTGGGCCACATTTGAAAATCAGGCCAATTTAGAACTTGTGAAGACAAGTTGTATGGGTATTTTGCAAAGTATGGGAGACTGCATGCATTTGTGTTTGCTGCAGGCAATGCTCTTGGTAATATCAGCGAAAACAAAAGTTAAAACTGGCCCACCTAGCCATATGGCAGGCCCACAAAATGCAAAAAACAGCCCACACAGCGGCCTGTCAATCCAGCAAATCATTCCCAAAATTATACCTTTCAGGTTTGGCTAGCAATTTATTTTCCCGGTGTAGGACTGAGATAAGATGCGTTAGAGGATCTGCTGGATCATTTGAAAAAAAAATAGGATGAATCTAAATACACAACCATTGTCTGTAGGATTAAATCTGAAAAAAGACTGCAGTCATAAAACCATGACAGACACTGCTGAGGCCGAACAGCAACACTGCCTGTTGGAACCTGTAAAAGTAAATTTGGAACACAAAGAAAAGCAGGATTATTATTGACACCTGACATTTTCTCTATCCCCTGAGAAATTATTTCCACTGACTTTATTGTAGAGCTGCTTACTTTTCAGAAGTGCACCACAATAATGGGTACTGTAGATTCATATACATCAACGGCTCCCTTTTCCCCTCTTCCCAAATTACCAACTGTGCCAGAAATGGCTGAGGTTTTCTAGTCTGGCATATTCTGAGTCCTTGCATTACCTATGAAAATCTTTTCTGATTATGGGCCTCAATATATCTCAAAGTTTTGGGAATCTGTGTCATGAACTTGGCAACCAAAGGGCACTAACATCTGGCTTCCACTCTTAAACCAATGGACAAACTGAAAGATTAATTCTTACTTTTGAAGAATTCTTAAGGTGCTACATTTTTGTTACACAGGACAACTGGAAGTTTTACTTATCTGCAGCAGAGATGTTTGCCTATAATAACTCGACCCACACTTACAGCGGTTTCTCTCCCTTTTTTACATTAACAGGATTCCTTCCTCTAACCTTTCCAGACTCATTGAAAATGGAGGATCCAGTAATTTACTGGAAAGTTTAAAGAAGGTCTAAGAGGAATTAATTCAAAATTTAGAGGACACTAAGGGCCCTATTCCCATCCTGTTGGGAAGGCCTCTAGACGGGTTCTGGAATGAGCAAATCCGTTTCGAGTTCAGGATGTCTGCAACAAGTACTTTAAAGGAAAGCTTCAAAATCTTAAGGATTGGAACAGCTATAATCTCTGTGATTGTTACTGAGAAGCAGCAGGTCAGGTTCAAACCCTTCTTTTGATTAAACAATTCTGTTCAAAGTTTCCCCATAAACCAGGAAGTCCTAAAAGGAGGCAGAGTGTAAGGTTTTTTCACTTTACCATGGCTCCGAGCTCGGACGTGGCTTCCTAGTTAATTTCTGCCTGTCGGTCCTCTGGAAAAGCGGTGGCGTGCTCGGAAGCCATTATCAACTTCTTCCGTGCCTCAGCTCGATCCAGCCCATGCGGTACCTTCTGGGTGATTCTCTTGCCTGCATGTCTGCATCTATGAAATGCTTCATGGAGGAACATTTTACGATACCACTGCCTCCTGAAACACTCCTGAAATATTTAAAATATTCTATGCTTAGATCAATATGTTCATATTGAAGTGCCTGAAATGGATATTTTATTGAGTCTTGCCCTCATTTATATGTTTAAATAAAATTAGTTTCCCAATCCAATTGTGATTTCTTGACTGCTCTCTCACTGGACTCCATGGATTCTGCGCTTTCTCCAGTTTGCGCTTGTTCTCTTCTTGCTCTTCCCTTTGCTGCTTGGCCTCGACAGCTGGATGGTTTTTCTGGTCTCTAGTTTTTTCCTTCCTGATGAATATTATTTTCTGAAATAAATCTTGATTTCCCGGTCATTCTGGCATATGGGTTTGCTTCTGGAGATAGTGGTTTTTACTCACCAAGAAGACCCTACATAGAGCGCCAAAGACCGAATCTTGTCACTTCTTGTAATACCACACTTTACTGGGTGATTGAGATACACTTCCACTTTTATGAACTTAGTACAACATTTCTAGCACACTTTTTCTAGTAGAACGCACCTCATTGGATACACTTATGAAGCACTGGGTAGTTCTTTCTGTCCTCATTGCTATTTGGGTTAAACTGATTTAATGAACTCTTTCTTCAAGAGACACCCTTTATACATACTCTTTGTTCAATAGAGCAAGGGCATGGCCGTTTAAAATATGCCAGCGGCATATGTTAGAGAGCTTGCCTTGGTGGATGGAGGGCAGTCTGGAGGGGAAGAAAGGAAGGGTAGGGAAAAGCCCTTAAGAATTAGCTGGCTGGCCCAGTAATCTGTCATGGTAATTTCCCAACCGATGGATAAAGTGTGAGACCCTGCCTACACCGGAAAATGAGGTTTGGAGTTGGCAGCAACTTCAGAGAAAGGCAAGAATGCCGGCTGCCCGGGGTCCACGAAGGAGACCCACTAAGAAGGAGGCCGCCCTAGTGCCACAAGAGGGCCCAGGAGGCAGCCTCCCAGTGTTTGGGACCCAGTGTTTGGGTCCGGTGTGCTGCGTCACAACCCACCATGTTGGCATATTTATAATGCTAATAAACCTGCAGCAGTTTTCTCCACAAAGAAGGTGTCTTGTCTGGTTATTCTTTAGGAGATTGCTGTACGGGGGATGGTGAGTGTTGCCGATATTGGCACTATGTGATCTGCTGCTGCTCCGGGCATCTCATAGGTTCACCTCTGCCCTGAAAGGAGCATTATGTTTATTGGGGTATCTGCACTGGTTGAGAAGGGTCTTTCTGCTGGGACTGCTGTGCTATAGAATAGCTCAAACATTTCCTGTACTGCTAGTAGAACTGCTTAGTTGGGGATACTGAGAACGTGTGAAGGAGCTGTAGCACTGTTCTTCTTGAAGCGTATACAGGTCAGCTTCTTTCCAAATAGCAGCTTCCCATCGAAAGCCATGTCCACGATGGTTGCCTGGACATCTCCTGAAAAGCCAGCAGCCAAGCTTGGTGGTGCAGTTTGAACGCCATAACAATAGATTGTGCCACAGTGTCTGCAATGTCTAGGTTGTATATCGAGATTTGGTTAGAGACATCCAAATCCTTGCTGACCAGATCATGTGATCAGTTGGACTGATGAATGTAATCTTTACAAGTTCCTCCATGGCATGTACTTAGTCACCGAGGAGACAGGTGGCTTTTTTCATTCAAAGGGCGAGGCTGCCAGAAGGGCAGATGTTTGGTTTCTTTGACGCTCTAACTAGAGAAGCATTGGGAAAGGAATTTAGGTTTGTTTTAAAGAGGCAACTTGGACTACTACACTTTCTGGTGATGGATGAAATGGCAAAAAATATGGGTCATCCAGTGCAGGTCTAAATGGGAGAAGAGGGCTCCAAAGCAGTAATTGCAATATTTCTGTTGATATGTTGCACTGTGTTGGGCAGGGTCAACTCCAAAGATTCTGCAGCTTTTCGTACCATTGGTTGCTATAGGTTAGCTATGATATATAATGTATAGGGCAAAGTATATAGAATTCAACATATGTTGAGTCTGTATTGCGTTATATGTAGTCTGGAAAAGGCTTCTGAAAAGTGGGAAGCTGGTCACTCTGTCTGCAGGCAGAGGAAGTGTGGCAAATGAAGTCGCACATCACATAGTCTGTTTCAAAATAGTGACATCATCGTATGTTACAAGTTTAGGGACCTTTACGTGTAAAAGTGGAGAATGGAGTGTTTCTTTTGGTTCCTGTGGTGCTTACTGGACAAGCGCTTAGAGACCCCGGGGTTATATAGCGCTATATAAATCGAAATAAATAAATAAATAAATAAATGTATAGCGAAGGCAACCTGTAAAATCTTGGGCTTAAGCACAGGAATCATTGCGTATTCTGACTTAAAACTTATCCCTGAGAGAGTAATAGAGTTTAACCTAAGCTTGAGAGAAGGGTAAAGTAGAGGGATATGCTACTTTATTTGCGAAACTAAAATTCTGTGGTAGAGAAGAGGTAAGCGCTGTCTACTGGAAATACAGAATACTTGTGTGATTGAGGAAACTATCACGTTGGTTTAGCGAAACAGACGAATGGAGTTGTTTTATGTGGTTACTAACTGGTTTTAGTTGTATATACAGTGTGCCGATAAATTTTGTAAAGGAGGGGGTCAGTCGTAGCTGTAGAAACCGGAGTAGGGCTGACGGCAAAAGTGTCGCGCTGGGATTGGTCCACGTGACTAAGAGAGAGTAAGAACTGATTGGTGCATCAGCCAAGGCAGTGAAATCATTGGTTGTCCGTAAGCGAAAAGTATCTTATTCTAATTGGTGCATTAGTGTAAACCGCGCTGTGATAGGTTGGTTTAACGAAGCAGTTTGCGGAAGAGTGAGCGATTGTTTTGAAAGTAAGGAAATCATCAGAAAAATGAAGTTTTATTACGGAGCGGAGAAAGAAAAAGCTACATGGTTCCAAAAATTGAAAAATGTGTTTAAAAAGGATAAGGCAATAGTGACAAGTGAGGGAAAATTGCTTCCTCCACCTAAAACGCCTGCATTGTACATGATGACAAAATATGGCTATCATACATGTATATGGTTAGAAAATTGGCTAGATATACTAAGAATGATGGTGCGTTCGCTTTTCCAGAAGTAGGATCTTTTAGTCTTGCAGTACTACGGAATTTGGGAGACAAAATGATGAAGCTTGAACTAAGACCTGGACCGACTCAATCTGAAGCATTAGCTGAGTGAGAAGATGAGATGCATGATTTGCAGCGAGAAAGGTTTGAGGAGTACATAGGACCAAAGAATAGATTTTGTGGATTTTGGAGAGAAACTCATGAGAATAGAATGCAGAGATGGAGAAATGCTAATATGTGTGATGGGATGTATCCGGTTAGAATGGTTGATGAATGGGTAGGACGGAAATGCTTGGAGAAAATAAATAATGTGGAGACAGAATAGAAAGGTTATGAGGATTGTGAATCAGAGGATGCAGTGCTGGAGGAGATATTAAATAGAAGCCCACCACCATATCAACCGAGTTCTATAAGTACAACCCTGAATGCTCCACCGATGGAGGATAGGTTTGCTGAAACCCCAAGACGATTTTCAAATTTCAGAGATCTTCCAGAAAGAGTAGAAATGAGATATGATTCTAATGCCCCATTAATAGAAACTAGACTTACTGGTACACCTAAAGAAACTGATGAAAACAGAGGAAATGTGGTTAAAGTAGAGAGGCGAATTGAAGAATAACCAAGTACTTCTGAATATTTACGTTCTGCAAATTAATTAACTGAAAAGATACAGGGAAACCTCATCGGATCACGGAGCACGGAAGGAGGCTCACACGACTTGCCTGACATCGGATTAACTTGCAACGATTTGCGGGTCCCGCTGCGCATTGAGATACCCTGTGGGGCGCAGAAGGGGAGCCCTATAGCCTGCAACATCTTTGGTCACCGACAGGGCTGCGAGCAGCCTAGCAGGGACTCCATTGACCAGGAGTCCCTGCGCGCTACACCTGTGGCCGCTCTCCCTGCCGGCAACGCCCCCTGACAGCGGAGTGAAAGCCCAACGTTTCCCTTGCCAAAGCGGGAAACCTCATCGGATCACGGAGCACGGAAGGAGGCTCACGCGACTTGCCTGACATCGGATTAACTTGCAACGACTTGCCGGACCCGCTGCGCTGGTCCCGCTGCGCATTGAGATACCCTGTGGGGCGCAGAAGGGGAGCCCTATAGCCTGCAACATCTTTGGTCACCGGCAGGGCTGCGAGCAGCCTAGCAGGGACTCCATTGACCAGGAGTCCCTGCGCGCTACACCTGTGGCCGCTCTCCCTGCCGGCAACGCCCCCTGCCCTGCCCTATTTCATAGGAGGGAACAACCGCTGCGCGGGAGCGACCGGGGCGAAGACCGGGCAAAGAGCGGGCCGTTTGAGGCCGTTCGAGTACGGCAGAGTCCGGCCCGGGCCCACTCCCCCTGGCCGTTTGGAGATACTTAAGGTAGGCGGCGTGCCTCAGCATATAAACCTTTGCCTCTTGGTATTGTAAGGACGGATTAAAAGTAACTGTGTGATCTTTAATCCCACCTACATCTTATAATGCCCTTAAGGTCAGGTAAAGAACGCACAGTCCAAATCCACACCACCAAGGGAGTCGTATCAGGCCCCCTTGACGCCTTCATCACACAGGCCACGGGGATCTTGGAGAAGGAAATTGCCATGGTCGAAAAAAGACTCTCGCTTGACCTTATCAGCGGAAAGCGCTCATCGCTGGGGGCACTAGCTACCATTACCAGCCCCGTAGCTCACGCCGCCTTCAACTGTGTCCATACCTCTTCCACGGACGCCATTGTCCATTTAGAAAGCGTGGGGGTGAGTCCAACTGCTCCTATCCTGGAGGAAGATGGGTACAGTACAGATGACTCACAACCTAGCCAGGGGGACGATTTACAGATTAGCGGGGGGCTTAAACCTAGCCAGATATCTGGATATCTAACCCTTAACATCTCTAACACTGTTGCCACCGTTGATTCTCCAAACACAAACGCTGACTTTAATACCAAAAAGAGAAAACAAGATTCTAGACTGTCGGGGGGGAGAGAACGAAAGATCCCAAAAATAAAAGATGGCTCTGAGCATCCTTTTGACACACAAAATCCCTCTGCGTTTTCTAATATGTTGTGCCCTTCCCTCACTACATTGGGCTCTTCAAACACCTGCCCTATGTGTCTTAACAGCGATGAAATACTGTTAGTAAAAATGGAGGCGATGTTTAAAACTTTATTACTACCTGTTTTAGAGCGGACAAGGCTAATGACCTCAAAAATTGACAGCATGGAGACTGTAATCAACTCAAACTATGCTATGCTACAAAAACTATCTGGCACTAGCCACATAGGAGTTAGCAAAACACAAACAGCCCCAAAAAACTTAGTTAGTAATAATATGACAATGAGCAACTCAGCCCATAATAAAACATCAAGGCCAAATACCAATACGCCCACAGGGGGGGGGAAGCAAAAAGCCACATCCTCTAAGCCATCCACGAGTACTCTAACACAGGCATGCAAGACAAAGGTTATTGATAAACAAAATTCCCGTGGGCAACAAAGTACTGGGCCACCCCCACAAGTTAAAATAAACCCTGCCCCCCCCTCCCCCGCCACATAGAGATACAGCTGGCCAACGCAGTAACACCAACCATAGGGAGGGGAGAACCAGAAGATTTACTACCCCTCGCGCTGATCTACCGGTCGAAGCAACTCAACACACAATAGTCTTGACAGGTGTTGCCCCACTAAAACCCGGCAGTAAGGAGTCGTATGGGGATCTCCGTAACAAAGTAATCTTCTGGTTAAATAAAAAACGACCTTTACCCCCCTCCTCTCCTACTGAAATATTATTTGTAAGAAGAGTGGACTGGGTGGGTCATGGGACAAAGGACCCGGAGGGAGACTGTATTTTGATCTCGTTCAAGGACCCATGGGTGGTAGATACCATTAGAAGAGAAGCAAGATTTGCTAGACAGGGGGATGTCCAAACTTTGGGCCTATCGTACTTTTACCCTCATAGGCAAAGATCCATCCAACCATATCCCACCTTCCGTCAGCCCCCAGCCATAAGATACCCCATGGCATTAACCCCGCTTGACCGCCAACGCCCATTCCTCTTTAACCACTTTGGCCCCCTCTCCGACCTTGAGGCCATAGATTGACTTCACACAACACCTAGTGAGTCTTCCCTTGCTAAAGTAGTTGGTCATGAGCCATTAAGGAGTAGTATGGAGACCCCGCATCCAATTGATAACTTAGATGCAGCCGGGGGAGGCCTAGAGATAAGGGCGCTTAATCTATCTGCACTCAAACATGATCCAGAGGCTACGATAAATGTTAATTCCATGGATAATGCTAAGCTCATGGAGAATAAGAAGGACAGGGGGCACAATCAGGCACCTATTTTAGTTTCACCCTTGCAACCTCCCCCTGTGGTTCCAATCTTTGACAACCTGAAAATTTTATCCTGGAACCTCGCAGGAATTAAGGCCCGCATGTCCTCTGCAGATTGGCTGGATTTTGTGGACAAATACGACATTATCTTGCTCCAAGAAACCTGGGCAACTGAACCAGTCTTTAAGCTGGGCTATGCTAATTTCTTTAAACCTGCGATTAAAGGGGGTAAAGGGCGTGCCTCAGGTGGCTTAATGATTTGGGTGAAGCAGTCATTGGGTCTTTATCCAACAGAGCTACCTGTCCAGCACCCAGATCTTCTTTTAATCAAACTGAGGAAGGCTAATCAACGGGATCTGTACATCTTCAGCATATATGCCAGAGGTATGCCTGGTGGCCGTAGCCCGCCGTTGCTGAACGTTATCGATCACAAACTTGTTGAAATGGGCAGTGGGAATGTTACTATCTTAGCTGGAGACTTAAACTGCACCATAGAGCCATTGTTTGACATGGGGGACAGTTGGAGCTCGGCTGAGGATGCTGTTTGGGACATTCCTGATCTAATGATTGATAAAATGGCTAAAGCAACCGAGGCGGCAGTGAACTGGATGGCCCTTTGCCTAAACAGGGGATTCCGAGCTTGTAATGGCCGCACAAGTTCGGATAAAGAAGCCAATTGTACCTTTGATAATGGCCTAAGGCGGAGCCGCATTGACTATATCTTGTTAAAATTGGAATATTGGTCCCTACTAGTAGACATGGTAGTAATACAGCGCCCGGAAAGTGACCATAATCCGCTGTTATTATCATTGAAACTGCCAGACATAAAGAGACTAGAGGAGCCCACCACCTCACAAACAGGGGACGTTTTGTTAACCAATGACAGGAGGAGGTTGAAATGGTCTAGGATTATGGAGGATGAATCCTTATGGGATAATGTTAACATAACGGCCAAAAATGTGTACAATGACATGTTAAAAATTGATTTGCTGGGGGGAAGTCCGGACTTGGCAAACAATGTTATTAATCTCCACATTAGTTGCTTTGACCATCTAAAGTCCCTAATTTCCCTCCCTTGCCGGAGTGCTCCCATCAAAGCCAATTCCCTTCCCCAGAAATGGTATAACAAAAAATGTAGGGAGGCCCATTCTGATCTTATTAAAACTATTAAATCTTGTGACATGGTTGCAGTCAAAGCGGCCAGGCTTCATTATAAAAAAAACCCAGTGGGAATCTAAACGGGAGTGGGAGGACAGGTTTTGGTCTGATCTCTTGGATGCCTCCACCTCGAATAATCAGAAAAAGTTTTGGGATTTAGTCAAGTGGGGGAAGGATCCAGACTCGAGTACCCCGGCTAACCATGTACCCCTAGATGATTGGGTTACATTCTATTCTGCCCAATTCAGAGCCGATAATCCCAAACCCTTAAAAACCTCGGGTACGACACCCCAGTTACACACCCACGGGGAGAAACTCATTTTTTCTGTATCAGAGGCCGAGCTGGCCTTGGGCTTGACCCTGCGAGGGAAAGCTCCGGGCATGGATCTCATACCAGCGGACCTGTTTAAATCAAATCCAGCCTTGTGGCTCCCTTACATAACTATGATCGCTAACTCATTAGCAAAGGGAGCCACGATCCCAAAAACATGGAAGGGAGCTGAGATAATTCCAATATTCAAAAAAGGCGACAGGTCCAGGCCAGAGAATTACCGCCCTATCAGTCTAATTGATTCCATACAAAAAATCATCGCACGTATGGTCTTGGGACGGGTTCAGGGCTGGATTGAATCTGAGGACATATTATCTCCCATGCAGGCGGGCTTTAGATCAGGCATAAGCACCATTGATCAGGTGTTTAGACTATGCCTGATCTATTGGAAAGTGGTCTTGCTTGGCGGCGGTACCATCTTTGCTGCATTCATTGACCTAAAGTCCGCCTTCGACCTAGTGCCAAGGGACAAACTGTGGGGAGTGATGGAAAACTTAGGTTGTCCACCAGAACTACTTGACCTCATAATTAAATTCCATGAGGATAACTATGCGAGGGTGAGGTGGGGAGGCCAGGGAAAAATGACGGAAACATTTCCCGTAACTAGAGGTGTCCGTCAAGGGTGCGTCCTGGCACCAACACTCTTCCTCCTTTTCATCGACCAAGTGGTGAAATTTTTCATGGACACCCCCACTGATGCCCCAATGTTGGCTGGGACGAGATTCCCTCTGCTCATCTTCGCCGATGACACCCTACTCCTCTCTAGAACACGCAGTGGGCTGCAGCGGGCTTTGGACCGCTTCGAGGAGTTTTGTGCCATTAACAATCTTGCTGTGAATGTGGGGAAAACAAAGTTCATGGTTTTCTCTAGAAATCATCCTGTCCGGAGCTCTGTAAGGTTGAATGGAGTTAATCTCGAGCAAGTCGAGACTATGACCTACCTAGGGGTTACCCTTGACAGCCGCTTGAGATGGAAAGATCAAATTAACACTCAACAACTCAAGCTTGCACGGTTAACGGGCTGTCTCATAAAAGAGCAAAAGAGATCCATCACCAAGCGGGTCCTCCCAGCTCTCAAGATCTATGACGCCAAAATTACTACTGCTATCCTATATGACGCAGATCTTTGGGGCTACATGGATCTCCTCAATCTCTTTAAAACCCAATGCAAGTTCCTACGGAACCTGGTAGGCTTACCACAGTCGACTCCATCAATCCCCCTTTGCCTGGATTTGGGGTGCCTACCGATCAACAAGATGGCTAGATTTAGATTGGTGGCCCTCTGGAGGCGAATATGGACCTCCCCTGACCTGTCTTTATTTGCGAAAGAACTAGCAGAAGTCAGGTCAATCAGTGGATCTGGAAAAATCCCATGTCTCCAAGCTGTAAAAAACATCCTCATTGATATGGGTTTAGAACAGCTTTGGACATCTCCTTCACCTAATGCTTTCCCCTCTAAACAGGAGTTTAAAGCCTCGTATTGGGCTTCTGTTCGTCGAAACCGAGTTTCACTTTCCAGTAATATCAGTCTCACGGGCAGGTTCCTTACATTCAAGCTAGACCTGTCCCGTGAGCCCTATTGGGATGTCATAACCAAACCGATGGACAAAAAACTGTACCACCAGTTCAGAGTGGGTGCTTTGCCTTTGAATACTTTTGTAAACAAATGGTCTACGGGGGTATCACATTTCTGTAAAGGCTGCCCGGGCCAGAAAGAAATAGAGGGTCATTTTCTTTTTGCTTGCCCCAGTTATTCGGTGCCGCGAAAGAAATGGTTAAAACCACTGTTCCAGCGTTTACCATTTAGAAAATCTGCCGATGCCATCTGGGCGCTAAAGACTAATACCTCTGAGGTCTTGGTAGTGTGCCTAGCTAAATATTTGGGTTGGGCCTGGCTCATAAGGTTAAAACATATGTCATAGTTGCCAGAGCCCGCCTATAGTGCTTCATAAAGTGACATATCATGTTTATTGTTTATTGTCTAAATATCTGTTTTCCAGCACTTGCACTTTCTGCACTTTAAGCATGAAATGGTTTCCCATTGATCGACTTGACTCGATATGTATTACTAAACTTTTGTGTCTTTAATCAGGTTTCTTTCCCTAGATGTTTAATACTTTTTCTTAACTCCCTTAAAACCAACTTATTTATGTTATCATTGTGTGGATTACATGGTTTGTCTTACATGTATATTGTCTCTGTTCACTAACGTTTTGCTTTTTTTTTTTTCCTTGCAAAAAGTTCTTTAACTCGTTGTTTTATTAATGTATTATAATGTGTCTTTTATGATTTGTCAAAAATCGAAATAAAGACTTGAAACCTGAAAAGATACAGGAACTCACTACAAATATGGAAGATGTAACTGTTCCAGTAACAATAGGTCTTGTGATTCCAGTGTTTGAAAATCAGAAAATAAAAGAACCGTCCTTAACAATTCCTTTGAATCAAAGTTTGCAAAAAGTAAGAGAAAGGGTTTATCCACATTTGTATGAGGTTTGGCGTACTAGCCATATGACACAGCCTGACTTGACTTTTAACCAAAGTCTTTTGTATAAGTTTCCAACTAGTGCGGAATCTGATTCGGTGACTCCTGAGAAAAGTATAGAGAAAATTGATTTGTCACAAACCCCAGTAGGACCAACAGAACAGGAATTAATTGATTGGATTAAAACTTTGAAGGTACAAGAACACAAACCAAAAGTTTTAGATGTGGCTAGACTAAAAATCGACATGGAAGAATTAATAATTGGAACAATTGGAACAGATAGGTTAAAAACATACAGAGATGATGAATTAATGTTTATGTGTAAAAACGTTACTTGGAAAGCCAAAAATATGTATGACCGATTAGAAGGATTGGCAAGTGAGCTGAATGTAGATTTTGTAAAGTATAAAGTGTTACAGAAACCTTACAGAGTAGATTTTACCGTAAAAGACATTGAAAACTTGAATACTGCTGGAAGAATAACCCAAATAAAAGAGCTAATTGTATTGCTGAGAAAATGCGGAGACGTTGATAAGTGGGAAACGATATGGGCATAGAAAAGATAAGAAAGTAGTGATAAATCAACATTAGCATTCCCAGTAAGAGAAAAAGAACCCGTAGTAAATGAATTCCCTATGAGAGAAATACCGGGAGGAGGATATGTATATGTTCTTTGGTCTAGACAGGATAGATTATCATAAGAGAAAAACCAGTAGAGTGGTATCGGCAAGTGGATCGATTTGTAAAAGTTTCAAAGGTATTATGGGAGGATTTAGATGGGTTGTTTGACATAGTAGTACCAGCAGATTTATGGTCTGAGTGTAAAATCACAGTGGATTGGCCTAAAACTGAATATACACGAGATAAAGTAACTGGTGCTCCTGGACCTGAAGTAATGCGAAAGTATGAGCAAGTAATAGTGTTTCTGAAAAATAAAATCCCACCAAAAGAGACAGATTGGGTAAAGATTGGCAGAACATTGAATGAACCAAACGAATCAGTACATGCATTTTATGAGAGCCTGTTATTAGTGTTTAAACAGTACAGTGGATATGATAAGTTGAATGAAAAAGATATGAGTCATTTTGCATATCGCTTTGTGTTTGGATTAAGACCAGAAATAGGGGACATGATTAAGCATAATCTGATGGGATGGCAATCCTGTTTCGTCGACGAGGTCTTGAGACATGCAAAGTACTGTAGTGATGAGACTAAGGTAAAACAAAGAAAGCTTAAAAAGAAAGACATGTGGGCACAAGTAAAAGTAGCCGAACACCAAGTAGCTCAATTAGAAAATAAAAATGCAGAAGGAAATCAGGGAAAAATTAAGGGAAATTTCAATAAAACAAAAGTAATGGGAAATCTGGATGAGCTTAAGAAAAAATATCCTTGTCATAATTGCGGCAGGATAGGGCATTGGAGGAAAGAGTGTAAGTATCCACCAAAGGTTAATTCCGAAAATACATCATTGAATCCGCAGGTGCAGAATGAGGAAATTCAACAACCATTGCCACAGCAGCAGGTAGTTACTCAACAAAGTCTGGTGCCACTACCTCCACTTCCACACAGTGTAAACCTACAGAAATACAGTGCAGAGACAGGATTCTGTGGAGGAGAACAGGTAATAAGATCACCAAGAGTGAGTGTGAGTCTGCAGTATTGGTTGAAGGAAGATGGGAGTGAGTCGGATGACAGTTTCTGACGGTGCCTGAGAGAGGGAGAAGAGTGCGTACTTGGCGCTACTCTAGAGGTAGATCAATCTGGTCCTTTTGTGAATGGAAATGTGAATGATATAAATTTGACTTTCCTAGTGGACACAGGTGCTACCCGTTCTACTGTCAGATCGGTAGAAGTCCAAATCTTCCTCTCTCTGGAGAACACATCCAAGTTGTAGGTGTAGCAAATAGACAGATCGAAACATCCCTAACGAAGCCAGTTGAAGTAGAAATTGGAAATTTCAAAGACATGCACCGATTTGTAGTATGTGACAGTAGTCTTGTTAACTTTCTTGGTAGGGACATTCTGTGCAAAATGAACTGTGCCATTTACTGTTCACCAGATGGCATAGGTAGTGAAAGAACGAATGTGGGATTTCACAGGAGAAGAGGATGGATAAATGAAAAATGTAGATCCTATGAAAGTGTCTGTAAAGGAAGGAGTGAGTTACCCAAATATCCCTCAGTACAAAATGACAGTTGAAATAGTTGAAGGAATAACCCCAGTGATAAACAAAATGATTGAACAAGGAATTTTGAGAGAGATTGAAAGTAGTCCTTGTAATTCACCTATAATGGGACTGAAAAAGCCTAATGGAACATTTACAATAGTATAAGATTTGAGAAAGATTAATAAAATTGTTGTCCCATTTTGTCCAATTGTGCCAAATCCAGCAGTAATTCTATACCAGATTCCACATGATGCAGAATGGTATACAGTCATTGATCTATGTAAAGCGTTCTTCACTGTTCCACTACATCCTGAAAGACAGACAATATTTGCATTCCGGTTTGGAGACCGTATTTTGGCATGGTGCCGAATTCCTGAGGGGTAAACTGAGAGTCCATCTATCTTTAATCAATTGCTAAAGAAATCATTAGAGAGTTTAAACATGCCTGGAGAATCAGTTCAATACATTGATGACCTGTTGGTGGCAAAAGATGCATGTGTTTCAGACACTGTTGCATTGTTGAATCATTTGGCAGAAGAAGGACAAAAGGTGTCCCCATCAAAACTATAGTTTTGCGCGAAAGAAGTGCAATATTTAGGTCACAAGATAGCTAAAGGAATTAGTCAAGTCACTATAGAAAGAATTAAAATGATACAAGGAATGCAGCCTCCAAAAACACAGAGACAAGTGAGAATGTTTCTAGGAATAGTAGGTTGCTGTCGACAATGGATTAGTGGATTCTCACTAATAGCCAAACCCTTACAGAGGTTGACAAAAGCAGATGCAAAAGATCCCATATTGCTGAGTAAAGCTGAAATTGAAGCTTTTGAGCAACTGAATACCAGTCTATGTGAAGCACTCGCATTGGGAATGCCTGATTATGAAAAAAAGTTTGAACTGTATTGCAGTGAGAGAGAAGGATGTGCATTATCAGTTCTAATTCAAAGACATGGAAAATTGAGAAAGACAATTGCATATTTCTCAGCTGTTTTGGATCCAGTTGCAAGAGCATTGCCAGGATGTTTAAAAGCAGTAGCTGCCACAAGTGTGAGTCTGGAACAAAGTGAAGGTTAAGTGATGGGATTTCATTTAAGGGTATATGTACCTCATTCAGTGGAGATTCTCCTCACTAGGACAAAGACACAGTACCTTACCAATAACAGGATGACAAAATATGAAAAAACAATCCTAGGTGCAGATAATGTGACAATTTCACGATGTGTGAATGTAAATCCATCTACACTGCTACCTGATGTTATGGATGTTGAAGTAAGAAATGAAGTTGATCACAAATGTTTGGATGTTCTTGAATATTGTGCGAAACCAAGGCCTGACATCAAGAATGAACTGTTACCTGAATCTGATTATGTAATGTTTGTTGATGGTTCATGATTAAGAACAGATGAAGTGTGAATGTAAATGTAAATGTAAATGTACAGGAATTTGTATAGCGCAAATCACCGAGCGGTTTCTAGGCGCTTGCTTAGGGAACCTGTCCTGGTATTCCCCTGTGAGATAACCCCGGCAGGGTATCCGCAAGGTGAAAGCCAGGCATCCCGCCGCGAGGGGCCATTGTGGAGATTAAGCAAGCTATTGACCAGAGTCGCAGAGTGTGAACCCGTGAATCGAGTAGGCACCGGAGCGAGAATTGTCGAGTCCATGGACATTTTAGGACTCAAGACCCCGCCGAGCAGGGAATTGAACCCTGGTCCCGGGCTGACCTCTGCTTCCAGGTCTGCCTCCTCTAACCAGTGAGCCACACTTCTCCACATGAAGGTGCTCTGAGTGCTGCATATGCAGTATGTACAGTAGCAGATGTCCTAGAAGCATCTTTCTTGTCTGAAAGGAATTTGTTCTGCTCAAATAGCAGAATTGATTGCTTTGATTCGAGCATGTGAACTGGGAAAAGAGATAAGGGTCACCATAGTGACCAACAGTCAGTATGGATTTGGGATTGTCCATGATTAGGGCCAACTGTGGTCCCAAAGAGGCTATATGACTTCTGCAGGATCCCCCATTAGAAATGCTGAATTTATGAGAATGTTGATTGATGCAATTCAACTACCTGATAAAATTGCTGTTGTGAAATGTGCAGCCCACAAGAAAGGAGATGATTATGTCACCAGAGGTAACCGGTATGTTGATTCAATTGCAAAACACTGTGCCAAAAATCTTGCATCTATAAATCGGGACAGACAAGCTGAACATGTTTCAAGTCCTTTAATGCTAACCACAGTAGTTGAGACATGGCAAGAAGTGAGGCAAATGCAGGAAGAAGCTAGTGAAGATGAGAAAGACATCTGGTTAAAAGCAGGATGTAGACAGAGAGAAGAGGATGACATTTGGGTTTATAAAGATGAGAGACCAGTAATGCCTGATAATATGATTTCAAACATGGCCCGAATGAACCATGGTCAAGCTCATATTGGAAGGGACGCCATGATCAGGATGTTTAGACAGACATGGTATAACCCTAAGTTTAGGATGATTGATGAAAGCCTGTGTCAAACATGTCTTGTTTGACAATTGAATCCAAGGAGAAAAACAGTTGTGAGTTTGGGAACAATAGGACGGGAGGGAGGTCCATTTACCCGAATTCAGTTGGAGTTCATTGAGCTACCATCTTGTAACAGACTTCGATATGTACTTGTGATTATTTGGAGGAATGATGGAGTAACTGTTGCAAAACTGTTGTTGCGTGAGATAATACCACGCTACGGTTTCCCAGTAACTATTGAGACAGATCGTGGAACACATTTTCACAATGAGTTAATGCAGATGATTTGTAAAGCACTGGACATTCGTCAGAAATTGCATTGTGCGTACAGACCAGAGGCTTATGGGGTAGTTGAGCAAGTGAATGGAACAATAGAAAACAGTATTGCAAAAATATGTTTGGCCACTGGACTGAAATGGCCTGATGCTTTGTCACTTGTTCTGATGACCTTAAGGAGTATACCTGATAAAAAGACAGGATTAAGTCCACATGAGATTCTGATGGGAAAAGTGATGAGACAAGCATTTGTGCCAGTTGATAAACTGTTAACTATTAATGATGGTATCATACTGGATTCCTGCAAAACTCTGTATGACGTGGAAACTTCTTTGTTCCATCAGGTGGGAACTGAGGCATACTCAAAAGAAAAACATCTAGCTCATGATCTAGTTCCTGGAGATTGGGTTCGGATAAAAGTACACAGGAGAAGAAACTGTTTAGTGCTGGCAAAAGCCCAGACAAGTCATTCTGGTTGGTACAACTGCAGTTAAATGTGCTGTAGTAAAGAGATGGGTACATGCCAGCTACACCATCCGTGTGCCTGAGCCTGAAAATCCACAGGACGAGAGTGAAAGCACAACTGATTCAGATTCTGAAGATGAACTAGAGAAAGATCCAGATACTGAAGCTCGACCTGTTAGTCGACATCTGGAGATATCAGATGCTAGTTCTGTGTCTGAAGGAGAAAGTGGAGCTGTTAAAATACCAAATTTTGAAGTTCGACCTGTAAGTCGAGATTTGGTAGACGTTGATACCAGTAAGGACACTGAGCAAAGTGAAAATAAAACTGGTAGTCAAGAAAATACTGAAGGACAGTCTGAAAGCTCTGAAAGCAGGAACCGAAATCTTGAAACTGGTGAAAGGGAAATAACTCTCGATGAGGATGAGCTTCCAAGTACCAGCTATGGAGAAGTTCCTAACAGAGTGAAAGTACTGACCAAAGAGAAAACAAATTCAGAGAAAGAACCACACATCATAAAGTTCACCATAAATGAAACCGTAGAGAGATCTGAAACTGGGACTGATGACAGTGATGATGAAACTCAGTTATGGAAAAATTCAAGAAAAAGAGCTTGGAGAGTGGAACGTAACACTGTTGAACCTGAAACAAAAAGAGCTTGTATAGATAATTGGTCTAAAGGAGCTGATGGGCTGAAATGTAAACTGGTTAATAAAGCAAAAGTACCAGTAGATCAAGTAAATGAAATAACCATTCAAAAAGAGTTGTTGGGAAAGAAAATAGAGATTGTGCAAAGGACAAAAAGAGTGAGAAGACCAAATCAAAAATACAAGTCACCTGAGTGGACTTATATGATCTTGCCTCGAATAAGTGAAATACATAGCAGCCAAGAAAATTTGAGTTGCCAAGGTGAAGACCATGAAAGTGAGTAAATTGTCACTAAAGGAAAAGAAAAGAGATACTTAAATTTTTTGTGGGAAACTGTGGAAGAGTAAAGCATAAAGGAAACAAGATTTGAAATCTTGGTGGAAAGAACACTGTAATTGTATAGTAAAGTTTAAAGAGAGACAATATAAAGGTGAAAAAAGATTGTAAAAATCGATGTGAAAAAAAAATATGGCTACTAATGAAGTAACTAAATCTAAGTGTTCTATTTTCAGAAAATGGTGTAGAATGTGGTTATTATGTACTGGATTATTGATGTTAATATGGTTGATTTTAGCTATTATCATTCCTTTTAGACCAGATTTTGAGAAAATGAAAGCAAATGAGAGTATGAAAGAAACTAATAATGATTTGAAAAGTGAAACATTGCATGTGTATAAGCCTGAAATTCATCAAGATAACTCTATCAGTGATTTCTCTCGAAATACGTTTTCGAGATCATTATCTGAGTATATGAAAACTATGGACGCCAGCGATTGCTACATTTGTGTGAAATTGCCAGCATCAGTATCAGCGGGTGTGACCTATCACCATCTTCCATTAACATATGGAGTTACATGTAGTGTATTAACAAGTTTATTTTATAGAACAGGGAAAGTAGAGTATTATTATTCAAATTCTGATGATGTTTTTCCAAAATTGAAAATTGTAGCTGAGTTGAATTAAATTAAGCCTGCAAAACTTTTTGGAGAATATTTTTTGGAAACACAAGAATTGACACATGATTATGCGTTAAAACATAATTTGACTTGTAAAATGAGAAATGAGAAGAAAGCCTTTCTAGATATGGTTAAAGAGAGAAGAAATCAATACAAAAGGAGGGAAAAAATGAAGCAAACTAAATCTACAATGTGGACATTTAATGATGATAATATTGAAGAACATAATGTGAAAGTGGTTATGAAAATAGATACAGCATTATTAGGGGAATTATGTATTCGGAGAGATAACACTGTGAATGATAATTATTTTGTGGGAGCGAGCCACTGGAAAGATACATATATCATAAAAGGGGGTTGGGGATTTAAAAGTGGTAATGACCCAGTCTTTTCTGGGATTTACTTTTTGTGTGGAAACAAAGCTTATTATAGATTGCCTGATCACTGGTACGGGTCCTGTTACGTAGAACTGGTCTTTCATAAAATGTTCCATGTAGATAGAGGTACTAATGGAATTCATGAAATAGGTAAACCTTTAAGTCGTGGAAGAAGAGGAAGTGTGATAGAAATAATAGGTGATGTTTTTGGAGCACTGATACCAGCAGTGGGTATATCCTTTAATGCAAACAGAATTTGGAAATTGTCAACAATAGTAGATCGTTTGTCAACAGATACAGCTGGAGGATTTTTTAGCACCTTAGCAGCTATGGAACGTCCAGCTCCAGTGCTGAACGTTCCATTGCGCAGGTGCAGTTGGAACGTCCAACGGCCAACGGCAGCACTCCCGAGGTAGTGGTGCCGTCGGCCGTTGGACTGGCGCAGCACTTATGAGGTTAATGGTAAACACTGAAATGGTTGCTATGAGAGCTATGGTGATGCAAAATCGACTTGCTCTTGACATAATTTTGGCAAAAGAAGGAGGAGTTTGTGGAATTTTAAAAGTACAACACTGTTGTACTTACATTCCAGACAAAAGTCAAAACATTGAAAGATATATTACAAATCTTACAGAGTTGCATAAGGAGGTTGAACCACTGGAGGTTGATAGTGTTCTTGAGAAACTTGGTAGAAGTTTTTCAGCAGTTTAAAATTGTTTTTATGAAATAGGTAGATCTATTATAGGGAAGGTGCTAATTCCAGTAACAATGATAATACTAGTGGTTTTATTTTTAGGATTAGGTTGTAAACTTAGAAAAAGAAGGAATGTCAAAAGGTCTTTAAAGAAGGTGGTTAAAGAAAAACAAGAAAGGGAACGTGAAAAAGGTGATATTGAGATGGAAGAGTTCAAAGAGAAACTTTATCAAGACAGAAAGAAGATAGAAGAAACTTCAGTGTAAAGTAGCCCACACTGCTATAGACCCAAGTAATGGGAAGGGTTCTCCTGCAAAGGCTCACTTTATGGGTAGAGGACAATAACATCATGTCTGATACCCAGTATGGGTTTTGTAGGGGACGATGTACGACCACCCAATGTCTCAATCTTTCTTTGAATTTAAGCAGGTACACAGTGGCACACAAGGGGACTATCGACCTTGCCTTCATGGACTTGTCCTCAGCTTTTGACTGTGTGAGCAGGAAGAAGCTTTGGCAGTCCATGAGGGCAAGGGGGGGTTGACTGTGACATCGTAGATTTTTTAGACGATCTACATAGGTTTACCAGAGCAAATGTCAGGTTTTCTCTGGACCTGAGCGTGACAAAGGCTTTTAATATTAAAAGGGGAGTCCGACAATGATGTATTTTTGCTCCCTTTTTGTTTAATTTTTATATTAATGACTTACATAGCGTTTTATGGGAGGTGGGGGCCGACTGTTCCAGAGTGGGGCACCGGGGTATCCCGGTCCTACTATATGCGGACGATGCGGTCCGCATATCTAGGACAGAAAGAGGTCTTCAAGCCCTCTTAATTGCCTTCAAGTCTTTTATGACAGACAGGGACCTAAAAATAAACAATTCTAAATCATATATTATGCAGGTAGGCCAGCCACTGAAAAAGAATTTTCAATTTAATGTGGGAAATGCAAAAATTCCCCTTACCAGCATGTTCTCGTATCTTGGAATTCTCTTCGATAATAAATTGAATTGGGGTCCTCATATCATGAAAAATAAAGGGGACGCTGCTAGGGTGAATGCAGCAATTGTCAATTTTGCATCCAAATTGGGGAAAAAGGCTATTGGCGCAATGTTGCAGTTATATAATGCTAAATCAGTGGCCACTCCAGCATTTGGAAGTGAAATTTGGGGGTATATTTCATGAGAGCGTTTTAGTGGCGGTTGATCCTAATGTGGCCGCCGGTGTTGTGGAGAATACGTTCCTGAAACCTTTATTGTGTCTCCCTCAAGGTACACCTAACCTAGCTGTCCATGAGGAATTGGGGGTCCAGTACGCCAGTGACATTCTTTCCCTGCGCCCACTGACCTGCTGGAAAAAATTGTGGCTAAATCCTGATATCCCTCTTACACATATGATTTTAAAAGACTGTCTGTCTATGGATAACTCTTCTGCTGTACCCTGGTTGAATTACATCAGGAAAGGCTTTTTAAGCTTAGGGCGGGGTGAGTTATTTGATACCCCCGAATGTTTCAATAAGGGGGATGTGGAGGCAATAAAAATGGCCTTCCTCATTGGAAGAAAACTGACAAGAGAAGCTAAAAAGGTACAGAAACCGAGTGTGAGGACATATATCATGTTAAAAACAACTGAGCCTTATTTATTGGGTTCCTTGTCCTCATTTGAGAAATTTTTATTAACTACATTTCGTTGAATCAATTTCATCATCTGCTTGTTAGGCCACTAAATTCTGTTTTTACTAAAGAAGCAGCTTCTCGGGGCTGCGACGGAAAGTCTCCGCAGGGTATGCTACATTTTATGTCTTTATGCAAATTGTATGAATTTCCCCGTAAACGCTATCTGGCCCCCTTTTAAAGAAATGTAATTTTTATCAGATCAGACCAGCCATGATGTACTTACAAACACTACATAGTGATTGTATTCTTTATGTATTAGAGTTCTTAAAATCAGTTGTTAAATATAGAAAATGCTTGGATCTATGAACTGTGTTCAAATTTTATTAACAATACTTTTTAACAAATGTTATCAAATAATGCACTGCTATAAATTTTTGTTAACCTAGTACTGATGTATCCTAAAGATGGCTTCTTCTTCCAATAATGAATTTTATCCTGTTGTATTTGCTCGTGTACTTTTATGGTTTGTAAAAAGAAAACCGAAATAAAGTTTTTTATTGATTGATTGATTGAGTGTAACTCAAACTAATTAAAAGAATTTGAAACATGTTGAGATGAAAATTTACAAGATTTTGGGAGTTATTTGGTGATAAATCACAAAAGGAGGGAGTTGATGTTGCGTGGTTGGAAACAAAATTTTTTGAATACCCCTCGTGAAGTGAATTCACCATAACAGTAACATGAATGAATCATGTGGTTTTGAAATTAACCAACATAGAATAGAATGCACGCACACAAACACACGTGAGATACTAATTTGCATGTGTTGCGAACCATAATCTACTAATTAAATGAAGTTGTCTTGTTTATTTTGTGCGCATTTGTCATAATCTAATCGAAATTTGCGTGAATATGCTTTTTGTCTGTCTAATTGTGGCATAAATTATGGAGAATGATGAGTAAACCATGCTTATGTGTTGCTTAATTTGCTAGGTAATAATTAATTGGGTTACCTTAGAATGGGGGAAGGTAAACAGGGCTATATTTCTAAAAATTAACGTTTATTTGTGTTTGTTTCTATAATAGTTCCCATTGTGGCCAATGCGCCCTATTTAAAATGGAAGCTGTCTTCGACTCCGAGTTAAATATTTAACTACAGTACTCTTAGTCAAAAAACAAATCTGCTTCTTTTTTGGGGCATTGGGGTGTTGACTCTGCTGGAGTACCTTCACGTTTTGCCATACGTGCTCATCTTCTTATACCCCTTTGGCTTGAGGTCTGGGAGGATGGTGAGATTGTGATGGTTGTTGGTGTGGTAGATAGTGTTGGTTTGTCCCTTTCTGCAAAGTGGTTCATCTGAGATGGGGTAATTCATTTCTCACCTAGCAACTTTCCTAGTTTGTCAAAAGTAGACGATTTCGAAGTTTGTAGTAGGACCATTTGATGACTCAGAGTGAAAACTAATGCATTGAGCCTGCTAAAGGCATATGTATTTGCATATGACCTCAGTTCTTCCCCGTGTTTCTTTGTGGCATGGCCAACCCAACATATATGTTGAATGTGCTTTTCTAAGCTGCTCCTAATCTCGTGGAGAGCAGACGTGCTCTGGGACATGAATATTTACATTTTTCAAGGTTATAAAGATGATTATTTATCTTGTGCTGTACTGAAGTTGTAGGGCTATGATGGTCCTCATCGAGGGAGTTGGTATCTATCTCCGCCAGTTGTATGAGATGTGGGGGATGAAATGTTCTCAGACATACTATTTCCTCCATGATTTGGCCTGACTCCTGTTTGCAATTATATGAAATTGGAAGGAAACAATACGGCATGATATGTGAATTTACTTCAGGCCAAATGTGAATAGGTAATATACTTGTCGCAAAGCCAGTTCCCACGACTAACATAGTGCTTGATGCACTTTTGGTAGAAGATGCTGTGAAAGTCACCAATGGTGTGACAGAGGTAGCTGCAGCAGGTGTGTTTGCCAAACGTGTGGTGGTCTGAGTGGTTTCATCACTGAAGAATCTTATCAAATCAGCAGAATAATCTGGCAAAATTGTTGCACTGGTGGATGATAAAGGCATGTCAGATCTAGCTGGCACAATGGAAGCAGTGGTGCAGGCAATAATTGTTTCTGCAGTGCATACACCTTTGATGTATCATGTGTGTCGATACCGTTGTGGTAGTAATGGACTCTGCCTTTAATACCTACGACAGTACTGGTTCATACTGTATATTAATTGTATTGAGTCTGCTTTTGGAACTTCGGCTCTTCCATAGCTTTCTGATGTGAGTCACCTGCAAAGGAAAATCTTCGAAAGTTGGTTCCGGGGGGGAACATGGTGGCCGGAAGCTAACGGCCGCGGCGGAGCTCCCTCGATGTGTGGCATCTGACCCACCGAGATAGCGGCTAGCGGCTTGCATCTGAGCCTGCTCTCTGCCAATACACCTTGCGTAATAGGGTTTCTAACATTATCTCAGTCCTGCCTATACCTCAAGTAATTTCACCCCCCATCATAGAAGTGAAGGCTGCTACCAGACAGGGAAAAGGTACCAACATTGCGGAAGGAACAACTCCTGGCAAGGGAAGAGGCAGGAAAAAAACAAGAGAGGGACCTTCTACTAAACTAAAAATTACGCCATCATTGAAATCTTATTACAAGGCTCTCTCTATCACTACCTCATACCGGGGGCAAGATAAATATACCATTATGGCTGCCACTTCTACTGCTTCCACTGCTGCCGCCTTGGCCGGCCCTGTTGTTGGAGAAGAAAGTTCTCAGTCTCCTTCTAGTGTCCTTGTCAAAGTAACAGGGGAGGGGTGTGCACTGCAAGACCAGCATATAACAGTGCATCCGTCTGTGAAATTACCAATAGCTTTTCAGCACTAGATATTCAGAGCTTAGACCAGGGAAATGATCTTAGCACCGTGCCAGAGAAGGGGAAAGAGGTTCTCTTATCTACTGTACCTGGCTCTCAATTGACTGGACCTCCCACCCCCCTCTTGTCCCCGACTTCGATCTTGCCTGGTACACTGCATGATATTTTGTTAAGTCTGAGGGACGATATCAGCAGGAGGTTTACAATCTCAGAGGCCAATCAAGTCGCTATCCAGGCCTCTTGTGAACTACTGGCGCAGAAAGGGGAAGAGGTCTCACAGAGAACGGACGCTCTTGAGGCAGAGATCCCCAAGATGAATCACTGACAAAAAATCAACGTTGTAAATATCGACCTACAGGAATATCGATGCAGAAAAATCAAAGGCAAGAATATCGACATCCTATCTACATCATGGTAAGTACAAAAATATCGAGAAAAAAATATAGATGTTAAAAATATTGATGTTAAAAATATTGTTTTTTTTCTGTAAAAATATAAATGTAAAATAAAGTAACGAACACCAATAAATAAAATAAAAATAGTTAAAAATATCTAATAATGTTTAAAATTAATAAATAATACATATATATTAATAATAAATGTATTAAACATATACAAAAATATATAATATATACGCACTAAACAATAAGTTGTAATAATTATTTTAATAATGTATAAATTCATAAAAAATATAAATTACAAATACATTTACAAACATAAACATAAATGAAAAGTAAAGAATTATATTTAATACATTAAAAAAATTAAATATACCTTTTAATATTTTTAAAATGTATTATATCCTACATTATCTATATTTATACAAAGAAATTAAATAACTAAATAAATAAAAATACTTCAAAATCCATTAGCAAAAAAGAATACATTAATAAAAATGTTGGATAGCATAGAACTTAAAATTACCAGTCCCAGTCCAGAGAGCACAATAGCAGAGAAACCGTTGTATAAGCGTAGAGGTAAAAATGACTATTCCAACTCCAGAGAATGCAACAGTAGGGGAAAACATTGGTTAGCATAGGGGTAAAAATTACTAATCCAACTCCAGAGAGTGCAACAGTAGGGAAAACATTGGATAGCGTAGGGGTAAAAACTTACTATTCCCACTCCAGAGAGTGCAACAGTAGGGAAAACATTGGATAGCGTAGGGGTAAAATTACTATTCCCACTCCAGAGAGTGCAACAGTAGGGAAAACGTTGGATAGCGTAGGGGAAAAAAGTTACTATTCCAACTCCAGAAAGTGCAACAGTAGGAAAAGCGTTGGATAGCGTTGGGGTAAAAATTACTATTCCCACCCCAAACAGTGCAACAGTAGGAAAAGCATTGGATAGCGTAGGGCTAAAATTACTATTCCAACTCCAGAGAGTGAAACAGTAGGGAAAGCATTGGATAGCGTAGGGGTAACAATTACTATTCCCACTCTAGAGAGTGCAACAGTAGGGAAAACATCGGATAGCGTAGAAATAAAAATTACTATTCCAACTCCAGAGAGTGCAACAGTAGGAAAAGCGTTGGATAGCGTAGGGGTAAAAATTACTATTCCAACTCCAGAGAGTACACCAGTAGGGAAAGTGTTGGATAGCGATTGGGTAAAAATTACTATTCCCACTCCAGTGAGTGGAACAGTAGGGAAAGAGTTGAATAGCATAGGGGTAAAAATTACTATTCCCACTCCAGAGAGTGCAACAGTAGAGAAAACGTTGGACAGCGTAGGGTTAAAAATTACTATTCTAACTCCAGAGAGTGCAACAGTAGGGAAAGCATTTGATAGCGTAGGGATAAAAATTACTATTCCAACTCCAGAGAGTGCAACAGTAGAGAAACCGTTGGATAGCATAGGGGTACAAATTACTATTCCAACTCCAAACAGTGTAACAGTAGGGAAAACATTGGATAGCGTAGGGGTAAAAATTACTATTCCAACTCCAGAGAGTACAACAGTAGGGAAAGTGTTGGATAGCGGTTGGGTAAAAATTACTATTCCCACCCCAGTGAGTGCAACAGTAGGGAAAGCGTTGAATAGCGTAGAGGTAAAAATTACGAATCCCACTCCAGAGAGTGCAACAGTAGAGAAAATGTTGGATAGCGTAGGGGTAAAATTACTATTCCCACTCCAGAGAGTGCAACAGTTGGGAAAACGTTGGATAGCGTAGGGGAAAAAAGTTACTATTCCAACTCCAGAAAGTGCACCAGTAGGAAAAGTGTTGGATAGCGTTGGGGTACAAATTACTATTCCCACCCCAAACAGTGCAACAGTAGGAAAAGCGTTGGATAGCGTAGGGCTAAAATTACTATTCCAACTCCAGAGAGTGAAACAGTAGGGAAAGCATTGGATAGCGTAGGGGTAACAATTACTATTCCCACTCTAGAGAGTGCAACAGTAGGGAAAACATCGGATAGCGTAGAAATAAAAATTACTATTCCAACTCCAGAGAGTGCAACAGTAGGAAAAGCGTTGGATAGCGTAGGGGTAAAAATTACTATTCCAACTCCAGAGAGTACAACAGTAGGGAAAATGTTGGATAGCGATTGGGTAAAAATTACTATTCCCACTCCAGTGAGTGGAACAGTAGGGAAAGCGTTGAATAGCATAGGGGTAAAAATTACTATTCCCACTCCAGAGAGTGCAACAGTAGAGAAAACGTTGGATAGCGTAGGGTTAAAAAATGACTATTCTATCTCCAGAGAGTGCAACAGTAGGGAAAGCATTTGATAGCGTAGGGATAAAAATTACTATTCCAACTCCAGAGAGTGCAACAGTAGAGAAACCGTTGGATAGCATAGGGGTACAAATTACTATTCCAACTCCAAACAGTGTAACAGTAGGGAAAACTTTGGATAGCGTAGGGGTAAAAATTACTATTCCAACTCCAGAGAGTACAACAGTAGGGAAAGTGTTGGATAGCGGTTGGGTAAAAATTACTATTCCCACCCCAGTGAGTGCAACAGTAGGGAAAGCGTTGAATAGCGTAGGGGTAAAAATTACGAATCCCACTCCAGAGAGTGCAACAGTAGAGAAAATGTTGGATAGCGTAGGGGTAAAAATTACTATTCTAACTACAGAGAGTGCAACAGTAGGGAAAGCATTGGATAGCGTAGGGGTAAAAATTACTATTCCCACTCTAGAGAGTGCAACAGTAGGGAAAGCATTGGATAGCGTAGAGGTAAAAATTACTATTCCAACTCCAGAGAGTGCAAAAATAGGGAAAACATTGGAAAGCATAGGGGTAAAAATTACTAATCCAACTCCAGAGAGTGCAACAGTAGGGAAAACATTGGATAGCGTAGGGGTAAAAATTACTATTCCAACTCCAGAGAGTGCAGTAGTAGGGAAAGCGTTGGATAGCGTAGGGGTAAAAATTACTATTCCTACTCCAGAGAGTGCAACAGTCGGGAGAACGTTGGATAGCGTAGGGGAAAAAATTACTATTCCAACTCCAGAGAGTGCAACAGTAGGAAAAGCGTTGGATAGCGTAGGGGTAAAAATTACTATTCCCACCCCAAACAGTGCAACAGTAGGGAAAACATTGGATAGGGTAGGGATAAAAATTACTATTCCAACTCCAGAGAGTGCAACTGTAGAGAAAACGTTGGATAGTGTAGGGGTAAAAAATTACTATTCCAACTCCAAACAGTGCAACAGTAGGGAAAACATTGGATAGCGTAGGGGTAAAAATTACTATTCCAACTCCAGAGAGTACAACAGTAGGTAATGTGTTGGATAGCGGTAGGGTAAAAATTACTATTCCCACTCCAGTGAGTGCAACAGTAGGGAAAACATTGGATAGTGTAGGGGTAAAAAATACTATTCCCACTCTAGAGAGTGCAACAGTAGGGAAAGCATTGGATAGCGTAGAGGTAAAAATTACTATTCTAACTCCAGAGAGTGCAACAATAGGGAAAACATTGGATAGCATAGGGGTAAATATTACTAATCCAACTCCAGAGAGTGCAACAGTAGGGAAAACATTGGATAGCGTAGGGGTAAAAATTACTATTCCAACTCCAGAGAGTGCAGTAGTAGGGAAAGCGTTGGATAGCGTAGGGGTAAAAATTACTATTCCCACTCCAGAGAGTGCAACAGTAGGGAAAACGTTGGATAGCGTAGGGGAAAAAATTACTATTCCAACTCCAGAGAGTGCAACAGTAGGAAAAACGTTGGATAGCGTAGGGGTAAAAATTACTATTCCCACCCCAAACAGTGCAACAGTAGGGAAAACATTGGATAGCGTAAGGATAAAAATTACTATTCCAACTCCAGAGAGTGCAATAGTAGAGAAAACGTTGGATAGCGTAGGGGTAAAAATTACTATTTCAACTCCAAATAGTGCAACAGTAGGGAAAACATTGGATAGCATAGGGGTAAAAATTACTATTCCAACTCCAGAGAGTACAACAGTAGGGAAAGTGTTGGATAGCGGTTGGGTAAAAATTACTATTCCCACTCCAGAGAGTGCAACAGTAGAGAAAACGTTGGATAGCGTAGGGTTAAAAATTACTATTCTAACTCCAGAGAGTGCAACAGTAGGGAAAGCATTGGATAGCGTAGGGATAAAAACTACTATTCCAACTCCAGAGAGTGCAACAGTAGAGAAACCGTTGGATAGCATAGGGGTACAAATTATTATTCCAACTCCAAACAGTGTAACAGTAGGGAAAACATTGGATAGCGTAGGGGTAAAAATTACTATTCCAACTCCAGAGAGTACAACAGTAGGGAAAGTGTTGGATAGCGGTTGGGTAAAAATTACTATTCCCACTCCAGTGAGTGCAACAGTAGGGAAAGCGTTAAATAGGGTAGGGGTAAAAATTACGAATCCCACTCCAGAGAGTGCAACAGTAGAGAAAATGTTGGATAGCGTAGGGGTAAAAATTACTATTCTAACTACAGAGAGTGCAACAGTAGGGAAAGCATTGGATAGCGTAGGGGTAAAAATTACTATTCCAACTCCAGAGAGTGCAATAATAGGGAAAACATTGGATAGCATAGGGGTAAAAATTACTAATCCAACTCCAGAGAGTGCAACAGTAGGGAAAACATTGGATAGCGTAGGGGTAAAAATTACTATTCCATCTCCAGAGAGTGCAACAGTCGGGAGAACGTTGGATAGCGTAGGGTAAAAAATTACTATTTCAACTCCAAACAGTGCAACAGTAGGGAAAACATTGGATAGCATAGGGGTAAAAATTACTATTCCAACTCCAGAGAGTACAACAGTAGGGAAAGTGTTGGATAGCGATTGGGTAAAAATTACTATTCCCACTCCAGTGAGTGGAACAGTCGGGAAAGCGTTGAATAGCATAGGGGTAAAAATTACTATTCCCACTCCAGAGAGTGAAACAGTAGAGAAAACGTTGGATAGGGTAGGGTTAAAAATTACTATTCTAACTCCAGAGAGTGCAACAGTAGGGAAAGCATTTGATAGCGTAGGGATAAAAATTACTATTCCAACTCCAGAGAGTGCAACAGTAGAGAAACCGTTGGATAGCATAGGGGTACAAATTACTATTTCAACTCCAAACAGTGTAACAGTAGGGAAAACATTGGATAGCGTAGGGGTAGAAATTACTATTCCAACTCCAGAGAGTACAACAGTAGGGAAAGTGTTGGATAGCGGTTGGGTAAAAATTACTATTCCCACCCCAGTGAGTGCAACAGTAGGGAAAGCGTTGAATAGCGTAGGGGTAAAAATTACGAGTCCCACTCCAGAGAGTGCAACAGTTGAGAAAATGTTGGATAGCGTAGGGGTAAAAATTACTATTCTAACTACAGAGAGTGCAACAGTAGGGAAAGCATTGGATAGCGTAGGGGTAAAAATTACTATTCCCACTCTAGAGAGTGCAACAGTAGGGAAAGCATTGGATAGCGTAGAGGTAAACATTACTATTCCAACTCCAGAGAGTGCAACAATAGGGAAAACATTGGAAAGCATAGGGGTAAAATTACTAATCCAACTCCAGAGAGTGCAACAGTAGGGAAAACATTGGATAGCGTAGGGGTAAAAATTACTATTCCAACTCCAGAGAGTGCAGTAGTAGGGAAAGCATTGGATAGCGTAGGGGTAAAAATTACTATTCCCACTCCAGAGAGTGCAACAGTCGGGAGAACGTTGGATAGCGTAGGGGAAAAAATTACTATTCCAACTCCAGAGAGTGCAACAGTAGGAAAAGCGTTGGATAGCGTAGGGGTAAAAATTACTATTCCCACCCCAAACAGTGCAACAGTAGGGAAAACATTGGATAGCGTAGGGATAAAAATTACTATTCCAACTCCAAAGAGTGCAACTGTAGAGAAAACGTTGGATAGTGTAGGGGTAAAAATTACTATTCCAACTCCAAACAGTGCAACAGTAGGGAAAACATTGGATAGCGTAGGGGTAAAAATTACTATTCCAACTCCAGAGAGTACAACAGTAGGTAATGTGTTGGATAGCGGTAGGGTAAAAATTACTATTCCCACTCCAGTGAGTGCAACAGTAGGGAAAACATTGGATAGCGTAGGGGTAAAAAATACTATTCCCACTCTAGAGAGTGCAACAGTAGGGAAAGCATTGGATAGCGTAGAGGTAAAAATTACTATTCTAACTCCAGAGAGTGCAACAATAGGGAAAACATTGGATAGCATAGGGGTAAAAATTACTAATCCAACTCCAGAGAGTGCAACAGTAGGGAAAACATTGGATAGCGTAGGGGTAAAAATTACTATTCCAACTCCAGAGAGTGCAGTAGTAGGGAAAGCGTTGGATAGCGTAGGGGTAAAAATTACTATTCCCACTCCAGAGAGTGCAACAGTAGGGAAAACGTTGGATAGCGTAGGGGAAAAAATTACTATTCCAACTCCAGAGAGTGCAACAGTAGGAAAAGCGTTGGATAGCGTAGGGGTAAAAATTACTATTCCCACCCCAAACAGTGCAACAGTAGGGAAAAACATTGGATAGCGTAGGGATAAAAATTACTATTCCAACTCCAGAGAGTGCAACAGTAGAGAAAACGTTGGATAGCGTAGGGGTAAAAATTACCATTGCAACTTCAAACAGTGCAACAGTAGGGAAAACATTGGATAGCATAGGGGTAAAAATTACTATTCCAACTCCAGAGAGTACAACAGTAGGGAAAGTGTTGGATAGCGGTTGGGTAAAAATTACTATTCCCACTCCAGTGAGTGGAACAGTAGGGAAAGCGTTGAATAGCATAGGGGTAAAAATTACTATTCCCAGTCCAGAGAGTGCAACAGTAGAGAAAACGTTGGATAGCCTAGGGTTAAAAATTACTATTCTAACTCCAGAGAGTGCAACAGTAGGGAAAGCATTGGATAGCGTAGGGATAAAAACTACTATTCCAACTCCAGAGAGTGCAACAGTAGAGAAACCGTTGGATAGCATAGGGGTACAAATTATTATTCCAACTCCAAACAGTGTAACAGTTGGGAAAACATTGGATAGCGTAGGGGTAAAAATTACTATTCCAACTCCAGAGAGTACAACAGTAGGGAAAGTGTTGGATAGCGGTTGGGTAAAAATTACTATTCCCACTCCAGTGAGTGCAACAGTAGGGAAAGCGTTGAATAGGGTAGGGGTAAAAATTACGAATCCCACTCCAGAGAGTGCAACAGTAGAGAAAATGTTGGATAGCGTAGGGGTAAAAATTACTATTCTAACTACAGAGAGTGCAACAGTAGGGAAAGCATTGGATAGCGTAGGGGTAAAAATTACTATTCCCACTCTAGAGAGTGCAACAGTACGGAAAGCATTGGATAGCGTAGAGGTAAAAATTACTATTCCATCTCCAGAGAGTGCAGTAGTAGGGAAAGCGTTGGATAGCGTAGGGGTAAAAATTACTATTCCCACTCCAGAGAGTGCAACAGTCGGGAGAACGTTGGATAGCGTAGGGAAAAAAATTACTATTCCAACTCCAGAGAGTGCAACAGTAGGAAAAGCGTTGGATAGCGTAGGGGTAAAAATTACTATTCCCACCCCAAACAGTGCAACAGTAGGGAAAACATTGGATAGCGTAGGGATAAAAATTACTATTCCAACTCCAGAGAGTGCAACTGTAGAGAAAACGTTGGATAGTGTAGGGGTAAAAATTACTATTCCAACTCGAAACAGTGCAACAGTAGGGAAAACATTGGATAGCGTAGGGGTAAAAATTACTATTCCAACTCCAGAGAGTACAACAGTAGGGAAAGTGTTGGATAGCGGTTGGGTAAAAATTACTATTCCCACTCCAGTGAGTGGAACAGTAGGGAAAGCGTTGAATAGCATAGGGGTAAAAATTACTATTCCCACTCCAGAGAGTGCAACAGTAGAGAAAACGTTGGATAGCGTAGGGTTAAAAATTACTATTCTAACTCCAGAGAGTGCAACAGTAGGGAAAGCATTGGATAGCGTAGGGATAAAAACTACTATTCCAACTCCAGAGAGTGCAACAGTAGAGAAACCGTTGGATAGCATAGGGGTACAAATTACTATTCCAACTCCAGAGAGTGCAACAATAGGGAAAACATTGGATAGCATAGGGGTAAAAATTACTAATCCAACTCCAGAGAGTGCAACAGTAGGGGAAACATTGGATAGCGTAGGGGTAAGAATTACTATTCCAACTCCAGAGAGTGCAGTAGTAGGGAAAGCGTTGGATAGCGTAGGGGTAAAAATTACTATTCCAACTCCAGAGAGTACAACAGTAGGGAAAGTGTTGGATAGCGGTTGGGTAAAAATTACTATTCCCACTCCAGTGAGTGCAACAGTAGAGAAAATGTTGGATAGCGTAGGGGTAAAAATTACTATTCTAACTACAGAGAGTGCAACAGTAGGGAAAGCATTGGATAGCGTAGGGGTAAAAAATACTATTCCCACTCTAGAGAGTGCAACAGTAGGGAAAGCATTGGATAGCGTAGAGGTAAAAATTACTATTCCAACTCCAGAGAGTGCAACAATAGGGAAAACATTGGATAGCATAGGGGTAAAAATTACTAATCCAACTCCAGAGAGTGCAACAGTAGGGAAAACATTGGATAGCGTAGGGGTAAGAATTACTATTCCAACTCCAGAGAGTGCAGTAGTAGGGAAAGCGTTGGATAGCGTAGGGGTAAAAATTACTATTCCCACTCCAGAGAGTGCAACAGTAGGGAAAACGTTGGATAGCGTAGGGGAAAAAATTACTATTCCAACTCCAGAGAGTGCAACAGTAGGAAAAGCGTTGGATAGCGTAGGGGTAAAAATTACTATTCCCACCCCAAACAGTGCAACAGTAGGGAAAACATTGGATAGCGTAGGGATAAAAAACACTATTCCAACTCCAGAGAATGCAACTGTAGAGAAAACGTTGGATAGTGTAGGGGTAAAAATTACTATTCCAACTCCAAATAGTGCAACAGTAGGGAAAACATTGGATAGCGTAGGGGTAAAAATTACTATTCCAACTCCAGAGAGTACAACAGTAGGGAAAGTGTTGGATAGCGGTTGGGTAAAAATTACTATTCCCACTCCAGTAAGTGCAACAGCGGGGAAAACATTGGATAGCGTAGGGGTAAAAATTACTATTCCAGGGGGCATGGCCAAGGACGTCAAGATGGCGGTCGCACTCTAAGAGTGCTCTGGAGCCCCCATCCGTCATCCGTCCTTCATCTGCCCGCAGCAGCTCCCATCGGAGGATCGTTTTGGCACCTCTGCTTTCCCCTGGCTGCCGTGAATCTCCTGGTGCCGTTGGAGGTCCCCCGGAGTGCTGCTAATGCCACCACCGGCTTGTTCCCTCCGGCCGCGACCTACACAAAATGGCGGCCCCCAGCTGAATGGTGTGGCGGCCGGGACCTGCGGGTGGCGGCAGATGCTCCTTAAACGCCTGGTGAGCTCTCTGCCCCTGCTGGGCGGGAGGGCTGTGACAGATCCTTGTCCCTGCCCCACTGGACGAGGGGCCACCCTGAGGCTGCTGAGCCTATCTACCTGCCCCGGATAGAGTTGCGGGCCCTGGGGCCGCGGGGCTCACGTGGGCCCTGCGGATTGTCCGCCCGGGGGGCCAGACCCGGTGAGGACTCCTAGTGCAACTACCCTGATCTCTCCTGCGGCGGGGCCGTTCTTCCCTGCCGGCGCCCGCCGACATCTGGAGCCGCCGCGGACCCACCGGCGAGGAAGAGGGCCATCTCCTGGACTCGGGCCTCCTCTTGGCCCCACGGATTGCTACATGGAGGGGCCGAGGGTCTGACGGCCCGGGGGCATTGCCAGCGGCTGCGGGCCCACCGTGACCCTGGTTGGGGCACCGGAATCCAGAGGAATCCTGCGAGACCACCCCCGGCTTCTCCTTCATCGACACCGCATCAAGGCCCCTGGCCAGGGTCCGGGGCACCCGGGGCCGCGAGGTCCCGTAAAGGTGAGGAGGGGCCGGGCGGGGCGGAGGCACGCAGGCGGTCTCACCGGTGGGCCACCTGAGCGAGCTGGGGCGCCAAAAGCTGCGACTTTCACGGACAGAAGCGGCCCCCCCACCTGGCCACAGACTGGCCCCCCTCTGCTTGCTCCGGCTGGCCCCTGGCCCTCCGCCCTGTGGCATTGCAGCCCCTGGAAGCGCTGAACAACTAAGGGCATTGGATTGACTGGACACCTGCCCCCTTGAGCCTCTGTCCCACTAACCTGAGAACCAGAAGCGCATTGGCCTGTGTCACCTGCCCCTGAGGCCATGGAGGTGTAGGGCCCACAGCGGTACCAAGGCCCGGGGGTCACACTGCTCTGCTATACCCGCCTCCGCCGCAGTGGTGCCGCACCAGATACCCGCCCTCCACAACTACCCCTGGCGGGCCCGGGGGCTCAGGACCACTTTGCTGATCTGTCGCTGCCTCCCAAGTACCGCCGCTGCCTGCCTTCCGGGGCTTTGGGCAGCGTGGGGACCTGCGGTGGGCGCGGGGCCCGAGTGCCACGTCGCTGGGGTCCTGCTCTGCCTCACTAAACTCTGCCTAAGCCTTCCACTGACCGGCGCATCGATCGTCGTGGCAGCCTGTAGGTCTCTCCACTTGGCTCTGCTCCCCGCCGTGAGTGACACTTTTCCCCCTCTTTTCCCCCTGCCTGCCTGATGGGGGCCCCCTGGGGGTCTTGCCCGTGGACTGCTGCCCTGGGCTAGGAGACCGGGCGCTCCTGCACCCCCCAAGCAGAAATAGACCCCCTCGCCTGCCCACGGATGGATCCTTCGTCCCCTGGCAGCCGACCCGGGCCCCCCCTGACTCATTGCCCCCGGTAACGCCGAGCGGCCCACCGCAACACACTAATTGACGCCTGCCTCCTGAGCCATTGCCCCTGTCCCCACGCTGTCACCTGCCCGTTACATCTGCCTGCCATGGGGCTGGGGGCCCAAGACTGCCTCGCCGGACCACTGCAACCGCCCAGACGCTGTCGCTGATCTTCCTCCGGGGCTCGGGCGGTGTCCATGCTGCTGAGACTCCACTCTGCCTCACTGAACCCAAACTGGGCCCACCACCGATCGGCGCAGCGATTGGGACGCCCGCCCGGGACTCCCCCACTGGCTCTGCTCCCTGTAACAGGAAAAGGGCAGCTCACTCTTATTTGCCCCCACAATCCAGATCCCTGTGCTTTTCCACCTACGCTGAGGGGAGACCCAGAGGTCTTCAATTGGTAAGCGATTCCGCCTGCGCCACTACAGGATCCGGATACCCGATTCCTCGGAGAGACCGGGAGGCCAACCCATTGGACTGAGCATCTGCAGCTGTGACACTCCTCAAGGACCCACGAGCAACCATGGTAAGGGGAAAGAACACGCAGACCCCGGTCCCCCCATCCCAGCTGCGTATTGACCAATTCGCCAAGTCGGACCATGACTCCGGTGCCGGGCTTCCGCCTAACCTGGGGCGGAGGGCAGGGACTTATCTACAATCCTCCAGGCGATTAGCGCTTCCCAGGCATTGGTTGAGAATAAAATTGGGGAAGTGAGAGTAGATGTGACTCTCATCCGGCAAGACCTTAGAAACGCCACAGCGCGCATTACCGAAGCAGAGTCCCGTATATCCATGGCGGAGGATGACCAGACCACCCTCAAGACCCAAGTGGCCCGTCTCCAGACTCTGACGTCGGACCTCCATCAAAGGGCAGAGGACGCCGAAAACCGAGACCGCCGGAACATCTTACGCCTCCTGGGATTTCCGGAGGGGGTGGAGAAGGGCCCTGTAGCCGAATTTCTGGAAACCTGGATCCGCACCTGGATGCCTGCGGAGAAACTCTCCCCCTTGTTTGCCATAGAACGAGCCCATCGGTCCCTGGCACACAGACCACCCCCTGGAGGCCCTGCCCGGCCCTTCATCCTCCGCATCTTCAACTTCCGCGACCGCGACGCCATCCTAGGAGCGGCCAGAGACTTGGGTCCCCTGCTCTTCCAAAACTCTAAAATAATGATCTTCCCGGACTACTCTAGGGAGGTCCAGTCCCAACGGAGGTCCTATGATGAGGTCAAGCAAAAGCTCAGGGCGCTGGGTCTGCGGTATGGTCTCCTCTTCCCAGCCTGCCTCAAGGTCCTGTTCCAGAACAAGTCCTTCTTCTTCGACACCCCACAAACAGCCTGGACCTGGCTCACGGAAGAGCGTCCCCTTCTGCTTGGGCGACTGCCATCCCCTACTCGAGGGCCCAATCTCCACCCTGCCCATGAGAGACCCAAGCCAAGGCGACGCCGGACCGGATCCCGCAGGCGGGGTCACCAATGACAAGATACCTCTCACTCACCAGAGGAGAGACCCCAACGGTCTCCTCCGACCCCGGACCGAGGAGTCCCCCCCACGGCTGTATCACCATCCTTGGTTATCATTAACAGGTCCTTGGACTCGAGCGCAAGCCTGCGCAAGTCCAGATTGGACTCGGATTTGTCCGGCAGGCCTGTGATCCGGGACCCCCACAAGATGCAGAGGCCTGAGCCGGGGCCACAAGATGTCTGTCTGAGGACGGCCACCCTGACCAGCCGGGCTGTCCTTGAGCGGCCACCTAGGCCTGATCCGAGGCCCAGAGGGGTCTCCTCCCGGGAACTGGAATTCAAACCGCTCATGTCTTCCTTCCCTTCTACGTTCTACTTCTGTCTACCTCTTCTTTCTGCTACTGCATCCTTCTGTCCCTTGTGACACTGTTACAACTTTCCTGTAACGTATTTTCCTGAAGCTTCGCTGTTTATAGCTGCTGGAATTTACCCACCAATACGGAGGGGGGGTCCTCCTTTGTTTGACTCTAGACTAGTGCTACTGCTCCCAACTAACCGTTTAAGTTTAGTCCCCTAGCGGGGGGTTTACTCTTTGGGTGTTTGTACCTTAGGGCGACAGATGCTTCCTGTTCTGAAGTGTAGGGTGGGGGGAGTTGGGGGGTACCGGGGAGGAGGAAGGCCGTTGTCTCCCATTTGGTTATGGTTCATAGCTGCCTACGGGCCGCTGTCTGGTTTAGCGTTGTTCGGCCGCTCCTCGGCCTCAGTTGATACTGCCTGCGGGCAGCTGGTTGCAGCTCCTCCTGCTGATGTCATGTGGGTGGTACATCCTCTTCCGACACACACCTCCTGTTTTCTGATGCTCTTGTTACTCTGGGTCTCTGCGGGCTACCACGGGAGCGGGCTGCAGGCGGTCACCCCCTCCTCCTCATCCCCCACCTGGACCTCTGGCACCCGTGCCCCGTTGGCCCACTCTGACTACCTTCCTTTAGTCTGGAACGGCGCAGTAGGTCCTCCTCCCCCGAGGCGCGCCTCCCGCTGCTCCCATGATCTCCCACGCCCTCCTCCCCCAATGACGTACACCTTGGTTAGACCCCTCCATGTTCTCTCCTGGAACGTCAACGGTCTCCTTGACTGCATCAAGCGTGCTGCGGTCCTTCGAACGGCACATCGCCACTCGGTGGACATGCTCCAGGAGACCCACCTTTTAGAAAAACAATGCAATTTTCTGGCCCGCTGCGGGTTTGCGATGGTCTGGCACTCCGGCATCCAACGCAGGTCTTGCTTCAGAAAGGTCTCCCCTTCACCCTTGTTAAAGCCTACACTGACCCACAGGGGCGATACGTGGCTATATCGGGTATGGTGGAGGGTTGTCCCCTGAACATCCTGAATCTGTACGTCCTGCCCGCCCTCCTGTCCCTGACGCTTCGGTGCCTTACACAGATCTTCTCCTCCTTCCCACTCGGCCTCACGTTTTTTGGCGGCGACTTCAATGCTGTGATGCAGCCGGGGCAAGACACGACCGGTTCCCCTTCTGCAACCCGGGTCTCCTCTGCGGCAGCCCTGTCTAGCTGGGATTCGGCTCTGGGGCTCTGTGATATGTGGTGAGTCTGGAATCCTCGCAAGGCACAATACACTCATACCTCAGCCCCCCACCATACCCATTCTCGCATTGATCTCCTCCTGCTCCCGGCCACAGACTGCCATTTGGTCTCCGGAGCGAATATCTTACCTAGGGGACTGTCTGATCACTCCCCCATCTCCCTCCGAATAGGATCCCCTCCGGTGGGACCGTGAGCGGTATGGCGCCTCAATGCATGGTTCCTACAAGACCAGGCGCTAGCAGATAAGCTTGGACAGGAACTAACCCACTATTTCACTGCCAATGAGGGTTCGGTTCCATCTCTCACCTTTGGGAGGCCGGCAACGCCGTGATTCGTGGGGTGGCGAGGGGGCTTGTCCACGCCAAACGAGCGGACCGGCTGGCCCGACTTGCGGAGTTGGAGTCCCAAGCTGCCCGTATGGAAGCCAAACAAACCGCCGTTGGTCGTGAGGACCCCACCCGGCAGTTGGCACTGATCCGAGAAGAGCTCCATCAGATTCCTCTTGACTCATCCCAGCAACTGTGGCGGTCGTCGGTGGCGCGGATATACGGCTGGGGTGACAAAGACGGTAAACTCCTCCACAATTTGGTCTCTTACCCCAAGATCCACCGCATTATTCGGGAGGTCCGCGCACCAGATGGCACCCTCCAGGTAACCTCCGAGGCCATATGCTGAGCGCTCGCCCGACGTGCCCCTAACCACCCTCCTGGGCAGGGCCGGTGCTCTACTACCCTCTCGTACCCCGGCGGATGCAGAGGCTCTGGAAAAGCCCTTCACATAGGACGAAGTCCTAGAGGCCATCCCCCTTCTGAACCCTGGCAAGACACCCGGTCCGGACGGGTTCACACAGGAGTTCTATGCAGCCTTCTGGGACACTCTGGCCCCCCACCTGCTGAGTCTTTTCCATCACGTGGTGCATAAGGGCTCCTTCCCCCCCGAATCGGACTTGGCCACGATTGTGATCATCCCCAAGACCCAACCGCCCTCTGCGAATTGTGCAGACTTCTGTCCTATCTCCCTTATTAACACCGAGATCAAGCTCTTCGCCACGATACTGGCTCAGAGGCTTAAGCCCCTCTTACAAGATCTGGTCCTCCCGGACCAATGCGGTTTCATGCCGGCCAGAGACACCCGTCACTGTATCCGCCGCCTCCACCTGGCCCTGGCACATCGTTCTCGTCTGTCCCCATATCTGGCCCTCCTCTTTTCTCGACTTTGAGAAAGCTTTCGATACGGTGGGCTGGGCGTATCTGCAAGACGTCCTGAAGGAGATGGGCTTTGACCCACGGTTCTGCCGATATATTGGGATTCTCTATGCGAACCCCAGGGCCCGCGTGCTGATCAACGGGTCGCTGTCGGAGGCATTCCCGATATGCAAAGGCACGCACCAGGGGTGTCCCCTATCCCCACTCTTGTTCGCGTTAGCGATGGAGCCCCTTGTCCAAGACCCCCTTGTCCAAGGGTGGGCCTGGAATGAGAATCACATAGATAAGATAGCCATCTATGCCGACGACGTGCTCCTGTACTTGGCAGGCCCGGCGACCTCGGGCCCTAAATGTCTGCAGATCCTTCTCGATTTTGAGAAAGTCACTGGCCTTCGGCTTAATGCGGCTAATTCCACCCTGGCCCCGCTGCACCCCTTCTGGGAATGCTTCGACTAGCAGTCGTCCATCCCCCTTAGACACCACTCAGTTAAATACCTGGGGATCTGGGTAACTCTACTGCCGGAATTGGAATGGGCACTGAACATCACACCCCTGGTAGCCCGAATGCGATCGGATATGAATAAATGGCAATCCCTCCCCCTGAATCCCCAGGGACAGAGTGCACTGTTTAAAATGATGGTCCTCCCCGTTTCCTCTACACTTTACAAAACATCTCAATACCCCTTTCCCGTACTTGGTTCCGAGAGCTCGACGGAACCTTATCTAGGTTCCTCTGGGGTGGCGGAAGACCAAAGATCTCTCTCGCACACAGCCGCATCGCCTCCTTTGACGGAGGGCTAGTGGTGACTCACCTCTACCTCTACTATCAAGCCACTAAACTGATTGTAGTCCACGACTGGTATGCTGGCGGCTAGTCCGACCCAGCATACCGGGTGGAACTGGAAGAGACGGACTTCACGCAGATTCAAGCGCTCCTCTACGGCTGCCCAGTCCCAAAAACCATAGCCCTAATTATAAGAGCGGTCTTGCTGGCCTGGCGCGCCGCCCTGCGCCACACAGGATGGGACCACAAACTTACCCGTCAGACGCCACTCTGGCATGGAAACTAGCTCCGGGAGGTATCGTCCCTAAGCGGATTCCAGCGTTGGGACTTTATCGGGGTGTCGGTGCTCGGAAATGTATGGGTGGGAGACCACATTCGAGCCTTTGCTGACCTGCAGCAGTGCCACGCCCTACCCCATGCCCAGCATTTTAGATCCCTGAAGCTGCGCCACGCCAGTCATGCACACCTCCCAGCGCCAACCACCCTTCCAAAGTTTAGCCCACTAGAAGCCCAAGTGATGATGGGGAATCTAGGTAGGGGAGGGGTATCCGGAATTTACCGTGCCCTAGTAAATAATGGTCCCTCGTCCCTCGACCAGCTGCGCACCCGGTGGGAGGGCTGGTTGGGACCCCTAGAGGAGGCCGACTGGAGGGACGCCCTGATGGCCCCACGTACCCTGACCACATCATCCAAGTTGTGTCTGGTGCAGACATACTATCTACACACGTCCTACCTCACCCCAGAGAGGCTTTTCCGAGCCAGATTTAGACCCTCCCCAGAGTGCCCAAGATGTGGACACTCCCCGGCCGACTTCTACCACATGGTGTGGCTGTGCCCGGGGCTTGGGCTTGAGCGGTTTTGGAGGGGAGTGGAGCAGGAGCTTTCACAGGCTCTAGGCTGGGAGGTCCCTCATGTCCCACTGAGAATGCTGCTAGGGATTTTCGATGGCCTGGACGGTACCAGATTGGATAAACGCCTATTGGGAACAGCGGTGGCCGTGGCCAAAAGAGACATAGCAAGACACTGGTTACGAAATGCAGCACCCACGGTGGGGGGATGGAAGAGGGGAGTGGACTGGTACGGGGCCCAAGAGGAAGTTCTATTCAAATCCCGAGGCTCTCCAGAACTGTTCCCTAAAATATGGGGGAAATGGTTCAACATGATCCCGACGTGAACCCAGATATACTCACTGTCTTCATAGTTGTTGTAACTATTACGCAAACTGTAATGTCGGACTAGAATGAATTGACCCTACCCAGATGTAATGCTGAATTTAACTAATTTTACCTGTTGATTTATGAGCTGCTGCCAAATGAAATTTCCTTGCTGTTTTAAAATGCTGAAAAAAAATAAAATTACTATTCCAACTCCAGAGAGTACAACAGTAGGGAAAGCGTTGAATAGCGTAGGGGTAAAAATTACTATTCCCACTCCAGAGAGTGCAACAGTAGAGAAAACGTTGGATAGCTTAGGGGTAAAAATTACTATTTGAACTCCAGAGAGTGCAACAGTAGGGAAAGCATTCGATAGCGTAGAGGTAAAAATTACTATTCCAACTCCAGAGCGTGCAACAGTAGGGAAAGCGTTGGATAGCATAGGGGTAAAAATTACTATTCCAACTCCAGAGAGAGCAACAGTTGGGAAAGCGTTGGAAAGCGTAGGGGTAAAAATTACTATTCCAACTCCAGAGAGAGCAACAGTAAGGAAAGCGTTGGATAGCGTAGGGGTAAAAATTACTATTCCAACTCCAGAGAGTGCAACAGTAGGGAAAGCATTGGATAGCGTAGAAGTTAAATATAACATACCTATAAATAATTATTGTAAATAAAATAATTACAAATTTAAGTTTTAAGTAACTACAGCATTTGCAAATACCCATTAATAATTACTAAAAACATAATTACAATTGAATAATTAATTAATAATAAATTAAAAATAAATAACAATAAATATTATTTAGGAAATATAAATTACCAAATAATAAATATTGAACACTAAAATATTTTTAAAAACAAAAAACATATTATTATTTAAAAATTGATTAACAATTAAAAAATGGTAAACAATTTTTTTTTTAAATAAAAAATATTTTTAATGAAACAATGTTTACCAATTAATACAATGAATTTCCAATTAATAAAAAGTAATTAACAATTAAAAATATAAATTACCAATTGAAAAAAATTAATCACCAATTAAAATATTTATTTACCAATTAAAAAATGTAATTACCAATTACAAACCTTAATTACCAATTAAAAAATGAATTACCAAATAAAAAATGTAATTACCAATAACAAACCTTAATTACCAATTAAAAAAATTAATTGCCAATTAGAAAATGCAATTACCAATAACAAACCTTAATTACCAATTAAAAAATTAATTAGCAATTTAAATAATTAATTACCAATTAATATTTAATTATATATAACATAATTACCAATATCAATTAAAAGTTTATCATTACTTAATTACAATTAAATTACTTTTCACCCAATTCCCCTATAAACCCACAACCCGCTACAGAACTTAAACGCAAAAATGAATTAAAATTAATTTACAATTACTAAAAATTAATAATTAATTTACTATAATTGAATTACTTCCCACCCTATTCCCCTCTAAACCCACAACCCGCTCCAGTACTAAAACATAAAATTAAATTAAATATAATATTTTTAATATATAAAAAATAGTACACATATAATTTAAAACAAATAAAATACTTAACAAAAAACATAAAACATATCCATATAAAATACATAATAAAATACATAACAACAAACAAATATCGATAATAGTAACATCAAAATTAGTAACATGGATATAATTGATATCGATATCACTAACTTCGATATTACTTACATCGATATAAAAAATCGATATTACTTACATTAGGGTCGATATACTGTCCAACGATATTCTTGACCTCGATATTCTTTACCTTCGATATTTTTAACTCTATATTAATGTTGGTCAATAATTTGGAATCAATATTTTGACTGTGCACCCCCCAAGATTAAGGAGGCTCTATGTTCTTCTTCTGTCACGATGGACAAGCTGGTCCAGCAAAACCAAGAACTGAAAGACGACATCGAGCGCCTTGAAAACTATTCCAGGAAAGATAATCATAACATTTTAAATGTTCCTGAAGACGTGGAAGGGGGTGATATCAAGAACTTTGTGGTCTCTCTCTTGCAGGTAACCATCTTAAAAGATTCTCCAGACGTGGATTTGGATTTGATTGCCGATATCCAAAGGGTCCACCGCGACCCATATAGGAGAAATCCTAGAAAAGAGCGCCCCAGGAAAATCTTAGTGAACTTTCTCACTTATACTATCAAGGAGAGAATCTTGTCTCTAGCCCTGAAAGCTGGTCATCTTAAGTGTAGCTCCTTCTCCAGCCCATTTTCATTCTCCATCCGCTCGTACGTTTCTCATATCACTACTACAAAGCAGTGGGAACTGGGCAAAAGGATGGCAATCCTGAATTTATTAGGGGCCAAGACCCAGTTAAGATTCCCTGCATCCCTTTGGATCATGTGGAATAACCACTTGTACAATATGCGCCAAATAGAGGAAGTTGACACCTTGATAGATAAATCAGAAACAGAAGTGGAGGTGGAAGCGGAGGTGTTAGCAAGGCATAATTATTAAGGGCGTACATGGTATTTAAATTAATTCAATAAGTTTAGGTTATAATAAGGAAATAATTAAAAAAAAAAAAACAATAGCCGGAAAATGTGTAGCATAGTGAAAGGCTGTTGCCGCTCGGGTGGGGTCAGTCTACTTTTTCTCTTAATTGTGTAATTATTATTCTTAGTCACACATGGGGGGGGGGGGTTCTGACCAAGGGCATATGCTCAGAAGAGTAGGGAGGGTTCCCAGGGTCGTGGGGGGATGATGGGGTCACTGGGGGGGGGGGGGAGCACTGGTGGGGTTGCAGCGGGAGAAAATATAAAAAATAAGTACGTTGTTATTAGGATTTCCAGCCAAGGGGAGGGAGGCAGGAAAAACCTGTAAAGAATGACGCCCATAAGCATAAGGTTTATTTCGAGGAATGTCAATGGGCTCCGATGTGCCTGAAGACAAAGGTTGATCATGACATTTTTAGAACAATCTTCAGCCCAGGTCTGCCTCTTACAAGAGACTCACTTAAGTTACCTAGAGTGTAAAACTTTTTGGGGAAAATATAGGTGGGTTGAACATTTTTGTTGCTCCGAGCAGACAGTATATAATAAAGGGGTAGTGGTTTTAATTAGATCTGGCGCTGGTGGTACTATCAAATCCACATTAACCGATCAATCCGGTAGATGGATTATGGTACAGGTGGCCCTTGGGGGGATCGAACTTGCCATTGTGTCTTACTATGGCCCCAATGTTGATGCCCCTGCCTGCCTACTCAGAGTACAGATCAAATTAGTAGATGTCATCCCCCCGGTAATAATCGGTGGGGACTTTAATGTTCTTCTTAATCCCTTACAAGACAGGTCAAATTACAGCCAGTACGTGCCCGACCCCCGCACACATCGGGCAATGATTAACATGATCGAGCTTGGATTGGTAGATGCCTGGGGGGCCAAAAAGGACATAGAACCAGGTTTCACTTTTTTTTTTTTTTAAACACGGCCACTCCTCTAGAATAGATTACATTCTTAAGGATAGACTGGGTCTGGAGAATCTAGTGGATATTTCCACTCTTCCAAGTATCTTATCTGATCACACTCCTATAACCTTTCCATATTCAGGGAATAAGTCTAACCCCACCCCTAGGTGGACACTAAAAAGGGCAATGTTATCCAATCAAGAAATAATCAGTGTTATCAAAACATCAACCATAGAGTATTTTTTCTGAAAACATAGGTTCAACATCACTAGATTATGTCTGGGACGCATTTAAGGCCCATATTCATGGCCTGTTACACAGCTTGATATGCTCTAAGAACAAGGAAGAGGCGTTAGAATTCCAAAAAGTAGAAAGGGAGATATCCAGGTTGGAAAGAGTTAGGTTGAGTTGTCAACCTGACGCCTTAGTGACTTGGAGCCCCTGCAACTAGAATATAGGGGAAAGCTAGACCAAAAATAAGAGCTCAATGGGCAGCCCATAATATGGAAAACTATTAATATGGGGAAAAAGCAGGAGACACTTTGGTTTGGAAGGTAAAGGCAGACCGAGTAAAGAATAGCATCAATAAACTGATCATAGATGAGTCTGGTGCGGCCTCTTGTAATCAGGAGGATATACAAAGGCGCCTTCTTTCTTTGTTTTCTAAGCTGTATGAAGAGGAGATAACTCCAAGCACTGATTCAATCCAAGAATGGCTGAAAAATAAAGCCCTACCAACATTGACAGGAGATGGTCGGGATATGCTTGATGGCCCCATTTCAGATGAGGAAATCAAGCTCCATATAAAAAAGATTAAGAATAACAAAGCCACAGGGACGGATGCTCTCCCGGGTGAAGTTTATAAGACCATCCAAGACGTGATAGTCCCTAGACTATGTGAACTTTTTAATTATATTTACAGCTCTGAAGGTAGGGTCCCCCCGTCATGGAAGGAAGCAACAATAGTGCTTATTTTGAAGCCCAAAAAAGATCCTCTTAAAGTGGATTCCTATAGACCAATCTCCTTGCTAAGTGCAGATAATAAGATCTTTACCAGCATTTTGTCAGGGTAGTTGGTCAAGATAGTTCCACAGTTGATCAATCGATCAATGTGGATTAAAAGGGCTTCATTCCGGGAAGGTTCATCCAGGAACAAACTTTACAGCTAATTGCTTGCATCGATCTGGCGTTGGCATGGTCGGAACCCTTGGCATTGCCTGCATACAATGCAGCCAAGCCTAACGGATATTCCCCTGATCAATCTGAGGAAAGTGACTAAGGAAATTGACCATCTTTTTTCCAGGTGGCAGAATCTACCCCTTACCATCTATGGCCGGGTATATCTTGTCAAAATGGTTATCTTGCCTAAATTGACGTATTTATTTAGCACTATTCCACTTGATTTCCCCGGTAAGCTCTTGGGTAAAATTCAAAGCAAAATAGGTAGCTTCATCTGGGCTAATAAAAACTCCAGGTTATCCTGGAAGAAGCTAAAATGAAGACTATTAAAGGGTGCCTTCCAGTTCAAAAATATTCGTTGTTTACTTTCCAGCCCTGTCGAAACAAACTGGGAGAGGATTTTGAGCGTCATGGCCAACTTCGAGGGAGGAGGTATTGGATTCCTTTATAAGTTCGGGGTGCCAAGGTTTTTTAAGAAGGTTTGCCTAAAGGTATTAAAATCTGCACTTAGGGTGTGGCATAATGTCAAGGCGATATGGGGGATAGGATACTATTCAGACTTTGCCCCACTCTGGGATTCCCCGGGTCTGCCTGTGTGTCTAGAAGACAATTTAGCCTCCCCTATTAATCAGGCAGGAATTTCGATCTGGTCCGATTTAATATCTTCTGAAACTGGGAGATTGAGTATAGACTTCAGAATGTAAATCCAAGAAACAAGGAGGTTGGATTTAGGTATAGGAGTCTACTAGATGTTGAGGACGCGGAGCTTCCCCCCTCCCATTTAGTATGGAATCTATCTGTTTTGGGAGATACATCTGTTAATCTATACACTATGTCTCTCCAAACCTTATATAAGTTTGTCAAACCGGCTTCTCTAAAAAAGAATCACTTTTACGTTGTTAATTGGTTGTACTATACGCCTAAGAAAATTGCAAAATTTGCTCCTTGCCCACCTCCCAAGTGTTCTAGATGTGGTTTGGTTGAGGCAGACGATATACATATATTTTTTGAATGTGCCCATCTAAGGGACTTTTGGCATAATGTTGAGCGCACCCTGGAAGGCATTTTTAAACTCAAGCTGAAACACAACCTTGCCCAAGTCATCTTTGGTCTGGACAATGACCTTACAAGTCAGCTTTCCACTGTGCAAATGGGCTTATTTCTTTGCCTGATCCTAATTACCCACAGGGAGATCTGTAAATTGTGGAAAGACACTAGATCTCCGCTTTATGAGAATTGGCTGGGAGCGGCATTGGGCATGGCGCGATTGGACCAGGGCCTGGTATATGATAGTGATAAAAACATTTGGCCACCACTGATATCTTGGGGTACGGAAATGAGGCTGGTCTAAGGTCTCAATGGTTCAATGAATACACCAAGCCTCGCACAAAAGAAGCTGGCCTGGTCGGCCTAAAGCGAATGCAAGAACATAGGCCCAGGGCGCCCAGGATGGAACAGGTTTTTTAATTGTGAAATTTGTAGACGCTAATGGTGAAAGGAGGACTATTTTCTTTTTTTTTAAAGGAAAATCTTCAAGTCAGTGTGACATCTATGAATACTCACACCCAATATTAACAAATACATCATAACTCATGTAATTCTGGCGATTTCAGATAGCACATTGAGTTGACATAAAGCTGTATTGCACGTAAACCTACAAATATTTTAAACAATCTTAGTCATTCCAAAAAGTTTGATTTTCCTCTGACATTCTGCTGCCAACATCACAATCAAACTGAAGGAAAAAATGTGCTCTTGGCATCAAGGGCATGTGAAATAACTCATACTAATTTAGGTAAAACTGTTTTTATAAGTCACCTGCCACCCTTTTGTTATGTCATGGGTTATGTCATGGGTTAGTTGTAAACTTATGTATATTTTTTAAATACTCCACACATAATAGGAAATGCAGTATTTGACTGTCCACATCATCCAGAGAAGTAAGTGATGTAGATTTATATTTTACATCTATGATCATTTATCAAAGTATAACTCATTTTTTTGTAAGAATTCTACTAAAATGCCACATTACAGAGGGACAATGGTGCACATGCATCAAAATAGTCAATAGTGATTCTTTAATTGCGATTTTTAAGGAATCGCAATGAAAGAATTGCTATTGCATATGCATGTAGGAATCGCAAAAATTGCGACTCGCAATTAAGGAATTGCTTCCCATTCATTCCTATGGGCCTCAAATTTGCGACTACTCAATAGGTACTCGCAAATTGTGCATGCAATTGCAAGGGTGCCAAAAGGATACCCTGTTGCACCCCTGAAATTTCAATTTATCCGCATGTTGCGCACACACATGCCCTAAGAGCATGTGTGTGTGTAACATGGGACTCTGAAAAATGCACTTTAGTGCCTTTTTCAAAGAAATCACAAATTACTAGCAACTTATGATTGACGGGGATCGCAATTTGCGTTTCCTTAAATGCAATCGCAATTTAAGTATTCGCAAATTGTGTGATTACTTAAATTGCGATTTTTGCATTTGGGATGATGCATCCCAAATGCAAAACTACTGGTCGCAAAGGGGCAGATTCTGCAAATCTGCCCCTTTGCGACCGTTTTTTTCCTCGATGCATGTTGCCCAATATATTTAATATATGTGCCCACATACTATAGACACCGATTAGAGTCACATATCACAATCACAAGTTGTATAATATGAAAAGCACCACCAGCAATTATGCATTACTAAAGGTATTAAATATGAAGACATACTGCATTTTCATGTTTGAACAATTGATCACAGATATAAGTCTTGCAAGACCTTTTTGCCCATTTTATTCTCAATGAAACTCATACAATGACATGTCAAACGTGGTCCACATAAAAAAGAAAAGAAACAAGAACCACAGAATTGTTAAGGATATCACAACAAGTTGACATGGATGTGTCTACAGAGCTCAAACAGCCATTTCTGTTGCAGGGTAAAGAATAACACATCTCCCTTTCAATCCTCAACAGCTATTGAACTACTCCTTAATATGCCTCTGGATGTCTGAGTGTAAATCCCCTAAACTCTAGGAATAAATGTATTAAAAGGTACTTCCAAGATCCTACCGTGTTCAATCATGTCTTTTCAGGGCCCTCGCGGCGATGACAATGAGAAGAGAAATGGTGTCCAGCTCGCCTCATTCGGTCATTAAGTTTATAGATCATCCTTTCGAGGGAAGCAAGAGTGCTCACACAGTCCATCCATTCTGCCATAGTAGGCACAGTGGTCGTTTTCCATTTCGGCAAAATACAGAGTTTCACCATTCATAAAGATGATGCTAAGCATCTCTTCCGTGTGTGTACAGATTATCAATATTGTCAAAGTTATGCAAGACCGCCAGTCCACTGAGACCGCCAGTCCACTGAGGGTTGAATGCCCTCTACCACAGCCAAGTTTGAAGAGGATCAGACAGCGATCCAGAAATCCGACAGTTTGGGGTAATACCAGAAGATATGCAACATGTATCCTCCCATCTGACCAAAGCAGCATCAATCCAAGGACAGTGCAAGGTGTGCCATGTATAGTTTAGAGGGCGACCAGTGCCATTCATGTAGTAATTTAAAGTAACAGAACTTCAAATGTGCTTCCCTCAGGTGTCTGCTGCTAGTCAGCAGGATCGATGACCACACTTTGCCCTCGAAGTCTATTTGGCAGTGGTCAATTAGATCTTGCGTAGGATCATTTTGGTAGGGTTAAGAAAAATTTCTCCTATTATTAAGGAGTATAGGCAAGAGATTAGCTTTCTGTAAGCACCCCATTTTGTTAGGTGGTCATGCAGAGCACTTCAAAGACAACTGCTTATTTGTCTTTACTTCCAGAACTGGGCATTCAGGAGTTGGTATTCCTCTTGTAAGTAATGAGAGGATTTAGGGCCATATGTATCATCAACCTGATTTGCGATTCTGAAATAGCCATTTTTTAGGAATCGCTAATAGGGATGTATGTACAAATTCGCAATGTTTTTGCAAATTCTTAGTATTCCTTAATTGCGATTAGCAAATTGCGAATTGCAATTAAGGAATACTTTCCCATTCATTTCAATGAGCCAGGAGGCCCATAGGAATGAATGGGAAGTTATTCTCAATATGCGATTCGCAATTTGAGAATCGCAAGTTGAGAATAATTTCAAGGGTGCAGGGGTGTCCAAAGGACACCCTGTTGCACCCCTGAAATAAGCATGGGTACACATGTGGTGCACATACATGCCCTAAGGGCATGTATGAGCTTCACATCGCACTTTGAAATACGCAAAAATGTGCATTTTTCAAGGAATTCGCAAATTACCACCAACTGCGAAATTCGGCGTTTGCGAATGCGAAATTGCTTGATACTTATGGCCCTTAATTCCATCCCCTGAAAGATGTGTCCTATGTAGTGGATGCCCTTAGTCATCCACAAGTTCCAAAACAGGGGTGTGTTATCCATAAAAATAGCAGTATTGTGACAAAGCAGGGATGAGGCATGTAGGAATCAATCTTGTGTCGTCACTTTAGGGGTCGACTTCCACACTTGCATGGAACATTGCAGCATTGGATTGTCGGGGTCTTAGATCCTCCGAACTATTTATATAGAACTTGGCAGCCCACTGCCTCATTGTGGATCTGGTGTTCTATGACCACCAAGTCTGGGTTTTCAAACTCTTTTTGAAAATGGAAGGCGAACTGTGACAGCTAGTGAGCCCTATAATAGTGTTCAATATTGGGAAGGCGAAGGCCATCTGAGCTAGGCTCTGCATAAAGTGTGGACGTGGATAGTCGAGGTCTGTCCTAGTCCCAGGCATCATTTTCATTATTTTTATCTATTTTCCACAAGGTCACATGCGGTATCAATAGAGGAATCGTGCCGAAAACGTAATTGAAACATACGGGCACTGTCATTTTGATGGTTTGGAGTTGGCCAAATAGAGGTGTAAGCCCGTCCACTTCACAAAGTGCCACTGCATTTGTTCAATCAGGACAACCAGTCGTCTGAAATCTGTGCTAATCAGGATCCCCGGGTAGATTAGTTTGTGTGGCATCCATTTGAATGGGAAGCCAGACACAAAGCCAGGAGTCTTCTTAGCAGAAGTAAGTAACATGGCCACGCTTGTGGCTCAATTAATTTTGTTACAGGAGAAGGTAGAGAAATTCGTAATCATGTCCATTAGGGTAGAGTAGGGATAGATGCATTTGGTTCTGCCAATGTTAATAAAATGTTGTCGGCTGATAACATAATCTTCAATTTATCAGTCAGTGAGTCACTGACTTTAATCCCCTTGTGATTCCAGATTTAGATCGCTGCAGGTTAGAGTGCGAGTAAGAAGAGAAGCAGGGACAAACAGCAATCCTGCCTCATGTCTTTGCCAATAGTCAGATCCTCAGAAAGTAAGCCATTGCAGACGATCTGTGCCAATGGTGAGTAGTATAATGACTATATCATGTTGTGAAATTTGGGTCCAAGCCCAGTTTGAGTAATTACCTGAAACAGGTAACCCCACTCCAACCGATTGAAGGCTTTCTCCGCATCAAGGAAGAGGGTCGCACCTTGTGAGACGTTGGCCTGGTATATGATGTCTACTAACCGGTAGCTTGTCTCCTTTCTGGTGAAGAATTGGCTTGGTAGTTTAGTCTGCCCTGTTCCCATGATGCACTGGGCCAGGGACAGACTGATTTGCATACAGCCAGGTTCTGAGCTGGGATGGGGCAGTGAGATAAATAACGGTGATGGATCAAGCCCTGATCTTTGGACTGGGTAAGAGTGGTCTGCTTAACTCAGACACTCTGTTCATCACCACCCCCTTTTCTAAATCGTTTTTGGCCACTATAGGTGTGGCAGGGTATACTCAGACATGAGTCCCTTTCTCACTGCTCCATCAGGATTCAAGCAAGCCGGGCCGAAGAAGACTGAAATGCCAGAAACCGGTCCCCGGTAGCTTGTCTCCTTTCTGGTGAAGAATTGGCTTGGTAGTTTAGTCTGCCCTGTTCCCATGATGCACTGGGCCAGGGACAGACTGATTAGCATACAGCCAGGTTCTGAGCTGGGATGGGGCAGTGAGATAAATAACGGTGATGGATCAAGCCCTGATCTTTGGACTGGGTAAGAGTGGTCTGCTTAACTCAGACACTCTGTTCATCACCACCCCCTTTTCTAAATCGTTTTTGGCCACTATAGGTGTGGCAGGGTATACTCAGACATGAGTCCCTTTCTCACTGCTCCATCAGAATTCAAGCAAGCCGGGCCGAAGAAGGCTGAAATGCCAGAAACCGGTCCCCGGTAGCTTGTCTCCTTTCTGGTGAAGAATTGGCTTGGTAGTTTAGTCTGCCCTGTTCCCATGATGCACTGGGCCAGGGACAGACTGATTTGCATACAGCCAGGTTCTGAGCTGGGATGGGGCAGTGAGATAAATAACGGTGATGGATCAAGCCCTGATCTTTGGACTGGGTAAGAGTGGTCTGCTTAACTCAGACACTCTGTTCATCACCACCCCCTTTTCTAAATCGTTTTTGGCCACTATAGGTGTGGCAGGGTATACTCAGACATGAGTCCCTTTCTCACTGCTCCATCAGGATTCAAGCAAGCCGGGCCGAAGAAGGCTGAAATGCCAGAAACCGGTCCCCGGTAGCTTGTCTCCTTTCTGGTGAAGAATTGGCTTGGTAGTTTAGTCTGCCCTGTTCCCATGATGCACTGGGCCAGGGACAGACTGATTTGCATACAGCCAGGTTCTGAGCTGGGATGGGGCAGTGAGATAAATAACGGTGATGGATCAAGCCCTGATCTTTGGACTGGGTAAGAGTGGTCTGCTTAACTCAGACACTCTGTTCATCACCACCCCCCTTTTCTAAATCGTTTTTGGCCACTATAGGTGTGGCAGAGTATACTCAGACATGAGTCCCTTTCTCACTGCTCCATCAGGATTCAAGCAAGCCGGGCCGAAGAAGGCTGAAATGCCAGAAACCGGTCCCCGGTAGCTTGTCTCCTTTCTGGTGAAGAATTGGCTTGGTAGTTTAGTCTGCCCTGTTCCCATGATGCACTGGGCCAGGGACAGACTGATTTGCATACAGCCAGGTTCTGAGCTGGGATGGGGCAGTGAGATAAATAACGGTGATGGATCAAGCCCTGATCTTTGGACTGGGTAAGAGTGGTCTGCTTAACTCAGACACTCTGTTCATCACCACCCCCTTTTCTAAATCGTGTTTGGCCACTATAGGTGTGGCAGGGTATACTCAGACATGAGTCCCTTTCTCACTGCTCCATCAGGATTCAAGCAAGCCGGGCCGAAGAAGGCTGAAATGCCAGAAACCGGTCCCCGGTAGCTTGTCTCCTTTCTGGTGAAGAATTGGCTTGGTAGTTTAGTCTGCCCTGTTCCCATGATGCACTGGGCCAGGGACAGACTGATTTGCATACAGCCAGGTTCTGAGCTGGGATGGGGCAGTGAGATAAATAACAGTGATGGATCAAGCCCTGATCTTTGGACTGGGTAAGAGTGGTCTGCTTAACTCAGACACTCTGTTCATCACCACCCCCTTTTCTAAATCGTTTTTGGCCACTATAGGTGTGGCAGGGTATACTCAGACATGAGTCCCTTTCTCACTGCTCCATCAGGATTCAAGCAAGCCGGGCCGAAGAAGGCTGAAATGCCAGAAACCGGTCCCCGGTAGCTTGTCTCCTTTCTGGTGAAGAATTGGCTTGGTAGTTTAGTCTGCCCTGTTCCCATGATGCACTGGGCCAGGGACAGACTGATTTGCATACAGCCAGGTTCTGAGCTGGGATGGGGCAGTGAGATAAATAACGGTGATGGATCAAGCCCTGATCTTTGGACTGGATAAGAGTGGTCTGCTTAACTCAGACACTCTGTTCATCACCACCCCCTTTTCTAAATCGTTTTTGGCCACTATAGGTGTGGCAGGGTATACTCAGACATGAGTCCCTTTCTCACTGCTCCATCAGGATTCAAGCAAGCCGGGCCGAAGAAGGCTGAAATGCCAGAAACCGGTCCCCGGTAGCTTGTCTCCTTTCTGGTGAAGAATTGGCTTGGTAGTTTAGTCTGCCCTGTTCCCATGATGCACTGGGCCAGGGACAGACTGATTTGCATACAGCCAGGTTCTGAGCTAGGATGGGGCAGTGAGATGAAATAACGGTGATGGATCAAGCCCTGATCTTTGGACTGGGTAAGAGTGGTCTGCTTAACTCAGACACTCTGTTCATCACCACCCCCTTTTCTAAATCGTTTTTGGCCACTATAGGTGTGGCAGGGTATACTCAGACATGAGTCCCTTTCTCACTGCTCCATCAGGATTCAAGCAAGCCGGGCTGAAGAAGGCTGAAATGCCAGAAACCGGTCCCCGGTAGCTTGTCTCCTTTCTGGTGAAGAATTGGCTTGGTAGTTTAGTCTGCCCTGTTCCCATGATGCACTGGGCCAGGGACAGACTGATTTGCATACAGCCAGGTTCTGAGCTGGGATGGGGCAGTGAGATAAATAACGGTGATGGATCAAGCCCTGATCTTTGGACTGGGTAAGAGTGGTCTGCTTAACTCAGACACTCTGTTCATCACCACCCCCTTTTCTAAATCGTTTTTGGCCACTATAGGTGTGGCAGGGTATACTCAGACATGAGTCCCTTTCTCACTGCTCCATCAGGATTCAAGCAAGCCGGGCCGAAGAAGGCTGAAATGCCAGAAACCGGTACCCGGTAGCTTGTCTCCTTTCTGGTGAAGAATTGGCTTGGTAGTTTAATCTGCCCTGTTCCCATGATGCACTGGGCCAGGGACAGACTGATTTGCATACAGCCAGGTTCTGAGCTGGGATGGGGCAGTGAGATAAATAACGGTGATGGATCAAGCCCTGATCTTTGGACTGGGTAAGAGTGGTCTGCTTAACTCAGACACTCTGTTCATCACCACCCTCTTTTCTAAATCGTTTTTGGCCACTATAGGTGTGGCAGGGTATACTCAGTGTCCCTTTCTCACTGCTCCATCAGGATTCAAGCAAGCCGGGCCGAAGAAGGCTGAAATGCCAGAAACCGGTCCCCGGTAGCTTGTCTCCTTTCTGGTGAAGAATTGGCTTGGTAGTTTAGTCTGCCCTGTTCCCATGATGCACTGGGCCAGGGACAGACTGATTTGCATACAGCCAGGTTCTGAGCTGGGATGGGGCAGTGAGATAAATAACGGTGATGGATCAAGCCCTGATCTTTGGACTGGGTAAGAGTGGTCTGCTTAACTCAGACACTCTGTTCATCACCACCCCCTTTTCTAAATCGTTTTTGGCCACTATAGGTGTGGCAGGGTATACTCAGACATGAGTCCCTTTCTCACTGCTCCATCAGGATTCAAGCAAGCCGGGCCGAAGAAGGCTGAAATGCCAGAAACCGGTCCCCGGTAGCTTGTCTCCTTTCTGGTGAAGAATTGGCTTGGTAGTTTAGTCTGCCCTGTTCCCATGATGCACTGGGCCAGGGACAGACTGATTTGCATACAGCCAGGTTCTGAGCTGGGATGGGGCAGTGAGATAAATAACGGTGATGGATCAAGCCCTGATCTTTGGACTGGGTAAGAGTGGTCTGCTTAACTCAGACACTCTGTTCATCACCACCCCCTTTTCTAAATCGTTTTTGGCCACTATAGGTGTGGCAGGGTATACTCAGACATGAGTCCCTTTCTCACTGCTCCATCAGGATTCAAGCAAGCCGGGCCGAAGAAGGCTGAAATGCCAGAAACCGGTCCCCGGTAGCTTGTCTCCTTTCTGGTGAAGAATTGGCTTGGTAGTTTAGTCTGCCCTGTTCCCATGATGCACTGGGCCAGGGACAGACTGATTTGCATACAGCCAGGTTCTGAGCTGGGATGGGGCAGTGAGATAAATAACGGTGATGGATCAAGCCCTGATCTTTGGACTGGGTAAGAGTGGTCTGCTTAACTCAGACACTCTGTTCATCCCCACCCCCTTTTCTAAATCGTTTTTGGCCACTATAGGTGTGGCAGGGTATACTCAGACATGAGTCCCTTTCTCACTGCTCCATCAGGATTCAAGCAAGCCGGGCCGAAGAAGGCTAAAATGCCAGAAACCAGTCCCCGGTAGCTTGTCTCCTTTCTGGTGAAGAATTGGCTTGGTAGTTTAGTCTGCCCTGTTCCCATGATGCACTGGGCCAGGGACAGACTGATTTGCATACAGCCAGGTTCTGAGCTGGGATGGGGCAGTGAGATAAATAACGGTGATGGATCAAGCCCTGATCTTTGGACTGGGTAAGAGTGGTCTGCTTAACTCAGACACTCTGTTCTTCACCACCCCCTTTTCTAAATCGTTTTTGGCCACTATAGGTGTGGCAGGGTATACTCAGACATGAGTCCCTTTCTCACTGCTCCATCAGGATTCAAGCAAGCCGGGCCGAAGCAGGCTGAAATGCCAGAAACCGGTCCCCGGTAGCTTGTCTCCTTTCTGGTGAAGAATTGGCTTGGTAGTTTAGTCTGCCCTGTTCCCATGATGCACTGGGCCAGGGACAGACTGATTTGCATACAGCCAGGTTCTGAGCTGGGATGGGGCAGTGAGATAAATAACGGTGATGGATCAAGCCCTGATCTTTGGACTGGGTAAGAGTGGTCTGCTTAACTCAGACACTCTGTTCATCACCACCCCCTTTTCTAAATCGTTTTTGGCCACTATAGGTGTGGCAGGGTATACTCAGACATGAGTCCCTTTCTCACTGCTCCATCAGGATTCAAGCAAGCCGGGCCGAAGAAGGCTGAAATGCCAGAAACCGGTCCCCGGTAGCTTGTCTCCTTTCTGGTGAAGAATTGGCTTGGTAGTTTAGTCTGCCCTGTTCCCATGATGCACTGGGCCAGGGACAGACTGATTTGCATACAGCCAGGTTCTGAGCTGGGATGGGGCAGTGAGATAAATAACGGTGATGGATCAAGCCCTGATCTTTGGACTGGGTAAGAGTGGTCTGCTTAACTCAGACACTCTGTTCATCACCACCCCCTTTTCTAAATCGTTTTTGGCCACTATAGGTGTGGCAGGGTATACTCAGACATGAGTCCCTTTCTCACTGCTCCATCAGGATTCAAGCAAGCCGGGCCGAAGAAGGCTGAAATGCCAGAAACCGGTCCCCGGTAGCTTGTCTCCTTTCTGGTGAAGAATTGGCTTGGTAGTTTAGTCTGCCCTGTTCCCATGATGCACTTGGCCAGGGACAGACTGATTTGCATACAGCCAGGTTCTGAGCTGGGATGGGGCAGTGAGATAAATAACGGTGATGGATCAAGCCCTGATCTTTGGACTGGGTAAGAGTGGTCTGCTTAACTCAGACACTCTGTTCATCACCACCCCCTTTTCTAAATTACTAATTAAAGTGAGCACGTTGCCTCAGTCCAAACGACCCTTATGATGTATGAGGTCAAAGATAACCTTTAGAAAGCTATCCTAGTGGTAGCTGTGGAGAGCAGCCATCAGGCTTAATCTTGTAGGAATGTAAAACAGCCTGTTTTACCAGAATATCACCTCCTGAATTAATCAAATGAAAGGAGAACCACACAGCAGTTATATACAAAATATGTATTTATTACTATAACACTCTCTACTATCCTCCACCCATGGATAGAACACAAAGCACACAATACAAGTTCAATAGAACAGTTGTAAGTAGCACAACACACAGTAGGCTCCAGGGGGAGACCAAACCATATACTCAAATAGTGGTATAACAATCGCGACTTGAAGGGAATTCCTGATGTGTCCTATACAGCTGGATGAAATCAAAGAAGCACTAGCCTCCATGAGATCGGGCAGTGCACCGGGCATGGACGGACTTTTAGTCGACTTCTATAAAGCATTCCAGGAACAGCTACTCCCGTACATCCACACTCTCCTTGAGGACATAAGTGAACAAGGCACCATGCCCAGCTCCATGAGGGAGGCGATGATAGTTACCATTCTAAAGCCGGGAAAACCACAAGACGACTGTAGCTCTTACCGCCCAATATCGCTGTTAAATGTTGACACCAAAATATATGCCAAGGTACTAGCGACTAGACTTGCACTACTGGCCCCTGATTTAGTGGCCCCGGAACAGGCGGGATTCATCCCATCCAGAAACCTGACCTACCATATAAGAACAGTATTAGGTACCATCCAGCATGTAAAACAGGACAGACCAGCGGTGGCGCTCTTTTTGGACATGAAGAAGGCATTTGACTCGGTTGAATGGCCTTTCCTTCTTCAGGTGTTACGCCGTATGGGTCTTGGCGAACCCTTTATCCAAATGATAGGCGCATTATATGACTGCCCCTCGGCTAGGGTTCATATAGGCAATGCGATCTCCCGTCCTCTATTCATAGGGAGAGGCACCCGTCAGGGATGCCCCTTATCCCCTTTACTATATGCGCTTGCTGCAGAGCCTCTTGTCTGTGCTTTAAGAGAGTATCATAGCCACTAGGGAGTTCGGTTCCCCACGTACAAAATAGTTGTCTCTATGTATGCGTTGCTATACGCCCATGACCCTGCTGTCTCGCTTCCCCCACTCCTGAGAGAGGTGGTCCGGTGCACTTTCGGGGCTCAAAGTTAATTGGGCAAAATCGGTGGGGCTGCCCCTCACTCCAGTGACTACACGGGTGGAGAAGGAGTACCCTGTACAGTGGACGGAAGAACCGATCAGATACTTGGGGATCCAGATCCACACGGATCTGAACCTGCTCATCGGGCAGAACTACGGGAGAGCGGTCAGTAAACTGGAGGACGATATCGAGATCTGGTGTAAACTGCCCCTCACGCTGCTTGGCCGCATAGCCATAATGAAGATGATAGTCCTACCGAGATTTTTGTTCCTTTTTAACGCATTGCCGATCGTGCTCTCTAAGGCCTTCTTTCACCGCCTGACCAGCCTGATGATTAAACTAGCATGGGCGGGGAAACAGCCGAGAGTCAAGTGGACAACGCTCACCCTCCCGTATAACTTAGGGGGCCTTGCGGCGCCAGATCTTGAATTATACTACAGGGCGGCCCAAGCGTCTCATCTGCACACTTGGGTACATGGCGACAAGCACATCACACATGTCCGGATGGAACAATTGTTTGCCCATCCGCTACCGCTCCCGGCCACGATCTGTCAACCACAGGATCGCCGGACGAAAATACTGGATTCCATCTCCTCTACCAATCATGCTTGGCACTCACTCCTGTTTCGCAACTGAGGGGCGACGATGTATTCACCGGAGATGCCGATAGAATGGATGCGCTGGCTCCCCCCTATGGTGGACAAATCGGCCACGCAGGAACTAACAAAATTAGGGCTGAGCAAGGCGGGTTCCTACACGGCACTGCCAAAACCTGGGATCAAACTCGGGGAGATGGAACTGAAGCGCCGTTACTCCAAAGATTCCATTTCCATAGAACTCGGAGCGCTCTCTCTGAGCTCCTGGGCCCAGATATGGCAGAACCCCCGGATGTCCCGGAATTATCATACGTGATCACACACAAAGACCCCAAAAAGCTCTTGACAAACCTCTACAGCATAGCTGGGTCACATGGGGGGCACCAGCTCATGAAAGCTTGGCTGGAGTGGCAGAGTGATTTGGGAACCACGCTCGACGATGCGACGTGGCGCTACTGCTGTGAAAACACGAAACGTATTTCCCTAAATGGGAAACACCGGCTCATACATTTTAAATTCCTCCAAAGGGTGTACTACACCCCAGCGCGGCTTCACAGATATGGGCTGCGACCGGAGGCTCACTGCGAGCGCTGCCGAGCGGCGGACGCCGACTTCTTGCATCTGTCATGGGGGTGCCCGGGGGTGCAGACTTTCTGGTGCGACGTATTCTCCGAGATGAGCAGGATTCTGGAGGTCGACTTGGACATCGATCCGGGTATAGCACTCATAGGCAACTCGAGGGGGCTCCCTGGGGTGATACGCAGACTCACAGACATGGGGATGCTAATGGCCAGGAGAGTGGTGTCACAGTGCTGGATGCGAGGTCCTCTACCAACTAAGGCCAGATGGGCTCGAGACATGCTGTACTGTGGCACACAGACGGAGATGTACAGTGAACTACAACCACCAAAAAGCCGCCCGAAAAACTTCTGGGCATTGTATAAGACCTATTTACAGGGACAGCGACCCGAAGATGCATGCTCCACAGACAGCGATTCCCACAGGTTGGGGGCAGGACCCGCACACAACACGAACCAGAACGCTGGCGCAAATGTGGGTTGACGGGAGCGCGTCGACACGCAATGGCGGGGATGGGAGAAGTGAAGGTAGAGGGGGAGGACAAAGTGAGAGGTACACCGGAGGGGATTCACTGGGGGGACCATACACCACACGAAGGCACCGCAAGTTGCTGCAATAACAACTAGAAGGCGGGCCAGCATACCTTCAGGACCCTCTCACTACCGGTGTTACAGATACTATCAGATATGGGGTCGGACGTGGGTTGGGCTATTACGGTAGCGGGTAATGTGAAATAGCACAGGGAACTTTTGTGAGGCTACGGGTGAGGGTAGGGGGAGGGTAGTGCTATAGGGGAGTTACAGGGATGTTCTAGAGGGAGAAAAGTACAAAACGCACAGGAATATTGGATGCTGCCTACAAATAGGAACTATACTGGATGATGAGACCACAGGATTCACTTCACGCCGCCGGACCCCCGGGTTGTCGGCCACCAGGCTGTGTACTGCATGATGTAGATTTAATGCTAACCACTGTGATGCGGCCGGCCCGGAGGGGTTGTAGGCCAGAAGCTGTGTCAAGACTTGAGTCAAGACAAGGTCTGGTGCACGTAGAATCAATGGGAACCCCAAGGAATCACCCATGGTGACTAGATAGGGACCCCACGGAGGACGGGTGCAGTGTACTAACATGACCGCGGGCTCTGTACAATTCTATGGGGAAGTCGCAGTTGCAATTTTAAAGTTTGAGGACCCTTCTAGGAGGACTACGAGCAAACCCTTTGGAACTTAATTTATTTATTTATTTTTAACATTTGTAGAGCGCACTGCAACCCTGCGGGCATCCTGGTGCTGAGACATAGGGAGAAGAAGCTGATATGAGGGATTACATGGCTAGGTAAGAGGGTCATACTTTGGGGAAGAGCCAAGTCTTGACTCTCCTATGGAACGACAATAGGTCTTTTATTCTCCTAATTTCCAAAGGAAGACTGTTCCAAAGGCCGGCAGCTGCCACGCCAAAAGCTCTTCCCCCAGGGTTGCTTTATTTATCCTCGGAATCCTAGCAAGACTGGCAGAGGATGAACGAAGATTGTGTACAGGTTCATAACATTGGAATCTGTCTTGGAGCGGTTTAGGTCCCTGTCCATGAAGTGCCTTGAACACTATGCATAAGGATTTGAACAAAATCCTTTGAGTCACTGGAAGCCAGTGCAACTCCACCAGTGCTTGTGTCGTCGAGGAGCGGAGTGCTCGGGTCAGAGCAAGCTTTGCTGCTGCCGCCTGGGTACTCTGGAGTCTAGAAATCAAATATCCCAGAGACTTAAAAAGCAGGGCATTACAATAACCCAGGTGACTCCGTTTGATGCTCCTTACTACCGTGGTCCTTGCCTGAGCTGGCAGTAATGGTAGCACTTTCCAGAGTCCCCGGATGAGAGTATAATAACCTCCCACCAGTTTGGGACTCCAAATTCAACTTTTCATTGAAACTGACCCCCGGATTGTGTACTTTGCTCACTGGTGCCAAAGGAACATCTGTGGTTATTGGCCAAGAATCAGCTGGTATTCCTCGAGGGACCCTGCCCACCTTACAGTGTAGAATCTCTGTTTTCTCGTTGTTAAATTGAAGCGAGTTGTCCCTCAGCCATTTCACCATTACTAGCATACATGCATGAAATCTTTCCTGGGAGTCCGCATGGTCGCTGTCCAGCGAGACCATAAGCTGGGTGGCATTGGTGTAATTGACCACGCTAATAATATACGATTTTACAATTTCCAGCAGTGGTCGCATTTATGCATTGAACAAAATGGGGCTGATTGAGGACCCCTGAGGTACCCCGTGTTCATTCTTTGCAAACTCCGATTGATACGGGGGGAGCGCTACTGCTTGCCATCTATCAGATAAGTAAGAGCGCATCCAGCTCAGTGCCACACCTGTCACTCCCAGAGTTTCCAGCCTCGCGAGAAGAATGACATGAATGACTGCGTCGACTGCGGTGGACAGGTCAAGCAATATGGATGTTGCCAATTGTTGCCTGTCCGCCTGCATTTGAAGGTTATCTAACACGGTCACCATGGCTGTCTCCGTTCCGTGACCAGGCCTGAATCCAAATTGCTCATCTTCCAGTTTATTGTTTGTCTCCAGGAAGAGAGACAACGCCCTACTTACCCAACATTCTATGATCTTAACACGATATGGTAAGAGGGAGATTGGCCTGCAGTTCTTATTGCAACCTGGGTCCAGTGTGGGTTTTTTCAGGAGCAGAGTTATAATAGCCTGCTTCCAGCTGGGTGGCACCACTCCACTACTGAGGGACTGGCAGCACAGCTGACGTAGGATAGGAAAGATCTCTGGTCCGAGTTCTTTCAATATCTTATGGGGAATAGGATTCAAGGGTGACCCTGAGGAGATTCCTAGAGCCACTCGGGCAACTTCCTCTTGCGAGGGCATCTTGAATTCATCCATAGTGAGAGCGGGGGTAGGTGAATTAGAAATGTTATCCCTATTGAGGTTGTTCTTAGATGTTTCTCCCTTTTCCTGGTCCAGTGTACCAGATAGGGTCACATCTTTCAGGCCTTCCACGATCTTATTAATTTTCTCTTGGAAGAAAGATGCCAGCCCATCGCACAGCTCCTGAGTGGGTGGTCTTTTGCTGTTTGTACAGTCAGGGTGGGTCATGTCTCTTACTATCCGGAAAATGTCCTTAGATTTCTTGGATGATTTAAGGATAGAGAAGGTGAAATATGCTGCTTTAGCAGTTGCTATTTCTCTTTTGTATTAAGAGGTTGGAGAGCCATCCCACCCGTGGATACCGTAGTATCCGAGTTATCTATCCCAGAGGAACCGGGTGCATAGGTCTGAAGTATTGTCGGAAATCACCATTGTTCTCAATGGAGGGCTGTGAAGAAGTACTGCTGCCGTGAAGGTGAAAAGGGTCGGGAGGAATCCAAGCCTGGATTCTGGAAGGAAGGAACCTGAAAGCAGAGGGGACAGAGTCTGGGTCACTCGAATGCCCACCGATGTCGGGTGCTTCAGTTGAGAAGAAGGGATGCTTGACTCTGCAGCCACGGGGATCAGGAGATGTTGATAATAACCTGGAGCCAGATGCCAGCTGTCCCACAAATGATGTTGATTGCTGAGGGGTCGGTGCCGGCTGGAGCACCAACAAGCCTTGGCAAAAGCAACCCACGCAGGAAGGTCAAGCAGGTTACGGTGTGGACCAGCAAGGTCCAGGGGACTCATCAAGCAGTGGGGAGTCAGGGCACATCTGGAGCAACCAGGAAATCCCAACAGAAATCAAGATGACCCTCAGGAGGACCCACAGGCCAAAGGACCAGGAATCGCGAGGGGACATCAATCAAGATTGCAAAGTACCAGCCCACGGAGCACTCTGTGTGAGCAGGTTGGAGTTCTTTGGTGCAAAAACTGGCCAGGGTCAGGACTACACGGAGTCCAATGCACAAGCTCAGGAATTGCCAAAAAGCATATGCAACTGGAAATGGACGCGGTGCACAGGGGTTCGGGTTATGCAGTCTCCATGAGGGATACTGGCCTCAAACTTGCTGAGAGGGCAGATTAACCTCAGGGACCTTCAGAACCCACCTCCTGTGTTGCTGAAATTTTCAGAGTCCGCAAAAGCTCTGGAGCAGCAAACCGGTCAGTTGTGTTGAGGTGCCTGCAAATGCAGTGGAGTGACTCCTTCACACCAAGGGAGATTCTTCAGCTGTCCTTAGTGCACCACAGGTCCTGCAGGGAGCCTGTATGGAGCAAGGGTACAGACAAAGCTTTGGACGGAGAGGGGGATGAAGTCGAGCCCAGGCAAAGTCCAGAGTGTCTAGACGGTCGAAGGTCAGTGGTTTCTACTTGTAGAATCTTGTCCACGTTAAATCTAAAGTCTTACAGCCAGGTAAGCCTTTTGTACAGCCTTTTGTACCCACGGGAGAGGGTTGGACAGATTCAGGGGACCCTCCTAGCGGAGGGATAGGACAGAGGGGAGGTTACTCCCATGTCCTTTGTCCAGTTTTGTGCCAGAGCAGGAGGCAATGGCTCACAGAACTGGTTTGAACTAAACTATGCACAGGGACGCCAAATGTGCCCCAGGTGCAGACTTTCAGGCACTCTCAGAGTGCACCCACTCAGCCCCAGTACACTAAATCCAGTCTGGAAGGTGGTCACACCTCCCTGTGAAAGGATGCCTATTGTGCTACATTCCTCTGCTCGATCTTGGCTCAGCAGCAGGAGGGCACAAATATGTCTCTAGTCGGCAGCATACATTTTGTGCTGTCCGTGTCAAGAAGGCTGGAACTGGATAGACCAGTGACCCCCACAAAGCTTGCTTCAGAAGGGTGGAATCATACCTCCCACACCGGTTACCGGTATGAAGGTATGATTTCAAGGTGTTTGACACCAAACATGATATGTTTCTATGCAGCCGTTTTCAAGATAGCATTTACCGCGAGGTTGTAATGCACCTCTACCTAAATGTCTGGCTGAGTCACAGACAACCTAGGAGAATGGTCTCCGAAAGCTGCAGAGGGGCACTGCTCATGCAGGGACACCCTCTCACATAAAACTTAGCACCCTGCCTTCAGGATTGATAAGGCCTGCAATAGGGGTAACATAAGTTTTAAGTGTAGTGACCTATAGATATAGTGAACCTATATCTAAAGAAAGTGGTGCAAGCACCAGCTTACACAGGCTGCAGTAGCAGACCTGTAGTCCATTTTGCATGGCCTCTCATGGGTGGCACCTCTTGGGTACTCATGCCCTGGGTACATGGGAAGCATATACTAGAAGCTTATAAGGGTACCCCAGTATCCAATCTGGAGTGTACCAAAGTAAATGCATGGCAATTTAAAGGAGAAAGCAGATAGACTGGGGTCCTGATTAGCAGGATCCCAGTCAGACTAGTCAAAAACAGTGCAACATCAAGCAAAAAGTGGGGGTAACATAAGAAGTAGACCCTACTTTCCTACACCCCTCATCTTGATCATTGCGTGCCTGCCACAACAGTTGGAATAGAGTTCTAAAGTGGTGTGAGGACAAAACCCACTTGATTTGTGTGCATGAGTAGGGCTATTACCCTGCCCAGTCTGATGACAAGCACTTTAGCCCAGATGTTGAAGTCACTGTTAAGCAGGGATATCGGTTTGTAGCTTGAGGTTTGAAGTGAGTAAGTAAAACCTTATTGTTCAGTTAATTAAAACCATAACAAATTTTCTTTACACTTGTGTCGTAATGTTAAAATTTTTTAAATTAGTTAAGAATTTACATCAAGATAAAATTCAAATACTCGTTAAAGGACAAAAGAATGAGGTTTCAGAAAATCACACTACAGTATTAGAGGTATTACTCAGTCATCAAGCGTTTTTCAAAGGCAAGCAAAAACTTTACAATCTTACAATTGATTTGTGTATCTGTAGCGTCCAAGCAGCCTATAATGGCTGTCCTACAGGTATGTAATCCTTTAGTCAGAAAGTGATTCTTTAAAGGAAGAGTTCGCTCTTGATTCAGCTTTGTACAATGACAAATAATGTGGATTATATCCTCTTTTTTATAATCACAGAGCCGACAGGCGATGGATCCCGTGTGTTTCCAGGCTGGTGCATCACCCAGCGTTGGATATTTTCCGAATCTTAGAGCCATCAACCTTTTTTTAATAAAAACAGAGTATGTAGAGTCCAAGTAGAGCGCCAGAGTAAGAAGTTTATAGCTGTTAATTGCAACCCAAGAATGTGAACGATGGGAAAAAATCTCCTTATCAATAAGTAGAGAATGTAGTTTGGCGGCTTTGTTTATTACCTGTTTAAATGAGTTAACTGGCAGGTTTTTATTCCATAGCTGGGCGGTGCGTGTTAATTCCAGAGCTTTGGTCAGGAATTTGTTTGCCTCTGATTTGGTTCCCTTTTCAACTTCTTGCCACAAAAATGTATTTAAGTTGTTTTCAGTGGCTTTCATTTTAATGCAGTACCAGGTTTTAATGCACGTGTATAGTCTTCCCTCTGATTCGTTCATGAGACCAAATTCTAGGCGCATTTGCGCTGGTGAAGCTGTACGGGGAAGTTGAAAAAAATTCTTATACATTTTAGTAATCAAAGTATTTAACAAAGCGCCGTCCTTGCCATGCATTGCTGCACTTGCATATGTTAAGGTGGGAAGGGCTTTAGCTGCAATTACCGTTAGTAGTGGTTTAAACGATGGGCCTTCTAGTTTATTATACAAAGAGCTAAATGCAAAGACCAAGGCTCCGGTTCGTTGCGTAAGGTAATGTTTTTGCGCTTTTAGAGTCATCTTTTCGTCAACAAAATGTCCCAAGGTTTGAAGTGGGTCTTTATCAGATTTCGGGATCAGGGATATGAATGCCTTGGTGAAGTCCAACAGGAAGCCGTCTACTCAGTTGATATTTGTTTAACGGCGTCTGTGACTTTATTTTCCGTAATGTCTGTTCTCATGGTGGTACTCAAACGAGAAAATAAGACATCCGATATGAATGTTTCTTTTGCTGGGAAGTGTTCCGGGTGCTCTGATGAGTATAACTGAGTATAGTAGGTGTTGAATTCATTAGTAATATCAAGGGGGTGATACACCAGTTGTCCGGTAGAAGAGCGTATTACTGTTATCACAGTGGTGCTTTCTAAGTAGGTTCAGTAGGTGTCCTGTCATTCACCACTCTCATATAGGCAGCTCTAGATGCAAAATAGTGCCTTTTCCACCAGGGTGGAGTACAGGGTGTAGAGGTCATATTTTTTCTTCATAAGAAGACAAAGCTTATCATCTGAAGAGGAGAGGCTATAAGGAGACTGCAGGATATACAGTTCTTGTTCCAGGTTGTCTTTAGGAATTATGGAGCTCTCGCCGCTATGTTATTGCATCTCTTATTATCAATCCCTTGATGTATTTTTTTCAACTTCCCAAAAGCCCTGTGGAAAATTTACACATCCTGCACTTAGCTGTAGTAAGTTTTGGACCTGTGAAAAAAGATTCTGTTTGGCCTAGGGTTGTTTATACTGCAGTGTACACAGGCAGTCATGAAAGAGATGGGGAACACTGACCCCAAACTCCTCAAAACCTTTCATAATGTCACTAAGGAAGAGACCAAAGCCATAATGGAACTACATTCGCATAGTGAGATCACTATAAAATCAGCCGATAAGAGCGGTGGAATTGTGCTTCAGACCACTAGGAACTGTCAGAAGGAGTGGCTTTGGTTACTAGATGACCCCAGAAATTATGAACGGATCTCGGGGGACCCCATTGAAGCACTCATGAGAGAGATTGAGATAATGACAGAACATGCTTTAGTTAACGATTGGCTATCTAAGAAACAAGCTGATTTCATTAGGAACAGCAGACAAGTAACACCATAATTCTATACCCTGCCTAAGGTTGAAAAACATCTCTAATCCACCTGGGCTTTCCATTGTTTCTGGGAGTGGCTCTGTTCGTGACCCTCTATCCAAATTCTATGATGCCTTTTTGAGACCAATAGTACAAAAGACTGGCACCTACCTGAAGGACACTAAGGATGTCCTCTGCTTACTACATGACTTGGCCTTTGACCCTTCACAAAACCTACTGATAGGCCTCAACATCAAAGCCTCTACACTAGCTCCCTCAAATGGAAACTTTGGATGTAATTGAGGAGGTTCTGTTTGAGGTCGATTGGGAGTACAGGGCCCATAGACATTTGTAGGTGAGTGTGCTAACCTAGCCCTTACACGTAATTTCTTGGAGTTTGAGAGGCCTTTGTTACTTCAAAAACACGAAACTAGCATTTGAAGCACATTTGCTTGCAGTGTAGCAGGTCTGTATGTCCATCACCTAGAAACTCACAAAGTCTTCACACAGACCAATCCATTTATGTCTAATATAAAACTTTGGAAACGTTACATTGATTACTTTTTTTGTATTATCTGTTATGGAAATCATTTTTTTTGAGATTCACCCACTTGAGCAACACTGATTTAATGTTTCTAGACCTAGATATCTAGGCCTCAAAAAATCCACTCGCTGGCGAGCAAGATTTTATCAGGTGGAGCTAGAACTATATTTAGGACCTTCTTGCCAAGTTGACAAAGAACAGGTGTTCTACTCAGTCAGACAGAAAAGGAGCAATAAAGATGCCTTTAAATCTTGTTTTTATCTTGTCACATTTGCTCTGTGTTCAGAAGCACATGTTAGAAGTCAGTTTACAATTACTTTTCCTTCTCTGACTACAACACTTCAGGATTTGGTAAAGTGAACTGTGTGACCTGCTGTACAAAGTGGAACATGAAGGTCTGTTTTTCCTAACACACATTTAAATAGCTAAGAACTCAACTGTACAAACCTTTCCGTTGTTGTAAAAGAGCATTTTTTGTACTTCTGTGTGATAAAAAAAATATTTTGATAGGATGAAAAACAAATCAGAACACTTTACTTGGTGATGTGCAAATGATAAAAATGTTTTCTGAAACCCAATTTTCCCAGATAATGGTTAATACTCTATGTAGTTTTATCGATAAAACTGCATGGTAATGGGAAGGTTTTTGGCTATTTCTTGGAAAATTACTGTCTATAAATGACAATGCGCTACAACATCATGCCATAGCAATAGATTTATTAAAAGTGAGTGTTTAAACATGTACTGAGAAATACTTCCATCCCTACCCGATGAAAATGCTATTAGTAAACTGAGAGGCAAGTCAGGGATCATGTGTACCCTATATGTGGGCTAGATTTATATTAAACACGAAGCAAAATTTAGTCTATTTAATCAAACAATAGAGTTTTGTTTTGTATAGCAGAAATGCTGAACTCACATATTTGGAAGTGCACTCATGTGAGAATGAAGAAAAAGGCGACTGTAAAATAAAATATTTGCCAATAATCATCACAATTTGAGACCAGTTTATGGCTTAAGTACATTATAGTTAAGCACTGGTCAAGTACATTACAGTTAAGTCAAGTAGATTACTGAAGTTACTCGACCTGTAGGTCTAGTAACATTTCTTTGATTTTTCAACACCTGATATCATAGGGGAAACTAAAAATAGTCACACATGAGAAACCAACAGTTCGTAACTGCCTTCTACAATTTGACAGCTTTCACACCAGGCACCTTAGGGAAAATTTACCAGGCAGTTTTTGAGGATTAAAATAAATTGCAGTGACCTGAAAGACTTCGAAATCCAAGCGAACTCCTTACCTCATAAATTCATGGTGAGGAAATACACTGAAAATGCAGTGCAAAAAGCCATGAAAAAAGACCGTAACAACAATAAAGATGCCCTTCTTGACCATACCCCACACAAATGAACAGAGGAACGTCTCATCTGTGAAACAACCTATAACATTGCAATTAGCATGGTTATTAAATTCATGAACAAGAAATTACAAATCTTGAACGGCGGCTCATTGAATCTCCGGAAACCACTGTTCTCCCAAAAAGAGGATCAAGTCTAGGTGCTCACTAATAGATAAAAGACCCCTAGGCATGACACCACAGCACATCCCCACCCTAGGTCTTCTACCAAAAGTAACGGGACACCACCCGTGCAAGAATTGAAGTGTTTGTCCAAAGTAGCCAAGAGTGTGGTTTTGGGGACCAACCGCCAGTGGGTACTTTGATAAAGCACCAATTGTAACACTTCCCGGGTGGTGTACATAACCTGTCAATGCAAGCTACAATATATCTGGATCACAAGTTGCAAAATCAAAACCAGAATATGCGAACACAGAAGTAACTTAAGATGTGGCCACAACACAACCAAAAGGTCAACACATTACATTGAAAAGTATCACAAACTAAATGACTTCAACTGAGTGCTATTCTAACACCTACAAAACCCTGTTAACTGTGAAAGAACCGTGCTTGAGAATCAGCAACTATAGGTTTTCCAACTTTCAACATATACATCAGGACTGAAAGACGATATCCCATGGGGATAGTACTAGTATCCAAGGTCAGTTTTTTAATACCTGCTTTCAATATGTGATTTCATCAATTATATTTGAACATATGGTAACTTACCCCGATTCAGAAACTGTGTGTGTTTCTGTCTACAAACTTATATTAAAACATACTTTGGAACAGAGTTTCCCATACAAGGCTTTCACCAATCACTTGTTTCAATGTAACACTTTAGAAGTTGCATGAATCAGGAAGGAGTGTCACTATCGGTAGCCATATTTCTTCAGCTACGGTCCAGTCTGTTTCTCTGAAAACCCTGTGGCACAGGAGAGAAGTCAGGTGCGTGTAATTACAATATGCAGCTGTCAGAAGGAAGCATATTTAAGCAGCTCTGGCTGCTCAGTTGCCTCAAGTTTCAGGCACGGACTGAGATATTTTAGGTATGCAGATCAGGCGGAGCCATAAATAAGGCATAGCCGCTTCTTAAGGTGGAGACTTTAATTGATGAGAGGACCCTGATGCTTAATGCTTTTCTTTCTTTTCCCCTTCGCAATCCAGTGTGTGACAATAGGCACGCCTCTTCTCCGTGTACCTCTGGAGCACTATTAAATGCCTTAATATGTATGTACCCACTATGTGTGTTTGAGTGCGGGGGGGGAGGGGGGAGAAAGTATAGTTTCTTGCCATGGGATGGAGCAGGCACCACGGTTCAGCCAGTCCATAATCTGACATAAAGTAATTGAGGGACTGTCTGTCTGTTATAGGTAAAGTCCGCCTACCCAGATCTGTCCAGTACCGGGTCTAAGGTCCAGTCCAGTCACCACCTAGTAAGAGTTGAGATTTAAAAAGCAATGTGCATAGTCCACTAATACGGGCCAGGAAGGCTCCTTTCTTGGGGAAGATAGCCTTACCTTGAATGGAGGATTTCACAAAAATATATCTCCCTTCCGTATCGTCCCAAGTTTGTAGAGTTTTCACCCTCAGGGACATATTGAGGAGTATTGCCACTCCTCTCTTGCTATAGTAGGTGAAAGGTGTATAGGGTTCTCCGACTGTTTATGGTGGTATGTGGAGTACTATACCATCTCCACCCAATCTCTCTGAAGCTTGGCAGATTTTACATCAGAGAGGTGGGTTTTCTGCAGTACTATAGTATCCGGTTTATGAGGAGCCAGATAGGTACAGATCTTTTCCCATTTTAAGATGAAGAGAGGCCATTGACATTGAAGGAACAGACCGAAAGTGATCTGTGGTAGACATCGGGTTAGTCAGGACGTGAGGGCAGCAATAATGAGAACTTATGGGGGCTCTGTATTCTGTGCAAGACGTATTCCCCACAGTGGTACAACAAGTATTGTGTAAACTTAAGGAGGTTCATAGCACTGTATTTGAAACTTTTAACTGGTGTGGGTAACTCCTAAGTTGGGAGCTCCACTAAATCAGTATGGATAAGAAGAAATAGCATGTTGAAACTTTTGCAAGATGTTACATTCGTAGGAGGGTAAGGTGATAACTCAAGAGTATCTGCAAGAGGAAGAAACAGAGGGATCACGGCTTAAGCGGCAATCTAGATTTATTACATGGGCAATGGCTGACCATCTCACCCCATCAGTCTCATACTGGATGTCCGGGGATGGAGGGTAAATCAGGACAAGTATCCAACGAGCAAGGTGGGGTAGCGGTACATCTCTATTTGATGGTGATGTCTCCTGTTGGTGTGAATTTGTGTATATGTGGTTGTTATCCATATCAGAGAGAAATTGCTTGATCTCACCAGGATGAGTGAATTCATGGGTCTCCCCCTCCACTGTGAGGATCACAATGAGCTGTTAAAGTAGGCCAAACCATATGTTCAGTTTTCGTATTTGGGGCCCCAGGGCCAAGAACTTCTTCCTCAGAAAATGTGTATTGTGTGAGTAATCTGCCACCATAGAGATAGCATTACCTTTGTAATCAAATGGGCCAGAGTGCTTAGAGGCCTGCAGTAGCACCATGACATGTTGGTGGCATTGTAGGCAGGTTGTGACACAGGGGATTAGCCAGCAAGCAGCTTTCTCAAGTATAGTCTATGCGTCCTTTGAAATTCAAGTGGTGGGTGGAATTTCAGGCCCATATCAGATCAGGTGATCAGAATCTCTCCCCCACCTAGTTCTGGGAGTACAAGGATTCTGATGTTATTCCCCCTGCTCCTATTTTCAAAGTCAATAACCTTCCTTCGAAAGTTCCAAAGTTCTTTGCTCCAATCCGGTGTAGCAGCATACTTTCTCTCCAAGGCCATAAGGCAGAGGAATGTCACCCCACTGCTTCTCGCAGTGCGAGAAGCAGAAACATAAAATGGTCATACCTTTCCGTTAATGCCATGTTATGTTTGGTGGCGGGCGGCCGGGTGGGCAGGACTACTCTGAGAGCAGCCTACATGGAGAAAATTGCCTCCCTATTAGCCCCTGACTGTGTCCCAACCAATCACAGCGCAGCTTGAGCAGCGTTGTGGTTGGCTTTGGGGTGGGAGGGAGCCTGGCTGCCTGCTTCTGCTTCCTGTTCCTGGAGAGCAGAGAAGACACAGGACCTGGCCGTTGGAAAGGTAAGTTTAATTATCTATTTAAAAAAAATTAACAACCCACCCTCTCCCCGTGCGAGACCCCTTCCCCCATGAGTGATTCGTGCCGGACGTGACTGGCTTTTTGTCCAAAACCTCCTGCTCAATATCACTGAACTTATATTTATGTACCCTGCTGAGGTCTATATGATGTTTTGGGGCAGCCGATCACACGTTGAAAAGGGATTTTTTCACAGGATGCCAGTGGATTCTCCAGGCAATGAGGCCTGTGAATTTCAGCAATCAAATTGGAGTTGTCCGGTTGTTCTATGAATGTGAAGAGCTTAGGAATTCTCAAGGGTTGCTTTAAAATATTTTCCAAATGCTTTCCTCCTTTTGGGGCTTAAATTCATTAGGATGACTGCTTATGCCTTTCCCCAACACCTAAAATGTCTCATTTAAATGTGCATGTTCCATTTATCGCATGCACTAAATATAGAATTCCAAATAACACATATTTGTATTTTTGCACGTGTGGTAAACATTGGTACATGAAATTCAGTGGGCACGCAAAATTATGATAACACTGGGTGTCTTAATACTCATAATAGCTCCCGTTTCACTCCATTGAATCATTATCAGGTGTAGTAAATTGTACACATTTACACCATAACTCATAATCAGGGCATTAGAGATGGCAAATGTGTGGTATGGCAGGCTAAATTAAATAAAAAGTTCCTTAGCATGAGTGTCAAGAGTAGCCATGTTCCTCAGGAGCAATACCCTCAAAAGCCCACCTTCAGGCAGCACAGACTCGGCAGTGTCAATCACCAAAGTTTCATAGTGATCAGATGAGAGGAGGGAAGATAAGCCGGGTATTGTGAGAAAGGAGATCTGGAACAAGATGGTGTCACAAATTAACACTGAGTTTGGAACTTATGGTATAATTATAGCCTAAATGCCCTCTCTCAAAAGTTTCCATTACCTGTAAAGCAAGGGGTTAGTTCCTTTAATGCTGATTTATGCACTACTCACTAGCCCACACCTCCAGCATCTGATGAGGCAGGAGCAGAAGACGTTCTTTCTCCTACCTGGCAGCAAAGACATGGAACAAACTCCCCCTTCACCTCTGGACCTCCCATCTCTTCCGGAGTTCCATAAGGCTCTGAAGACCTGGCTCTTCGACTGATCACCCGGAGCCTGCGAGCGCCTGTAGACTCTTACCAGTGACAAGTTGCGTCCTACAAATCAACTGATTGATTGACTGAATGTATATCTTCTGTTCTAGCCTTCAAATGTTTCCTTTGAACAGAGGGGGTCAATAGTTCAACAATCTAGTGTTTCACAAAAATATTTTCTTGTATTACTTCTCACTTGAAGCAAGTCTCTTCAGATCATATATTCTCACAGCTTTAGTGCACTGCCGTTCTGGCATTTGTTTCACAAAAGATAATACTGCACAAATCCCTATTGGTGTTTTTTTTCTATTCTGTGGAATTAAATGTCGTTTTCTGTATTTCTCAGTCTCTATTTCTGGGAATAATAATACAGTTTTTTAATTACAACATTGTTTATTACACTTCACATTCGTGAATCAACGAATTATTACTTTTTAGTCCACCCTGACCTGTTTGTGAATATCAGAGCCTTTCTGAAAACGCTGTCTGTGGATGCTTAAACACATTCTGTCAATCCTTTAAAGTAACTGTCAAATCTATACACTGCTTAAGCACTGACTCATCAGATGTTTTAGGAATTTCTTGAGTTACCAACCGATTCCACTGCAATAAGAAACTATTTACTCATGGTGTGGCTACTCTTTAAAGGCTTCCAGCTGGTTTCAAAATGGCTGATGGGATAACGCAACTCACATGAGGTTTTGTGATAATGCATCTACATTTTACTTTGTCATCCTGTTCTAAACATTATGCCAAAATCATACTTGGTGAAGAATAAAGAACATCTCAATTGTCGTACTGTTAATGCTATAGCAGATCAAAGGCTAATGTGATAGTTAACAATTCTTCACCTAAAATTGTATACTTTATTTTGCTGGTATTAGTTTTTTGGACTAATAGGCTATGGGAGTAGATCGAACATAATTGCTCCAAGGGCAACATTTGAAGCATCCCCTACAACAAAGTATGCTTTTGGGGGTTCTAAATAATGCAGTATGGCTGTTGTGGTGTAACACTTTTTAAGAACTTGAAAGGCTTCATTTGCTTCTTCAGATTATTGAAAGATATATTTTTATTTAGCAATCTGGTGTAGAAATTAGTTGAATCCTACAATCCAAAGAAGCACTGAATATCTCTCACATTCTCTGGGGCAGGCCAATCCAATATAATGTTACCTTTTCTGTTCTCCATTTGACGTCCTTTTGGAGAAATGATAAAGCCTAAACATTCCACTGTGGCACAACGGAAGGATCACTTTTCTTTTAACTGGTTTTGGCATGCAAATGGTTCTCTTTCAGGCTTTGTAATACCAATTGAACATGATGCATGTGATCTCCGTCATTGTCAGAAAAAATTACAAAAATATAAATATACTCATGAAGAAATTTAAGGCTGGTGGGGGCGATCCGTCCGCCATGCTTTCTGCAAAGGCCCCCCGCCATATTAAGATGACTGGGGAATCTGCGGCGGACGGAAAGACCGTCTGCCGCTTTTCCGCCCCGGTTGCCTTGCGAACGGGGCGGAAAAAGGTTGTATATGGTGGCGGTGTCTATCAGACACCGCCAGCCATATTACAATGGGCTGTAAACAATGTCTTTCCGTGGCGGCAATGGCGCCACGGAAAGGCATACGGAGACTCCCTGCAGGGGCCCGCTGCGCGCCCCCAGGGACTCCAGGGAGTGGGGGGGTGCACATGGGGGGCACCTATGGTACCCCCCTGCATTTCAATGTACAACATGACAGGCACTGCGCGGTGCCTGTCATGTTGTGCATTGAAAAGCACAACGTGTATTTTTAGCATTGCGGCGGGCTGTGCTGAGAACACCGCCCGCCACAATGTTAAAAATTCCCCCCACGAGACCCCCGCATTTACGGCAGGCGGTCCCATTGTCCGATATGATGGCGGGCGGACAAAGTCCACCCGTCATCCTAATGTCCCCCTTAATGAACTATTTAAATGCTGCTGGTCCATTCCATACTTTGAATGACATAGCTTTGTATTCAAAGAGCCCAACCTTAGCAGAGGCATCAGTCTTCCATTTATTTCCTCCTCTTATACAAGTCAAATGGTATATACCTGTCACATCAAATTTTGGTGAAAATATTTGCTTTGACCAGCATTAAAGGTAAGTAATAGTGTTTTTGTCTTCTTTTTAGTAACCAAATTGGTGTTTTAAATGCTCAACACAGATTTTTCCTGACACGTTTTAGATTAGACATTTTTCATTGTTTGACAAGTTTCCCCAATACCAATAATTGGTCTCGTCAACTAATGAGCTGTCCTTGCGACCAGATCTCTAAACAATCAACTATCCACGTATTGTTTTTCTGCAAATTTTATACAGACTTAAAGATTATTTTTATTAAGCCTTTAATGAAATCGTAAAATTTTAGACAAGGTAGACCAGCCTACTTATTTTTACAATTGTTCCCGGACTTGTTTACATATGTAGTAGCGGCAAGATTTTTGAGGTCTGTCATCACTAGAAGGAAATTTATAACTGCTGCACCCTAAATCTATAAATGTTTTTATTGTATTTGTTTTTAACAAATTGATTACCTTTTTCCTTTTTAAGTCGAGCCTAGAGCAGTGCACGCGCTGCTTGCTGCTCGACTTTTAGTAAGGGGCTTTTCAAAGTACCACCCACAAGCTTTTCTTGGCCTGAAACATGCGTGCACGCACAGCCACCATCTGCCTTTCTTATCTCTTCCTACGGGCCATTACTTCACCATCTGCCTTTTTATCTCTTCCTCCGGGCCGTTACTTTTACTTTCGTGGCCGCCAAACTCCTTCTGAAATGACTTCATCAAACGTTACAGTATTTTTCACATTAGGGGTGTTTCTTTTTCCAGTACTTGGCTACCAAAAACTCGAGTTTTACAGTGAAATTTCAGGGTTCTGTTTACTCCATACTGCCACTAGGGCCGTCCGACTTCATTTCTGTCTGTATCTGAATTAAAACGCAAACAAACAATATGAGCCCCGCTGATCTTTTTATCATTTCAGTTTAACAAGGTGTCGCTAGATATGACGGAGGGCACACACGGACACTTCCGTGTTCAGCCAGGTCATACAATGCAACGGAAAAAGAGTAAACCGTGTTATTTAATGCGTAACATAAAAAACACCAAAATATGTATGATTAGGAACAAACCGAGGGATCAACGGAAAATACATGCAGCTCAGGGCGGTTTGAACCACACAGAGAAAATACAATATAATAAACAGTGGCATTCCGAACAAAGCAAAGCGGAAACCTAACGGCACGCACCAGGATTTATTTTTTACATCGCACCCTTGTTTTCTTAATTTTTTTCTTCAAAAACAGAACTGATTAAGGATTTCAGGGCTACACATGAGCGCGTCTTCTCTAAGTAAATATTCATTTTAAAACAAACCACCACACACACACACTTAAGAAATGAAAATAAGAATGTTATTGATTTGCGTTTCGGTGACTAGAGATTGTAAAAAAATTCAATTCAACATAATATTTTACACGCTCATCTATAAATATATAGTCTGTGTTTTGCTTTAGAACACTGACGTCTTCTAGCTTTGTTTGTTTTTATTTTTTTTACAAAATTGTTTTCTGAATTCTGTTAAGGTTGTGTTTAGTTTTCCTTCCCTGTACCAAAGCGATAACGATGGACGAGTGCCATGAAGTGACGCTTGAACGCCACGCAGCGCTGTAAAATGCTCAGCAGTCGAAAATCCATGTGTGTGGAGTCGTTAGCATGTTTTGTACAGTCATGTCCATGGGGTGGCTTTCATGTCTGTCTTATTCCCTGCTCAAGATTCGATGCTTTCATCCCTATTCTTGAGTTTACCTCACCCATGAAGCATGTCTGCTTCGTGTTCTTTCTGAGTGGAGGTGTTGTGTCTTCCCATGATGTTGGGTGACCATTTGTTTTAAAAAAAAAGTGCCTTTTAACACTCCATGGAAATGCATCACTTTCTTCGCTCTCTTCCTCCGTCTCCTCCTTCCTCGCTTCCAGTGTCTATATCCCTCCCTGCTTCCCAAACACGCTATTCACTCATCACATACTCACCCACTGCCTTAATATATATTGTGTATGCATGTGTGTGTATCTATATCTATACATAGATATATTTATACATGTATATTTATGTGTGTGTGTATATTTATTTAAATGTATATGTACGTGTGTGTAAATAAATATATATATATATATATATATATATATATACATATATATGCACCAAACAATTTCCACCACTTCCGACGTGCGGCGAGGAAGGAACACAGACCACCACAGCGAATCAGGCAAGATGCAGATTTTATTTGCGTTTCTTTTCCAGCCTGCAACGACGCGTTTCGGGCTTCAAGAGCCCTTGATCACATTATATATATATATAAATGTGTAAATAAATATATATATGATCAAGGGTACTTGTACTCGAAACGCGTCGCTGATGGTTCCGTGAGAGACTAAATAAAATTACATCTTGCTGATTTCCTGTGGCCCATTCCTTTTCTTTGTTGGCGTGGAGGCGTGGGTCCCGAGCGCAGAGCAAGCGAAGAAGGATACCAAGTGTTTTGCATATATATATATATATATATATATATATATATATATATATATATATATATATATTCACTGAAAAAACCATAGGTTATAGACCATATATAGTTAGGAATTCGCATTTACAAAACCTTATTTTACCCACACAAAACCATTGAAATTCCATATATAGTTAGTTGCGCTAACTATATATCGCGTACCCGCAATCCACTGCTGATGATGTCACATATTACATCATTCATGACATGGTCAGTGACATCACTGATGACATCACTGATGACATCTCAAATGACATCACTGATGACATCTCAAATGACATCACTGATGACATCACTGATGACATCTCATTTGACATTACTGATCACATCACTGATGATATCATTCATGTGATAATACGATGAACCTCTTCAGACTCTAATATAACCTTAGATACAATCAGTGTAAACAGACACTCACAGACTGTCACTCATCCATGGAGTTACTCACACACCTAGTCAGTCATGCAAAGAATCAATCACACCTCCATTTCCTCAACTATACAGTTATACAAACTTTACTTATTCAAACATATACTAACACATATTTACTCTCTTATACAATCTCTGATACAAGTTCACAATGATCCATACAGCCACTCACACATTCACTGGCTCTTATGCACAGTTATTTATATATGTCAACTCTCACATGTACTGTGTTTTACATATGTACTTACTTTGACATGTAGCACTGAGATATCCATTCACTCACCAATACACTCATGCACACAGTCAACCGCCCATACAGCTGTTTCCACATGCACTTTTGAAACCATACATCTAGTGAATCAACTGCTCACACATCTATGCACAGAGTCATACACCTCCCAGCCACCCACACACACACTCAGTCTCCCATACAAATACTTGGGCAACCAATCAATAACCCATATAGTTACTTATATAGCTACTTATCAACACATGCAACAGTTTACAGAACAACAGACATAATGATGCACAAATTAAGACAGTTTAGTCACTAACCCATGCACTCAGTGAGACACATTTAATCACTCACTCATACAGTCAGTCATGCACCTACTAAATCCTTCATCCAGACACTTATACATCCACTCATTCTTCAATATGTAAGACATATTTTAACTTTACAGAAACATACAGTCACTGGATGTTGTCATCAGTGATGTCATCAGTGATGTCATTTGAGATGTCATCAGTGATGTCATCAGTGATGTCACTGACCATGTCATGAATGATGTAATATGTGACATCATCAGCAGTGGATTGCGGGTGCGCGATATATAGTTAGTGCAACTAACTATATATGGAATTTCAATGGTTTTGTGTGGGTAAAATAAGGTTTTGTAAATGCGAATTCCTAACTATATATGGTCTATAACCTATGGTTTTTTCAGTGAATTTTCAAGGTTTTGTAAATGCTAATTCCTAACTATATATGGTCTATAACCTATGGGTTTTTCAGTGAATTTTCAAGGTTTTGTAAATGCTAATTCCTAACTATATATGGTCTATAACCTATGGTTTTTTCAGTGAATATATATATATATATACATACATATATAAACATATATCATCTGTATATCTATATAAATACAAACATAAATGCATGCATACATATACTTATATGCATACAGATGCATGTTATTTACATGAAAGTTGAAAAAACACTAATAAAAGCAAAGCTAAAAAGCCACCTCATTACAAACAGAATGGCTTTAACTTAAACGAGGGCAAGATCTATTGCATTTTCAATGCTTGTTTACTTTGGTTCCATCAAGAAGGCATTCAGATGTGTCACACATTTGCCATAAATTCTGAATGTTAGCACTCTATTTGCACATTAGATCACTGTAGTAAAGCTACTGCTCACCAGGGACGTCTGCTGCTGGTATTCAAAGTGTATGTTTCAGTCTGCATGTCAGAATTTTTTTAATGAAATAGAAGAGGATTTGAGAAGTCACTCAAAATGATCCCTAATTTTTCTTTCTGAAGCACTAATCATACTTTCTATGGCAAAATTAACCCCCTCATGTTGTTCCTTTTTAAATTGAGTGTTTTCAGACTTACCACTTCATTCCAATCAAGATGGCTTCTGGTGTGCCATACTTTTGTCATAAGTAAGACTGTTAGCGCTCTAGTTGTTCTTTAGAACACTCTGGGACATTCTGTCATTGGGCTATACTTGGGGTACATCTGGGTGATATTTGGGCTACATTTAGGCTCTTTTGTCTCTGGTGGCCATCTTGGGAGACTGTATGTCAGAATTTTTTAATGAAATTGAAGAGGGTTTGAGAAGTCACTCAAAATGTGCCCTAATTTTTCTTTCTGCAGCACTAATCATAATTCATATGGCAAAATATACCCCCTCATTTTGTTCCTTTTTAAATTAAATGTTTTAAGAGTTACCACTTTATTCCAATCAAGATGGCTTCAGGTGTGCCATACCTTTGTAGGACTGTTAGCGCTCTAGTTGTTCTTTAGAACACTCTGGGACATTCTGTCATTGGGCTATACTTGGGCTACATCTGGGTGATATTTGGGCTACATTTGGGCTCTTTTGTCTCTGGTGGCCATTTTGGGAGACTGCATGTCAGAATTTTTAATGAAATAGAAGAGGATTTGAAAAGTCACTCAAAATGTGCCCTAATTTTTCTTTCTGCAGCACTAATAATACCTTCTATTGCATAATATACCCCCTCATTTTGTTCCTTTTTAAATTAAATGTTTTAAGAGTTACCACTTTATTCCCATCACAATGGCTCCAGGTGTGCTATACCTTTGTAATAAGTAGGACTGTTAGCGCTCTAGTTGTTCTTTAGAACACTCTGGGACATTCTGTCATTGGGCTATACTTGGGCTACATCTGGGTGATATTTGGGCTACATTTGGGCTCTTTTGTCTCTGGTGGCCATTTTGGGAGACTGCATGTCAGAATGTTTTAATGAAATAGAAAAGGATTTGAGAAGTCACTCAAAATGTGCCCTAATTTTTCATTTTGCAGCACTAATCATACTTTCTATGGCAAAATATACCCCCTCATGTTGTTTCTTTTTAAATTAAATGTTTTAAGAGTTACCACTTTATTCCAATCAAGATGGCTTCAGGTGTGCCATACCTTTGTAATAAAAAGGACTGTTAGCGCTCTAGTTGTCCTTTAGAACACTCCAGGAGGCTGCAGTAGAACACAAAGGAATCAACTGACAGTCTCTGCTCTTGTTGGATGTACATGTTTTACTGAGAATGTCAGACTTCATTTTCACATGACTGAGAAAGATAATGTGAATTTACAGAAAATATGCTTTCAGTTTAGCTTATAGATCCCCTTCCAAACCACTGTGGGAAAATCATGAGATATTAGTTTTCTTTCAAACAATATTCATGATATCACAGCAGAAGGTTTTTTCACATGGTAAAATCACCTTAGAACCCACCACAATTCCTAAAACGAGTATGGTACCATCAACAAATGATTTATAATGTAACTAAAGTCCTAAAACCCTCTATTAACTACAATGCTTTTTAATGAGGTGCTATCATGTATATTGGTCCCAAGATGGCTGCCAACACTTCTTGGATGAAGTGCTGACAGCCAATCAGATCAGATGTGTGGTTAGGCTCCGCCCAGATATATATCTTTATTTTAACCTAGATTACTCAAAATCCACTGGAGCACATATATTGAGACCTAGCAAAGGCACATCGGGCTAACAGTCCCTACAATTTTGCCAAGTTTCGTGCAAATCCATTCAGCCGTTCAAGCTAAAAGTGAGGCCAACCGCCCTATGGAAATTAACATGGGAAAAACGCGTTTTGGGACCCCCCTTTTTTCTCGGCCCCCCTAGATGAAACCCCCCCAAATTGTCAGGGGCTGCTCAGAAACAAAATGTTCCATTTTCCTGAAAATTTCAGCCAATTCCGTCCACAAACGCCAAAGTTATTAGACATAGAATTTTCAAAAATCCCATAGAGAAAAAATCCTAACTATATATACCTACTGGCGACCGCCAGTAGGTAATATATATATATATATATATATATATATATATATATATATATATATACATATATATATGTATACATATATATATATATATATATATATATATATATATATATATATATATATATATATATATATATATGCATCCAAACTCGAACACCGCTTCAGCTTTAAGTTGCCAAAAGACGAGCGCAGACTCAATTTTCGTGCAGGTATTATTTTATTGTGCCAATTCTGCTGTGACGCGTTTTGGGCGATGCCGCCCTTGATCACATGACACCCCACGGCTATTACACCGCCTTTTTAAAGTACAAGTGCATTTGTAAAAAATCATGGACATAGAAGAAATTTCTTGTGGTTACTAATGTTAAAAGCATAAATGCTCAACCCCATGTTGTCCAACAGTGGTATCACATCATATTTACAATAATATGATAAAAACAGTTTATAGCAGCATAAATGCAAAATAATCCATTGAAATACTTTCAATATCTATACCATCCATTGTCCCTAAAGCTAAAATGTACTTGAAGTGCAGTGCACCAAATGTCAGGGTTTAGGACAGCGTGCGCCTACCTAAAATACAGTTCCCAGCAGCCTTAGGGGAAAAACTACATTTCCCATGATTCCCGGTGGTGCAACAGGATATCAGAGGGCGGAGCCAGGTATTCGGTGCTCGTGATTCCTGTTTGTTTAGCGAGAGCGGCTGCTCTCCGGTGCCTCTGAGTTCCTGCATCGGAATCTGTGCTTTCCTCCGCCGAGGATCTGACTTTCTGCACGGTATTGAGATCGCGCTGGCTAGCGCGTATGTTCTATGTTACTTTTTGCTCATTTCTTTCATTTGACATTGCGATAGCTTCTCGCGGCTGCGAGTAGCGGTAACAGAACTGGGCACTTGTTCCCTGGAGTACTTGGTTTTGGGGAAAGGTTTTTCTACTGTGTTTGTGAGAAAGGATTTCTCAGACTTGGAATTCAAGTGCCGGAGTGCAGGGGGGGATGAGGACCTCCGCACTACCGGCATGAACTCGTGATGATTTGAATCATCTATTTGGTTGTTGGATTTCTTTACCAAAGCGGATGGCAGTAGTGAAGGAACTACGCCATGCCGTGTTTGGTGTACTTTCTTGTCTTGCCATTATAAGGGATACTTTCGCGCTATGATGGCAAAGAGGATTCAGTTCATCTGTTTTTTGGTTGGGAACTAATTTTGTTATTCAACAAACACTGGCTTGCTACATTTAGTTACTTGCACTTTTATACTCATTTCGGATTGCCTATTTCTTCAGAGCTTCCCAGTGACTGGTCATAGGGTATGTTACCATTGAGTACTAATACTTTAGGCAGGTAGTGTATATGTCCCCGGTGTTCTTACACGTGTTCTTATGTTCATGCAGGATAACAAAGAAGGCAGAGGAACAGCAGTGTGGTGTATACACATGTGGTTATACAGGTGAATTAAGGAGATGTTTGTCTAGTGAGAAATTACTGAGTGTAGGGTTAAGAATTGTATTAACCATTGCTTATTTTTCTTACAGCTTCTTTTTCCCTGCTGCCCCTTTCCTTCTTCCCTTTATTCTTTTGGGTTTTTTCCCCTCTTGGGGTTTTTCCCTCGCCGTATCGTCTGAACACCCTGTGTGTAAACTTCAGGGTGTTCGGAGGGTCCGGAGGTGGAGTATTGTTGCTGCATACGGATCCTGCGGAGTGCAATCCTGACACCAAAACATAAATATAAAGTGTCCTAGTGCCCAAAATATATTAATGTGTGAAAACTAAAAATTGAATAAGGTTTTCAGTTAGCAAGCAATCTTGACGTTATCCAGGGGAGATGATCTTCACCATATACATACACATACCCTAGTTTCTGGCACCACTGAGATTATCCATATTGACGCCCCTTTGAAGTGCAAATGCATGATAGACACAAAAACATTTCCATATAAATTACATTATAAATAAATGGTTAAGAACATAGATTCAATAAATAGATGTATTAAATATACTTTTCTATAAAATCCTATCTAAAAATCCAACCATAAATATCAAAATTAAATAAATTGATATATATAAATATATATATATTCTTGTCCATAGTCCATCATTTATCCTACAAATAGATGCGTTAAGATATTCTTTCATGGTGCTAAAAATATCAGTCGGCCGTAATCTATATAGACAACTTTTCTGTTCTGTTAGCAGTCTTTTATCATGGTTATACACTTATTATTAGGTGGCATCAGAGGAACGTATACAAATCTTCGCTAGTGTTAAGACCTTTCGGGTGTTTGGAATCTAATATACAAAGTCTACAACCTCCTCAACTTCGATTCTCTATTTCTACCCCTCTTTTGTGGGCCCACTGCGTCAATTACAAAATACTTAAAATACTTTAGTTCATTGTTATGTATCAATTTAAAATGTCTTGCTACAGGGTAACTATCATCACTATTTACAATTGCACGTATATGTTGTAGGATTCTCTTATGCACCTGTAATTTGATGCTACCAATGTATTTCAAGTTGCAGCTGTATATCAATACATATACGGCATAGTCAGTTTTACTTGTAAGATGTTGTTCTATTATGCATGATTTGTTGTCAAATGCCGTAGAATAGTTAATTGTATTGACCCCATATTGGCAACCTGGCATGTTGAACATTTGTAGAATCCTTTCCGTGCTGTCAGCCAAGTGCCCTTACCCCCTACTTCTAGATTGCTTCTGGTGAGCGCTCCACCCATGCTGTTAGTTTTTCTAAATGTGACAGCTGGGTGGAGTGGCAATAATTTGCCAATAACTGGGTCCTCCTTAACGATTGCCCAACTGTTTCTCACAATAGACCTTATTTGTTTTTCCTGCCGTGAGAATGATAGAATCAATCTAGTAGGGTCCTCACTGTAAGATTTGGTAAGATAGCGATCCTTGTTAGTCAATAAATCAGAGTGTGTCAAATTGTAAGATTTGACAATTGCTGCATCAACAATCTGTGCTCTGTAACCTCTATCCAGAAACCTCTGGCGACTTTCATTTTGTTTTTCATTGCAGTCATTGTCATCACTGCAAATGCGCCTAATTCTTAACATCTCCCCATACGGTATGCTTTTAATCAAGTGGAGAGGATGGGCGCTAGTCGCATGAAGGAGGGTATTCCCTGCCGTCGGTTTTCTGTAGAGAGTAGTAGACAATTTATTATTGATCACTCGTATTTGTACATCAAGGAATGTCACCATGTTCCTACTGATGCTACTGGTGAAGTGTAAGTTGACTGAGTTGATGTTCAACGAATCTATAAACTCAGAAGCGCTATCCATATCATCATTCCAAATAATAAATAAATCATCAATGTACCGTAACCATTTCACGATCTTATTTTGATATGTCTGCTCGTGTTGCTGCATGAGAACCAGCTCCTCCCACCATCCCATAAATAAACAGGCATAACTGGGGGAGAAGCTGGCTCCCATCGCAACACCTTGAATCTGCTGGTACATTTTCCCATTGAACATAAACAGATTATTTTCCAGACAAAACCACAACATCTTAAGCAGCATGTTGTGCATAAATAATAGGTCTACCCATCAAGAAGTACTCTATTGCCCTCATACCATCTTTGTTTCTGATGCAAGTATACAGTGAGGATACATCAAGCGCAATTAATAAATATGTAGTTTTCCACTTTATATTACAGATTTTTTTTAAGGAAGTCACTGGTATCCTGTACATATGACCTAAGACCCTTAACGTACTCTTGTAGAAAAAATCAATATATTTGGACATATTCTCCAACAATCCATTGCATGCTGCTATACTAGGCCTTCCCGATGGTTGATTCATGTCCATATGCACCTTCGGAATAAAGTATATTACCGGGATCGTTGGATATTCTTTCTTGAGGTATTTAAATTCCTCCCAACTTAAAAGGCCTTAGCATCTCCAAGCTAGCAGTAACGAGAATAAGTTCTCTTGAGTGTTTTTAAACTTGATAGGTGTAATCCTTCTGTAACATTCTATGTCATTAAGCTGACTATCAGCTTCCTTTAGGTATGCATCAGGGGGCCACAACACTATATTCCCGCCTTTGTCGGAATTACGTATAATGATTTGGTCATTCTTTTTAAGCTTATTGATGAGCTGGTGATACTTTCCATCATGATTTGTATATTTTCGTTTGGCTCTACTGACAGTCATATTCAACTTCTTTATCTGTGCCACAATTTGTTTGTTGAAAACATCAATACAGTCTCTTGCCATGATTGGGACAAATTTAGATTTTGGTTTGAAAGGAGTTAGAGGCTTGACATTGGTTCTTTCTAGGTTCTGCTGTTGGGTTTTTGCACAGCTGTCTACTCCACTAAAGCTACCATCAACGAGTTCTCTTGTGTCATCTCTCATTAACTGGTGCATATCTCTAAGAACCCCATAGTCCGAGTTAGCCAACCCAGCCATGCCCAGTTCTTGAGATGGGATAGTCATAGCATCCATATCCCCTTGTTTGCCTCTTTGCAAATGGAATTTTTTGAACTTCAGCTTACTTATATATCTATAAATGTCCGCTCTTGTTTGTGTATAGTCAAAATTAGACTCCCGAGAATACAAAAGCCCAAGTGGCAGAAGTTGTTTTTCTGCAACAGATAAGTCAATGCCAGCAATGTTTATGATGGTGTTAGTTTCTTTAATATTTGTCCTGGGGACATCTGTACTGAGATGATTTGATGTTACCTGCGCTTGCTCCTGCCCCTGCCCCTGCCCATCCAATTGTTCCCCCAACGTTAACTTTACATTTCTGGTTTCAGATCTCACGCCAGGATTATCTGACTCTGATCCACTCTCCATAGCGGAACTCAGTTCTGACGTGGAGGGAGATTCTATTGGCTTACATCCCTTCCTTGCTTGGTCATCTTCAGTGGTCCGTTTGCTAGCTGTAGCATTTCTCATTGAGTCGTACCGCCTTACAAAAGTAAATATTTGTCCGTTTGTATAGTCCTCACGGTCCCATTTAAATTTATAAGCCTTGCGAGTTTTAATCTTTTCTTCCTCCTTTAACAACCGGTTGATCATCTCCTCCTGCATTTTTTGCCTGGCCTGGGGTTCACCCATCTCCTCTAATTCTTTTTCCAACAGCTCAATTTTCTGTTGTAGCTCACCTCTGTCAATTTCAGCATACTTTACTAAAATTTCGACGAGTCTGCGGGACGACTCTAAATTGCATTCCCCCTATTCCGCCATCATACGGGGGTTGGGTGTCTCATAGCTAGGAGCAATCATAATACGGAGGCCTCTGGGGACCTGCCCCACCTCCAAATATCTCCTCAATGATGTAGATTCCAACCATTTGGACTGCTCTTGCCTTTTGAGCTTTTCCAGGGTTCTGAAGCTTTCCCTAAGCCCCTTAGTCTTGTTAATTTCCTCACTGCTTGCTTTACTGGCCCCTTGTTCTTCTTCGAGGGAATCACAAAACATCCCCTCGGCCGCCAACGTGCAGTTTTTAAAGGTGTCTGCAGACATTTTTGGCTTATATTGCAATATATATATATTTAATGGCCCAGTAGCTGCTCACTGCTACCCGTCTGCTCAGTGCCCCCTTTTGGCAGTTTCATGTACTTACTTAATTTTTTTATTAACATTTGAAAAAAAACTGTTGCTATCGTACATTGATTCTGTGATCATTTGACAAACGTGTCCTAGGTTAGCCTTAGCTGCATGCATATTCATGCGGTCACGTACATAGGTGGACGTCTTGGAATGGTTTCCGTCAGACTGACTGAAACCTGTGCAAGATGGCTGCTGGTGCATTTGCACACACGTTTACCCATCGTGGCCACCTTGGATCGAGAAAGCTTGGCAAATCAAGCAGGCAATGGCAAAGCCATCACGTCTACAAACCTGTATTAAACTCAAGAACGTTGACTTTGCCAATGTTTGTTAGGTAAGACTTTTAATTGTGCTTGTGCCGTTGATGGTAAATATATTATTTTCTCTGTTATATTCTTTGGTTGCATCTTCTTCATCTACTCCCTTATTCTGTTGGCTATTTGATAGTTGTCTTTTGCCTAATTTATAATGAACAGGGAATTTATTTTACATCTAAAAAGCAAACCCTTTCCTCCTTCATTTAACTCTTCATCCCATCCTCCAATGTATAAACAGTTCATTCGTTTTGTTTTAATTGTTTTGTACTGGAGCGTGCATTTTTGTTACTTTTGTCTATCGACGCCAAAATATTGAGGGACAGAATATAGAATGCCCATCTACAAACAGGTAAGTACTAAAATATCGATTCCAAAATATAGACTGTTATAATATAGTTAACTAAAATATCGAATTTTTTAAATGTAATAAAAATACTAGAAATGTAATTAAATAATGAACATAATTAAATAAAACATAATTAAAACAATGTAAAAAAGCTTAAAATGTAAAAATAATAAATTAAATGTAAAAAAATGTTTAATACATATTTACCTAATAATATTTTTAAAAAATTATTAATCTTAATTATAAAATATTTTGAACATTAATAAAAAATATATTGACATAAATATATAAATAAACATATTATTTAAATATAAACATAAATAAATTAAAATAATTAAAATATACATTTTTATGTTAATTAATAATGAGTGCAACAGTAGTGAAAGCGTTGCATAGCGTAGGGGTTAAAATTACTATTCCCATTCCAGAAAGTGCAACAGTAGAAAAAGCGTTGGATAGCAGAGGGGTAAAAATTACTATTCCCACATCGAAGAGTGCAACAGTAGGGAAAGCGTTGGATAGCGGGGGGGGGGTATAAATTACTATTCCCACTTCAGAGAGTGCAACAGTAGGGAAAGCTTTGGATAGCGGGAGGGTAGAAATTACTATTCCCACTCCAGTGAGTGCAACAGTAGGGAAAGTGTTGGATGGCGTAGGGGTAAAAATTACTATTTTCACTCCAGAGAGTGCAACAGTAGGGAAAGCGTTGGATAGCGGAGGGGTAAAAATTACTATCCCCACTCCAGAGAGTGCAACGGTAGGGAAAGCGTTGGATAGCGGGAGGGTAAAAATTACTATTCCCACTCCAAAGAGTGCAACAGTAGGGAAAGCGCTGGATAGCGTAGGGGTAAGAATGACTATTGCCACTCCAGAGAGTGCAACAGTAGGAAAAGTAATGATTTAATATTACAATAAAATTTAATTAATTATCAATAGCAATAAAAAATTAATTACAAATAATTACCTATTAATAAAAATTAATTACCAATTAATAAATTAATACAATATAATTACCAATTATTAATTATCAACCAATTAATTATCAATACATATAAATAAAAATAAATATTAACTTTATTACAATTAAATTACTTCCCACCCTATTCCCCTGTAAACCCACAACCCACTCCAAATGAATAATACAATTAACATAATTATCAATATTTATTCAATAAAAATGGTTTACCAATTATTAAAAATGATTTACCAATTACAAAAATTCATTACGGATTAATTGAAATTGATTACCAATTAAATACATTAATTACCAATAATAAAACTTAATTACCAATTAATAATTAATTATCAATTAATTTTCAATACATATACATAAAAAATTGATATTTATTTTACTATTTTTAAATTATTTCCCACCCTATTCCTCTATAAACTCACAACCCGCTACGGAATTAAATTACGCAAAAATGAAATTACATAACATTCATTATTTAAAAAAAATTAAACATACATGACAAAATTAATACATAATTTTAATACATATACTACCATACATAACACTAAAAATGTTTTTATATTATGGAAATCGATATTTAAATTTGAAATTATGGAATTCGATATTTTAAATTCGATATTATGGAATTCGATATTTCATACCCCAAATTCGATATTCTGACTTACCATATTTTGGTTATTCGATATTTTGGGCAGTCTATATTTTTGATTCGATATTTTGGGCAGTCTATATTTTTGAATCGATATTTAGGGTGTTCACCATGTCCATTGGTGTTGCCATTGCTTGTTTATTTTACGAATCCTGCCCACATTTTAGAAAGAACATTTTAAGGGAGTCTGGAATACTCGGCTTTCCAGAGACTTGTGATTCACTATAGATATCACAGAATACTTTTGACCATCTTGTAGTCCCATGACGGTAACTTTTTTTTAACCTAAAAAGCTTCGGTTTAAGTGGGTATTTCTCGTGGTTGGAAACCGTGAGTGGCTTCAACGTGTAGGCAGTAAGGAAGAGCCCACGCCATCTGGCTCTCTCCTGCCCACTCCACCTGGTCCTCTGCTGCCCACTCCACCTGACCCTCTCCTGCCCACTCCACCTGACCCTCTCCTGCCCACTCCACCTGGCCCTCTTCTGCCCACTCCACCTGACCCTCTCCTGCCCACTGCATCTGACCCTCTCCTGCTCACTCTAACTCACCCTCTCCTGCTCACTCTAACTTACCCTCTCCCGCTCACTCTACCTTACCCTCTCCTGCCCACTCTACCTCACCCTCTCCTGCCCACTCTACCTCACCCTCTCCTGCTCACTCTACCTTACCCTCTCCTGCTCACTCTACCTTACCCTCTCTGGCTCACTCTACCTTACCCTCTCCTGCCCACTCCATCTGGCCCACTCCAGCCCACTGCACCTGGCCCTCTCCTGTCCACTCTACCTCACCCTCTCCTGCTTACTCTACCTCACCCTCTACCTGTCCCTCTCCTGCCCACTGCAGCTGACCCTCTCCTGTCCACTCCACCTGACCCTCTCCTTTCCATCTACCTCACCCTCTCCTGCCCACTCCACCTGACCCTCTCCTGTCCACTCTACCTCACCTTCTCCTGCCCACTTCATCGGACCCTCACCTGTCCATTCCACCTGGCCCTCTCCTGCCCACTCTACCTCACCCTTTCCTGCCCACTCTACCTGTTCCTCTCCTGCCCAACACAGCTGACCCTCTCCTGTCCACTCCACCTCACCCTCTCCTGCTCCCTCTACCTTACCCTCTCCCGCTCACTCTACCTTACCCTCTCCTGCCCACTCCACCTGGCCATCTCCTTCCCACTCCACCTGACCCTCACCTGTCCATCTACCTCATACTCTCCTACCCACTCCACCTGACCCTCTCCTGTCCACTCTACTTCACCCTCTCCTGCCCACTCCACCTGACCCTCTCCTGTCTATTCCACCTGTCCCTCTCCTGCCCACTCTACCTCACCCTTTCCTGCCCACTCTACCTGTCCCTCTCCTATCCACTGTAGCTGACCCTCTCCTGTCCACTCCACATCACCCTCTCCTGCTCACTCTACCTTACCCTCTCCTGCTCACTCTACCTTAGTCTCTCCTGCCCTCTCCACATGGTCCTCTCCTGCCCACTGCACCTGGCCCTCTCCTGCCCACTCTACCTCGCCCTCTCCTGCCCACTCTACCTCACCCTTTCCTGCCCACTCTATCTGCTCCTCTCCTGCTCACTGCACCTGACCCTCTCCTGCCCACTCTACCTCACCCTCTCCTGCACACTCTACCTTACCCTCTCCTGTTCACTCTACCTTACCCTCTCCTGCCCACTCTACCTCACCCTCTCCTGCCCACTCTACCTCCCCATCTCCCGCCCACTCCACCTGGCCCACTCCTGCCCACTGCACCTGGCCCTCTCCTACCCACTCTACCTCCCCTTCTCCTGCCCACTCTACCTCACCCTTTCCTGCCCACTCTACCTGTCCCTCTCCTGCCCACTGCAGCTGACCCTCTCCTATTTACTCCACCTGGTCCTCTCCTGTCCACTCTACTTCACCCTCTCCTGCCCACTCCACCTGACCCTCTCCTGTCCACTCCACCTCACCCTCTCCTGCCCACTCCACTTGACCCTCTCCTGTCCACTCCACATCACCCTCTCCAGTCCACTCTACCTCACCCTTTCCTGCCCACTCTACCTGGCCCTCTCCAGCCCATTCCACCTGGCCCTCTCCTGCCCACTGCACCTGACCACTCTACCTCATACTCTCCTGCCCACTCCACCTGGCCCTCTCCTGCCCATTCCACCTAACCCTCTCCTGCCCACTCCACCAGACCACTCGCCTCGTCCTCTTTCACATTCCCCATGACATTCATAGACCTCAGTGCGTAATAATGAAATATAAATTAGTGCAGGTACCCAAACATTTTTTAGGAGGCCACCACCCACTTCAGTACTGGTGCTATATCACTCATGGCATGGATATTGCCCTAAGTTTGGTTGGAGCAAGTAAATTAAGAGAGCCTGCCTTCCGCCAAGAGTCAAGGTGATACCTGCGCTATCCTTCTTTCAAAGTCAGATGTCCGAAAGATAACTCATTCCAGAGGCCTTTCATTGACCTTTCTTAGATCTGAATTCACCAAACTGACTGAACTGTGACTATTACTCTAGAGTCCTGCTAGATAGACTAACTCCTGCCTGACATCTGGCTGACTACCTCTTGTCCAGCTCTACCAGTCTTTCACTCACTGGCGTGAACAGGGCACTTTTTTTATCCCCCTTTCCCTTTAGGGTGTGACCGTAAATGTTATCAGATTCATTACAGAACCAGGAGCATCATCTGCCTCTTATTCTATTCCCCAAACCACCATCACAACAAGCTCTGCACTTCAGCAGGGAGGCCAAGCAATGGATGCTCAAGCAGGGCCTCTGAGCTCGCCAGTCTGGGCAGCTTGGTAGTCCATTCGTCAGAATCCTGCAGGTCCTTCGGGTTCTTGTTCTACAAACCCAGCACCTTTTACAGCAGCAGAATCAGGATTTGTACTAAGTTGGAATATAGTGCTCCAGTCACATGTTGTACACTGTACGTGGAAACATACTCGCCCGTCCAAGCTCCGCACGAGTCTGGCATCCTCTATGTACAAAGCAATCTGTGGCATGATAGCATACAGAGACAGTTACTCTATCACAGCAACACGGCTGGCGCCTACCTCCGCCTTAGCCATGCCTTCGCTAGTTCCTTGGCGCAACAACATCAACTGTTGCATGGCTAAACACTTATAAGGTCCCAAGAGCGAGACCTATTGGCTATGCCAATGCTTGTATGAATTGTAAGCTTTTATGATTCTTTGTCCGAATCAAATAAAGTTGAATTGACTACCAGTAAACATATCTAAATATTCAGGATACACTGGAGGCACCATGAAGAGTGCATGTAACACTAGTGTCTCAATGTTGTCCTTAGAAGTTGCAGCTACTGTTAAATATTTCTAGGTACAGCTATCTCTTCCAGTGGCGGCTCGCTTAGGGCGTGCTGCAGGGCGGTGAGACTGGGCGGGGAGGGGCAGTGTGGGGGGTAGTAAACTAAAACATACGATGGAACAGAGAAACGTAATAATTACATTTCTCAGCTTCGTCCTATGTCTGAGTTTACTATCCCCCCACCCTGTTGCTCCTCCCCTCCCCGGCCCCACCTGACCACTCCGCAGCACGACCTATGTGAGCCGTCACTGATCTCTTCATCTCTCTTTTTCAACACTGCCCAACATTCAGAATGACATCGTGGACAGGTCAATTGCACAATACCCTTCTCCTACTTAATAATTAAATGATTAGTTTTCAGCCAAGGAAGTCCCAAAATGTGTTAGAAGTGTGGGGAAAGTATTAAATATAAAATGTAATATTTCCGTGTGAAATTGAAAACAGGTCATAATTAATTTTGCTGTGCAATGTATGATGGCTCGTAAGGTGAGCCTAGTATCATCAACTACTTTACATTTTTCAAGTTTGTTTTTTCTGATGTATAGGCATCCCAACATCTTAGTATACTTCCAATCAATGAAATTCACTATATGTTTTGAGTCAACAGGAGCAGATAAATGAGTATGTGTCTTGCAATGACCCATCCAATATTAGGTGAGTTGAACCCATGTGAATGGTATTAAACATTAAATTAAAGTGCTCAGGGGGGAGACAGCTAGCTCCATTGAGCTTCATATTTTCCTGATTACTGAATCTTGCCTTTCTTGGGACAACTCTTTATTATGGAATGTGTGTCAGACCCTTAAAATAATCATATATTCTAAGATCTACGATACTCTTTTTCTTCATTTGATAGTTGATCAGACATGGCTCTAACCTGCATGGCTTCTGGGGATAAACTTTTACTTTTCCCTGAAGGCAGATAATAAAAGGATCTCTCCCATACTTTGTATCTGGAGCTCACTTTACCTGCTCTTACCTTTATGTTCCGCCAACCTGTGATTCATTTATAAGGGGCACATGCATCAAGGTAGGCTTTTGCGAGTCCTTAATTGTGATTATTATGGAATAGCAATTAAGGACTCGAAAAAGCCTATGTATGTAGGCATCGCTATAAAAATAATGATTCCTAAGCAATCCTTAATTGCGAGGTGCAATTAAGGAATGTCTTCCCATTCATTCCTATGGGCCAGTAGGCCCATAGGAATGAATGGGAAATTGGATGCGCAATTTGCGAGTACCAATAGGTACTCGCAAATTGAGCATCTAATTTCAAGGGTGCAAGGGTGTCAAAAGGACACCTGTTGCACCCAATGAAATTGTGTATGTGCACCCATGTTGCACACACACATGCCCCAGGGGCATTTGTGTGTGTAACCTGAAACTTTGAAAAATGCTCCTTTTTTCCCCATTACCTCTCACTATATCTGAACCCTGAATATTATCACCACCATAAAAAGGAATGTACAAAGAATTCGTTCTTAGAGTGTGTTTTATGTTGAGTGTATTGTATGTCTTGTATATGTCCTTTTTTCACGCCAGGCACAAATTCACAAGTAGAATGACATTTCGGTCTAGTGATCGGAGCCCACACAATGAATGTATATTTTTCCACAGGTCACTGCGCCTAGTGTTTTATTGAAAGGAGCGGACCACCAGAAAATATTTTTTGTCCCCTTCTTTTACAGGTCGACAATCTGCGACTTTTTCATCTTGTAGGTACATATTAGGACCTGCACTAGTTTGCACTTTTGTAAATAAATACATGTTTTAAGTAGAGATACGTGAGTAAGGTGGGGATTTGTGTACCCTGTCCTGAAGAAGGAGCTAAGTCTCCGAAACATGTCGACACACACACATGGGAGGTAGTGCACATAGTCTTGCAATATACACCTCCATTACTGCACTTTTTTTAATAGTGCCAGCCCGGGGGCAGATTAAAATTGTTCTTTACCCCACGAGCCAGGCTCTTTTTAAACCTCACTCACAGTTTAACCTCACCACTCACGCACATAAATTTTCCTTCACACACACCACACATAGTCCATATAAGTGCTCCCGCGTAGTCGCTGGTCGAAGCACGCCGCATCCCGTAGAGGGGTGCGAAGACCCCAATGATGAAGCATGACACCAAGGGTCCTTTTGGTGTGTGAGGGGTATTTTACAACACAGGGTGTTCCCAACCTCAGTAGGGAAACCCTTCCTGAGTGGATTCCTTTTGTTTATTAACTATTAACCAGGGAGAACGAATCCACCAATAATCTCTCTCTCCCTTCCTTGTTAATTTAGATCAAATGGTAGCCAGTGCAGGGTTCTTAGTATTGGTGATATCTGCCATGTCTTGGGATGTCGAGATGAGGCAGGGAGTGACATTTTGCATGAGTTGAAGTTGTTAGAGGAGTTTTACCCATGAGGATAAGGCGGATTTGCATATGGCTGCGTCTGAAGTGGCGTGACTAAGGAGCTACAGAACGAAGATGGATTCAACCCAAATCTCTTGACTGGGGGTGAGTGGTTGAAAAATTTAGCACTCAGTCCATCACCTTGTTGTATTTGCTATGTTCACCCTAAGTGGCAAGGGTATGCCCAGACGTGGGTCTCTTGCTCGATGGGCCAATGGATTCAAGTTAGCTTGGCTGATGAGGGGTGAAACCCTGAAACCGGTTTCAGGATGCTTGTTTCCGGTCCAGTGAGGCCCCGGCCTGGCAGTTCGGGCTGGACTGTTCCCATGAGGAACATTGTCAAGGTTGATTTGTATATGGATGGTTCAAAATTGGGGTGCCATTGTGAGCAAAAGAACAATGGATTCAACCCAGAACTCTTGGTTGGGTGTGAGTGGTTGAAACGTTTCAGAACTCTGTCCATCATCTTGCTGTGTTTGCTATGTTCGCCCTATGTGTCCAATGGAATGCCCAGACGTGCGTCACTTGCTCGCTGTGCCACTGGATTCAAGGTAGCCTGGCTGATAAGGGGGTGAAACCCCGAAACCGGTCCCAGGATGCTTGTTTCCGGTCCAGGGAGGACCCGGCCTGCAGTTCGGGCTGGACTGTTCCCATGAGGAACATGATCAAGACTGCATATGGCTGGGTCCAAACAGGGGTAGCATAATGAGGAAAAGAATGATGGATTAAACCCAGATCTTTTGACTGGGGGTGAGTGGCTGAACAATTTCAGAACTCCTTCCATCATCTTATTGTGTTTGGTACTAATTATTAGTATCAGAACTTTTAAAAGCATTGGTAGGGGTTGATGAGCCATGGGTCAGGACATATGCTCTTAAACTCTTTTAGTCTACATCTAATTGTATTCTTGTAATTTGTAATATTTTACAGTGACATAAGTGATGCATTCTGTACAAGACAAAAATACTTTCAACTGTTTTGTTGGCTTTCATATCTTTTTTGCTAATAACATATTTTGTGTCACACATCTTGCCTTGCACTGTTTAGTTGGAAAACTACCTTTGAATTTCAATCCACACTGGCTCCTCTTAAGGGCATCCTACATGCAACTGCACATCTCACTAGGGCCTAAAGAAATATGATCACCTCGCCCCACCTTGATGGATCTCTACAGGGTCCCCTTGCCAGTAGGCACCACCTTCAAAAACAGCTCCATAATCTATAAAGCCATCATGGCTGGCCATCATAATGCATTAACAGTTTTCAAGTGGTTGCCCCAAAAACACCATGAAAACTGTCACACAAGCCCTCATCACCAGCAGACTGGACTACGGGAACATCTTCTATGCAGGTTTCACCAGCCAACTCACAAAAAGACTTCAGACTGTCCAGGAGACAGCAGCCAGGCTGGTCCTCAACCTCCCACACTAGGCCTATGTCACGCCAAACCTAAGGGAATTACACTGGCTCCCGATATATTGTTGTGTACAGTTAAATCTACCATAGTGTGCACACATATAAGGCACTACACAACACAGGACCAACCTTCCTAAACAGCTGTCTACAGTTCCACCAACACTCCAGGTATCTCTGCTCAGCTGGACTCTCACTAGCAAACATACCACCCATACACAAAAGCAGAATAGGAGGCTGTGCATTCTCCATCACTCCGAAAGCATGGAAAGAGCTCCAACACCACTTCTGGACCTCCTCTTCACTTCTTGAATTCAACAAAAGGCTGAAGACCTGGCTCTTTGAGTAAAGTTCCTGGGGCTGGCCCCAGTGACCTGAGAAGCACTAGGACATTTCCAAGGGTTATTTGGTGCTATAAAAATACTTATACCGTAACATAACAAACCAGTTACCTTCTGTATTACTAGTTGACTATGTGATTGTCTTTGACCCTGTACAGCACATCTACTACCCTTTTGGCTAGGTTTGCACTGTAGAGATACAACATACATGCTACTAGCAATCCTGTCTACTTGGATGACATGCTCACCATCTCTAGTGTCTCTCTACATGGATACAGCAAGTACACCTTCAGACGGAAGAGGAAGAAATTAAAAAAGAAGAAAAGGTTAAAGACTTTCCCCATCTACGCACCAAGGATGTGGAACCATATTCCCCATTTCCATCTAGACAGCCCCAACTGAACTCCAATTTAGGAAACACCTGCATGCTCAACTCCTTAAAGAACACTACATTGATGCATATTCCATTAACAAGCTACCCCTCTAATCATGTTATGTGTGTGTTTTGCTTTGACCCTGCAGAGTTCTCTGCCGCAATTCAGCTTGGTTTGTACAACTTAAGCACCACATACAAACATATCTTGATCTACTAATCTGGAAACAATTTGTTATCATTTGATTAAAGACATAAGATTTGGAGAGATTGAGGCCAAACTATCTCACCCAGTGTGACTAATGTAATGTTTTTCCACTTAGTGGAACTTTAAAATATATCTACTTTTTTATTAGGGTTATTATTTATGATTTTATTGTTTTACTGATGTCCGCACCAGTTAAGATGCGTTTTTCAAAGTCACTTAACAATGCCAGAAGACTGATAATCATTTAATGGCACTTCCTGTGATGTATTGTCTTGTGATGTCGTATTATAGAGAAATCAGGGGGCCATGCACATTCTCTTTCTAAAATGAGCGCCAAAAATCCTAAAGGCGTCTCTAATTCCCAGTGTTCGTTAAGTAAGGACTATTTCGATTTCAATTAGAAAATATGTTATACAGGAACTGGAGAAGGCAGCTGGTATAATAGAGCCTGTTGAAAGTTCTGAGGCATACAGCCCATTTGAGTTGATGAGGAGTAGAACACTCTTATCCAAGACAATTTGGGTTGGATGTCGATTTCTGGATAGACTGAAAGGTGTCCAGTGGTGAAAAATAGAATAAAAGAGGACCAATCAGCATGTAAGGCTTAGTATGAAACCAAGCAGTGTTAAAAAAGTCAAAGAAGGTGATTGGGTGAAGGTTAAGAAAAATATTCCTTTTTTCACTTCATTGCTAAGTATCCAGGTCCTTGATTTACCCATAGGTATTCTTATACGTTTATTTTATTGTTGTTTCATTGCAGAAGTAAGGGGGGGGGGTTCTTTTGCTACCATTGTGCTGGACTCTATCTTGCCTTACATTCTTTTTTTTTTTTTTCTAACAGTGGTCCCATGCATAGATAGGTACAGGAAAATAAATACAGACACAATGGATCTATATTGAGTAACGTGATTTATCCAGCCGGACAGGGATCACAAATTTTTACTATAGAGTAAATTCAACAAGGAAAATACCTTACATCCAAAAGAGTGAGACACAAGCATGTGCCCTCACGCGTACAAATTGGCAAAGTAAGAGAATAGGAAAGGCAGAAAAGAGATAATTAGGCAAAGAGTGAGCGATTTCTGAAGAATGAAAAAGTAGCAGAAATTCAATTACACCATTATATGCATATCACATTCGGTATACATTCACATATATGGTGTTTATAACAAGTCAACGGCGTTTCAATCCCTTAACCATAATACATGGGATCATCATCAGGACAAAAGTTTGTTTGCCTAAAGAATATGTTACACAATAGCCCGAGAATATAGTCCGGTTAGGGCTAGTTCAACAATGTGGCTATCTGTTCAATTCAGCTACGCGTTTCAAACACGGGTGAAGGTGAGATTGCCAAGGAGAGAGGCCGGATGGGCTTCGATACTCAGTGCGTGGCGATTACGTGCACCAAAACTTAATCAGCTTGGGGATATGTCTTTGACATAGTGACTTACAAACTAGTTAGTTGTTTACTCTTGCTTATATAAATTACCGGATGGCAAACACATATTTCTCAATTCCATATATATATATATATTTTCATGCAGAATCCCCGTAAAGAACGGACTGTAAGAAACATACCGTGATACAACCTTTTTGATCCAGGGCGATTTAATACCCCTTTACAGTGGATGGAGGACTGATTTGCCTCTGGTTAAAAGATTGTTGCAATTTGAGGTATGTGGCTACGGATTTTGATATTATGGTTCTCTGCTAAATTAGAGCTGGATATCATGCAGCACCTGACACCTACTATCTTTATTCATGTTTTCTCATAGAGCTGCCAAGATTTGTCTGCATTAGCCAGCCTTTTATTATATTGGCACAGAACTGCCTAATTGTGTACCGGTTGACACTTTGGGAAACTAGAGAACATTTACGTCCGAGGTGGGTTTTTATAGTTACTCTATAAATAGATTTTTAAAAATCCATCTCGTACAGAATTTTATGATACTTATCATTTTATCTTTTCCAATTTAGAATCTACAATCTCAAACAAGAGGATAATATATGCCAATAATACTTCTTAAATTGAGCACTTATTCCTGACTGGACAGTGTAATCATGAGGTATACAATATGAGCATGATATATTTTTATATAAAAAGCTGAATATAGATGAGCATATATCTCTGGAACCCCATTGACAATTGATGGATAGCCAGAGAGGCTTAAACCCCAGATATAACTATAAGAGCCTCAATGGGGATAGCAAGGAATTTTTGGCCACACTCCCTCAGTCCCACCTGTTCAGTGAGTAGTGATACTTAATCACGAGAACAATAGATGAGTGAATGGTGTTGACTGATGTCTTGTGGTATGATATGATTGGTGATGCGAATACGGAACCCTAAAACAATTATAAACTGTATGGCGATGTTATTTCATTATAAAATTAAGGAGAATAAAAGTTCCCTCTTTTCATTTTAAACTTCAGGTTTTATGTGCATGGTTTATAATTAAAAATAACTATAGGTGTTGTCTTTATTGGTCACATATGATCCAGGTATACATGTTGTTTTAATACAGGCACATATGACATTGTGCTAATTTTAGAGAGCCGCAATGAGCACCGCAGAGACATGTCGCTGCGGTGCTCATGATGGCTCCCGGCCATCATGACGGCCGAGAAACATCAGAACCCCGCCCACTGATTAATTTGCCCACACAGGCGGGGAATTAATTGCGCGAGGGAGGAGCGGCAATGTTCTGACGGCTCCCAGCTGTCATGAGCACACCCCTACCGTGACTCATGACGGCCGGGAGCCGTCATAAGCACCAAAGATGTTAATTTGTTTACAGATTTTCTTTTTAATAAAGATGTAAAAAAGTATGACATTTCATCACATTTGATACAATTACATGGCACAATATTTTATATTTATAAGTCATTTGCCTGATTTATTGCCCAATGTAGATAGGTAGTTCCAAGAGGGCTGTTTATAGCCTTACATGGTCTCACTTGTCCACTGATCGTCATTAGAATGCCTACAGGTAATTGGTATCAGGGATGTGGCTTTGGACTGGTTTCGGTCCTTTCTGGAGGGGAGGTCTTTTCAAGTCTCTGTGCCACCTTTTCATTCACAGGAGTTTGCTTTGCATCAGGGGATGCTGTAGGGCTCAATTCTGAGCACCCTACTGTTCCACATCTATGTCCGACCCCTGGTCTTGGTAGCCAAAAGGAGGGGATTGTCATTGGTGTCATATGCCGATGACACCTAATTGGTGATCGCCTTCTCCAAGAAATGCAGCGCCAATCTGGACAAGATCAAAGAGGACCTTTTAGTGGTTGCGGACTGGATGGCGGCAAACTGCTTGCAGTTGAATGCCAGTACCTCTGAGGTCTTACTGTTCGGGAAGGATCAGGAGTTGTAGTCCGAGCAGTGTTGGCCAGACCATCTTAAACCTGCCTCCTTGCCCAAGGAGGCTGTGAAGAACCTGGGTGTGTGGTTCGACAGCGGCCTGACTTTTGACATTCAATCGAAAGCAGTGGCAGGGGTCTGTTTTGGGATTAATCAGATGACTATGTGGTACATAAGTGTCAATCACACTATGCATAAATGAAAGGGAGAACAAATGTTCATTTTTTTTTTTTATTTTTTTTTGCTCCTCATCTCAACCATGGCTGGCCCAATAGTACCGTGGACTGGGAAAAAATGTGATTTTGAGAAAAAGACATACTGTCTCAGTGCAGGACTGGTAGAGGGTCGATCGTAGTGAGAAGGCGCCCGGACCCTACAGTCATGTCGATTTCACTGATAATCACGAACCCTTGTGTACTATTTCGGTAGTGTATGCCATTAGCAAGATTCCACCATTGCCGTAAACACCAATTGACCTTAAAGAAACAAGGACGTAGGTGATAGAGCAGAGAGAGTGTGTCATGGCTTCATAATCATTGGAACTGTGGGGAAAAAAAAAAAAAAAAAAAAACCACTCTCTTCATTGGGACCAGTCTAGTTTCAACCAAAAAGCTCTTTTGTCGATTTTCCCAGCCCTAGAAAGGTCCAATTTTGATATATGAAGCATCGAAGAACTCCAGTCCCACAACGTCGGTGGAGAGGCCTCTTTCCAGCGCCTACAAATCTCACGTCGAGCCACCAGCATTGAGTAGAACAAGAGGTTGTTATTAGTACTACGTTTTTTGTCCATTACCCCAAAAATTACCAGGCTAAGATCTATATTCACAGTAGAACCTATTGATGATGTTAGTGTATTGCCTATTGATTGCCAGAAAGATGTTAAAAGTGGACAGTCGTAAAACATATGAGCATCTGAGGCTGCGACTTGGCCGCATCGGGGACAAGCCACTGGTGGACCTGTTGAAAATTTGGACAACCTCTGGGGAGAATAATAAGCCCTGTGAAGGGTAAAGAGATGGTTTCTGCGTAGCCAGGCAGGTTTAACAATATCCCAAAGAACGTTGCAAGATGTTAGCCAAAGTTCATTCACATTTGCTGCAGGCAATAAAGAACCCCATAGCTGGACCGGAAGGTGAAATGTTCCGTCTATCTCCTCTAGGATTAAGTTGTAAAAGTAGGAAACCTCTTTACATTTTGGTGTGTTGTCAAGTAAGCATGATTCTAGTTGGCTACTTCCTCCCAAAGGTCCTTGTTGAAGGCGTGTGGAACCCAATTTTTGTGCTTGCGCCCAACTTGAGATTTGCAAGAATTTAAGTCTGGAGAGATTGGGGCCTACCTGACTCACTAGATGTTCCCAGGAAAGCATTTCCCCTTCAAAAAACAAATCTCCCCATGTTGAAATTCCTGCATCTTTTAGTGGGCTTATCAGTGCATCCTTAGTCCAGCCCGGCGCAGCAGGAAGGTCCCATATAGGAGCACCATTAGAGTAGTAGCCTATTTTGGTTGTGGTTCTAAGGTTATACCAGGTTCTTGCTAGGTCCTGCAGTACCTTCAGCTTGATTTTCTTAAAGAATTTGGGGTCTCCAAACTTAAATAGAAACCCCAACTGACTTAGGCCTTCGCATTGTAATAATGCTGAAAACATTAACCCAATACCCCGGTCTGATGGAGTTTTAAGTAGCATTCGGGCATGTGTCAGCTGAAAGGCCCAAGCATAAATCTGAATGTCTGGGCCGGCTAGTCCACCCTTCTCCCTACGACGTCTTAATTTATTCCAAGAGATTCTAGCAGTCTTGTTCCCCCATACAAATGAGGTAATGTCGCTCTGCATCTTGGCTATCAATTTCTTATCAAAGTAGAGTGGTAAGCTGTTAAAGATAAAGGTTAGTCTAGGTAGGATGGACATCTTAACTAAGTTTGAACGACTTAGGAGCGTTAATGGAAGATGTCTCCAAGAACTCATTAGTTTCCTACATTCTTTAGCCACCATTGTGAAATTTGAATGGGCGATCAGATTAATGTCTTTTACAATTTTTATGCCTAGATATCTCATGTTGTCACAAGGTTGTACTGGGAGTCTCGGTATTATGCTGTTCCATGCCATAACCTCAGTCTTTGTGGCGTTAACTTCATAGCCAGAGATGTTACCAAATTGTTGAGCTAAGTTTATGACTGTCGGGAACGCTATGCTGATATCAGAGGTTATGATCATAAGATCATCAGCATACAAAGATACTTTTTTTTCCCAATCTCTATATTTAAATGGAACGATGTTAATATCATCACGAATTATTTGAGCAAATGGCTCTATATAGATATCGAAAAGTAGAGGGGAAAGCGGGCAGCCCTGCCGAGTGCCCCTTGTGATGGTAAATGGTTCCAACAGTCCGCCATTAACCAAGACTGAGGCCGATGGGCTATGGTACAGTAATTCAACCGCTCTGCGAAAGGCCCTGCCAACGCCAAATTTTTCCAAGGCCCCCGACAAGTATACCCAATTGACCCTGTCGAAGGCCTTGGCTGCGTCCAAGGTGAGAATGGCCAAGGGTTGCGATGAACTGGTTGCCATATCAATCGCTCCTATTAAGTCATATATCAACTCATAGAGTTGGCGACCTTTAACAAAGCCCTTTTGGTTAGAATGTAGCACTGCAGGGGCTACCTGACCTAATCTCTTGGCTAGTAAAGACGCGAAGATCTTATAGTCAGCGTTAAGAACTGAAATTGGGCGATAGGAGCTGCAGGCGGTGGATGCCTTCCCTGGTTTCAGAATAAGCGTAATAGAAGCTTTGTTCCATGATGTAGGGGGTAAATCGCCATCTTCCAGAATTTGATTGAATAACTTGGTGAGGAAGGGAGCGATATCTGCTGCTATATGTTTATATATCTCTGCCGGTAGGCCATCCGGGCCCGCCGCCTTTCCAGATTTACTGTTTAGTATGGCAGCTGATACCTCTTCAACCGTTATAGGGTGATCTAATAGGGCAACTTGTTCTGTAGATAATACTGGTAGTGAAATTTTATTCAACCAATTTCCTACATCAATAGGAGTGATGTTATTGTCCTCTTGATAAATAGCCTGGAAAAAGTCTTTGAAGGCTGACCTTATTTCTGGGTCCGAAGATACTGTACCGGAGCCAGTAGTTATAGAGTCAATGTTGTTTCGTGTCTGGTCTGTTCTAGACTTCCAGGCTAATAGTTTGCCTGCCCCTTCACCAAATTCGAAATTGGCTAGTTTACTGGCTTCCCACCTTTGCAGGATACGTTGGTTTAATTCAGAAGCCAGTAGCCCTTTAAGCTTAATCAATTCCTCCTGTTTAGCATGTATACCATGTTCTTGGGGATTGTTGAGATTGTCTAATTCTGATTGGGCTGTTGATATATTGGCCTCTATCAATGCAACCGCCTGAGTGTACTGTTTCTTACGAAACAAAGTTTTATTCTTAATAACGCCTCTCAAAGAGCACTTAAAAGCATCCCATACTGTGCTGGAGCATGCAGAACCAATATTGATTTTAAAAAATTCTTGCGTCTCCAACTTAACATACTCCAAGTCCTCAGGGGATGTAAGCCAAGATCTATCCATTGACCAAGACCTGGTCGGGGGTTGGGACTGCAACTCGAGGTCTAGGAGTATTGCCGAATGATCGGATAGGTGAGATGGTAAATAAGTTACATTCCTGATCGATTTATCCAAACTTTTGTTTATCAAAATAAAATCGATCCTAGATCTATGGCGGTACTTGTAGTTTCTGTAGGAGAAGCCAGTCTTACGGCCCGACCTTACCCTCCAAATGTCAATAAATCCATATTGATACATATATTTAGTTAGAAGATCTCTAGATTTAGAGTGAGGGAGTTGTCGACCAGAAGGAGACTTATCCAACAACGGATTGAGTACAATGTTAAAATCACCCGCTATTATCATAGGTTCTTGAAAATGTAGAAGCTCGGAGAACATCGTAGCCAGGGCAGATGGGTCATCGCGGTTAGGTCCATAATAACCAACCAACGTAAGATATGTTCCCTCAATCATGACCGATGCTATTGCCCACCTACCAAAAGGATCAACCTTCTGCTTCAAAAGTCTTGTTTTGATGTTTTTTTTAAAGAAAATGGCGACCCCTCTAGTATTAACTGTTTGAGAGGTAGTAACTGATAAATCTACCCATCTGTTTTTTTTAAGCAGGTCCGATATCTCAGCTTCAACCAAGTGTGTCTCCTGGAGAATAATGACCTGCGCATCAAAGTCACGGATATATTGTAAAATTGTGTTAGATCTAGGTTTGGTGCGCAGGCCATTAACATTCCAGGAGAGAATCTTAATGGTAGTCATAGCTGACATATCCAAAAATAGTGAAATAGAGTCCAGTCAACTCACACCCCTCAGTACTACTAAACAAAGCAAAATTTGTCCATTGTTCATTTATATAGCTATCGACCGCCATTTTAGAGATGAGAAAGATTTTATTTTTTGTTTCCCTTACCCTTCCCCCCGTGAAAGCCCCCCTACCCCCCCTGAGGAACCCCCAATTAACCAACCGGGACAGGTCCGGTTTGTGATACCCCAGATACTCTGTCCAGGCTCAAGCGAGGCATTAATGACTAGAGTATTGGAGGGCTAAAAATATCTATTTTTAAGTCGAGCCCTTCATGGTCCTGTTACAGATTGGTTAAGTAGTATTTACTGGTATCTCCATAAAAGGTTATTGAGGTAGTTTGCGTGAATTCGTGCTCTTTATGGTTTGCTATGTGTTATATATAATTTTTTTTTTCCTATTTATTTACATATATATATATATATACACATATATATATATACACACATATATATATATATATATTTTTTCTTTTTTTTTTTGTTTTTTTTTTTTCTTTTTTTTTCCAGCAGTGATTTATGTGAATTTAAAGTGCTTTCAAAGTGCCTTTCTTATTTCTATTCCTTCATTTTTAACTTATTTTTTATTTTTATTTTTTTCTATTATTTTTGTCTTCTATTAGAAAAAGTTAGCGTTGAGCTAAGTTTTTTTTTTTTTTTTTTTTTTTCTTATCTTTTGTCGTTGTTATATATTTATTCTTTAATAGACTCTATAGGCAACCATACAAGGATAAACCATAAACTTCTCGACTTGATACTACACTACCATCAGTGTTTAGAGGTGCCTATACTTAACAGAAGTTCATCTGCAGCTTGGACTGTGCGTATATAGAACATTTTATTATTAAGCATAATCTTCAATGCTGCGGGAAAACTCAGCTGGACTGATGCTCCCAAATTTCTGAATGCCTCCATTCTGCGACCCAGTTCCCACTGTCTGTCAAGGGTCGCCCTTGACAAGTCAGAACGCACTTGAAAGGAAAAGCCATCACCAGTCAGAGATTTTTGTTTTAAGGCCAAATTTAGAATGTGATCCTTCAGTTGAAAAGTGTGAAAGTTCACTAAAATCTTACAAGGCTTTTCACGCTGCGGATTACGCCTGAAAGGGTCCCTGTGGATCCGTTGAATGTCTGCATTGAGCTCCGCCTCTGTATATTTTAGATTTAGAGATTTTATTAGGAGTTGGATAATATAAGCCTTAATGTTGGAGCCTTCATTTGCTTCAGGGACATTCAAGATGCGAATATTACAGCGCCTGGCATTATTTTCCAAGACCTCCATTCTTTCAGCCAGTAAAGTATCTTCCCTTCTAAGTTTCACTATTTCCTCTTTAGCGTTATCTAGCTCTATGGACATTACCGCTGTAGTTTCTTCCAGGGCCCCCGTTCTTGAAAAAAGCCCATCAATTTTGCTATCCAGAGATTCACAGTATGATCTAATCTCTCTCTGGGTTTTAGATGCCTCCTCAAAACCTCGTTTAATATCAGCTGTCAAGTTGGAAAACATTGTTAAAACTGAAGAAAGATCTAAAGGTGAGGTAGAGGCACTGGCACTGGCAGTGGCATCTGATGCCAGTTGTATACCTGAGCCGAGAAGAGAGGAAGAGGAGGGGTCTGAGCCAATTATAGGTTGAGTATTCTGATCTGGAATTAAAGAAACCTCAAGTATATGAGGTCGACTCTCTGACTCTAAATTTCCCGATTCCAGGCTTGCGTTTTCTCCAAAATTAACGCATCTACCAGAGTGACTAGAATCCTCCAATACTGTGCTACTGGAAGGGACAACAGGAATCTTGTCAAGATTTAAAGGCGTGTTCACACTATCACTGCCATTATTATCGACATTTTCCGGTATAATGCCCGGCTGCGTGTTTTCCATAGATTGACCTCTTCCCTTCTCATCCATTTGATTGACATTGCAAGCCCCCCCTTCCATGGGTAGGGAGACTGAGGTGATACCAGCAGTTATTGTTGAACTAGAGATGGTCTCTGAGGGTGCTCTAGTGGAGGAATAAGTACTCTGTGCAAGACTCAGAACCTGGGGTACTGCCTTAAAGTAAGATCGCAGAGAGGGTGTTATCTTGGAGCCCGAATCCAAGACTGTTTTTACCGCCTTGGATTTCTTAGATCGTTTAGGCTTCGCCTCTGCAGAGAGGTAAGAAGAGGGCTTAACAGGTATTTTATTAGAATCACAATTAATACCTCTGGATTTAGTGGATGTTGCACTGATTGAGTTAACTAGTTTGGTGCCTCCTGCAGTATTATCCCAGTCCTCCTGCCCAGTGACTTGCGTAACCTGCGTGGGCTCCTGCGTGGGTTCCAGCGCTGATGCAAAAAACAAGTTAGATTTATCTAATTTTGTCTTGCCCCTTCGATTATGGTATACACTCCCTGCTTTAGCTGTTTTCTTTCCTTCATGACCCTTTCTAGAAACTACTGGGGTCGATTTTACAGTTGCCTCTGGTAGAGCTGAGTCTTTACTTCTTAAAAAATATGTGCTTTTTGCAATGCCAATACTCTGCTTTGAGTCCCCTGCCGCAGTCTCTTGTGGCTCCTGGAAAGGTTGGGCAGTCGCTGCCACTACCTCTGCCTCCTCCACCCCCTGGTCTCCCTTCACCTGATTCACCGAATGATCCGAAGCCTCGGAGTCTCCTGCTACATCCAGCGGAGTAGAAACCGGTGCAAGAATGCTCACGCTGACCGACCCGCCTTCCGCCGCCACAGCTGCTCGACCTTCCTCTCCAGCAACCACGGGGAGAACACCTCTGCAGAAGGAGCGGGCTTGCCTCCCTCGACGAAGCTCCAGGGCGGCCCGGTGCCACTTCCAAGGCACTGAAAAAGAGGAGATCCGTGCCTGCCGTAAAGACCACGCCGGCTGTATGAAAGTGGCGCCCAGGAATGCGGACACCGGAGCAGAGTGAAACACGCCCCCAGCAAGCACGGGCATGAAAGGCGAAGAGAGATCTTAAGGCTCCTGAATCAGGCGAGTCGTTTTCAGAACAAAAGTGTAGCTGTGTAGCAGCAAATACGAATCAAGTTAACGCACGCATGAGTAAAGCCCTCAGCAGACGAAAAGCCAAATGCTCCGCGAGAGCCCAGAGCGGGGTATCGCGGCAGCTAGCCTGCTGCCGCCATGTTCCTCATCAAATGTTCATTGTAAGGCTGTAAAATATAATTATATTATCTCATGCCTGATTGGCCGTGTAGTCTCGCAGGGGGTAGAGGGGACACTACAGTGGCCATTTTGAATTGGGAGAACGTCCTTTACGGCAAGTGAGTTAGCTGTGCTATGTATGTAATGCAATTTCAGATGATTAAAAGCAAGCTTTTGCATGCACTTTAGACCCTGTAACGCTGCTGGCTCCCCACAACCAGTGCAGCATACAACAGTCCCTTCAGAGAAAGTCAAAGTAAAGTGCACTAATTTTCAGTTGGATACGCACATAAGATTTGGCAAAATACTGCTACTCACAGTGTAAGGCAGCCACTGATTGAAGTAGGCTGGCCCACTGCCCCATTACTGTATGCCAAGGTGGGTGGAAGCAAACTGTGAATTACACTTCAATAGAGCAATGGATGAGGATGGCTGGCTCAAAGCTCTTGCAGGTATGTCAATTTGTATATGTATTTTCAGTATGATTTTTTGGGGGAAACCTGATGTTGGTAACAAAGCTAAACCTGTCTCTAGATCACACCTAAAAATAATATGAATTGTTTTTCTTGATTAGAAAAGTTTGGGACCACTGTCTCAGGTGAGGCAGCTGAAATGTTGGAATTAACTGTCCCGGGGCAGTTGCCTTTTAAAAGAAAGTAGGGGAACTGTTTTTTGTCAAATTAAAAAAGTATGGGGACGTTGTGCTCCTCAAATCCCACCCTTTTCAACCTCTGCATAAAACAATAAATAAAAACAAAGTTGTACAAATGTATTATGAGTTATAAAAGCCTATTATGTGCTTTCACAGTTCTTATGTTTCAATGGATGTTCAGACTTCACAGCTATAAGTATACAAACAATACTTGCAATAAAAGCTGCCCAATGTGGTTGGTAGCAACCCTCCTACCACATGCCAACACCCTTACCAGTAACATTAAAGCATTACAATCTACGCATCAGAGCCTGTTGGGAGGGCCACACCATAGCGTGGCAACTGTTTTTTATCCAGTTGGCCCAGGGCTGGAAGAGTATGAGGGCATATTTTGCCCTGGAGGTCAGGGTTCGGGTAGAGGACAAGATCCCAGAGGTTGTGGAAAAGTGGGGTTTTATTTACCATATTATAGGCGATCTTCTCATGGCGCAATATGAGCTACGGTTTATGAAGCCAGAGTTCATAGTTGGCTTATCTATGATGCAGCGTGAACGCTGTTAACTCGGTTAATGAAAATAACCACTGGCTATCACAACAAAACAACACACAAATGTGAATATGCACCTTGCATATGTTAAGAGAAATAAAAATGCTATTGCTTAAAGACAAAATAGAAGCACTGTAAAGGAGTGCTTTGAGCTGTAGAAATAGAAAGAATTTTCATATTGTGTGTTTAACACGTCTAATAATCATCTTTGCTGAAGGCTTAACAATGTTGAAATGAAAATTCATAAAAATATGCACTGATAATATGCCAACTAATGTAAACTAAAATGATGTCATAAAACATATGCATACATGAGTCTTGATTTAATTGTGCTACGTTTATAACAAATGTAAAAGCCATCTTGTAATGCTTCCATTGTGATGCATCACGGAGATCAAAATGCAAGTGCAAAAACTTCGCATTATAACTTAGATGACAGAAACTTTCTGTTTAGTTTCTTTTCACTGATAAGAAACTACATTTACTTAAATAATGCTTATATATTTTATAAAATTATTTTACACATGTAGGTACTTTGAGGCTTGCAGTAATAGGCCATAGTTAGGACAGAAAATGTATATGCAATAACTTATGACAACTTATAATACTTGATTATCTAACATGAATCCTTAATTGAATGTATTATTCTTGGATCTAATTGCATATTCATTTATTAATAAGAATTGCATTGCTTTTATATGCAACACATGATTTTTCCTTTAGGTTAGCATTTTACTGATGTGAAGGGAGTCTGCTTGGGGTCACTATATACTATCATACCTAAAAGGATCTTCAAACAAGAGTGGCCTAATAAAAAGCTGATGCCCAAAGATATAAATCCTGGGGGGTATCAGGGAGAACAGATAGACATACTTGGTTACATGGCAACTGTGATTGTTTTTAAAGGAAGATCTGTGAGGGGTAAGGTATATGTAGTAGAATCAGGACCCCCAATCCTAGGATGGTATCACCAGTTTGACCTCCATATCAAAATTGACCCACATGCTGTTGAACAGGTCATGGTGTTGAATGATCTCTCAGTGGCAGATATCCTGGAAGGAGGTAAGGGTGTTTTTAGAGATCAGCTGGGCAATCTGGAGGGATATGTACACAAGATAAAGATGAAAAGTAATGCGGTCCCAGCGCAACACAAACTGAGAAAGGTTCCTATCATGGTAAGGGGGGAGGTGAAGAAAATGTTGAATGAGATGCTAGCCAATGGGGTAATAGAACCTATTGAGTGCTCATCATGGATTTCCCCGGTTGTTATTTCACAACGAGCTGATGGTAAATTACGTTTTTGTGTTGACCTCAGAAGTTTGAACCAGAATGTAATCCCTGACACCTTTCCCTTGCCCAACATAAATGAACTGATGGTGATGCTTAACGGGGCAAAATACTTTTCTAAACTTGACCTTCGACATGCTAACCATCAGATATGCTTGCACGAGTCATCAAAACACCTCACAGCTTTCATCACCAATGAGGGGATATTTCAATTCACAAGGATGCCCTTTGGGTTATGTTCGGCTGCAAGCATGTTCCAGAGAATGGTCACAGAGATTTTCAAAGGTGTAAAAAATGTAATTTACTTCCAGGATGACATTTTGGTGTTTGGTGAGAGTGTGAGTGACCACAACTCTGCATTGAAAGATGCCCTTACAAAAATCCTTGAATCTGGCCTGACACTGCGCAGGGAAAAATTCACATTTTTGGTAAACAAGGTGGATTATCTGGGGCATTCCATCTCGTCAGATGGCGTTAAACCAAAGAGAGACTTACTAGCTTCCATAAAAATGGCTCCAGTCCCCACCAACAGAGACCCGCTACGCTCATTTATTGGGCTAATCGAGTACTATTCTAAGTTCGTGAAGAACTTTGCAAGTAAGACAGACCCCTGAAAGTGATCATGAGAAAAGGGATCAAGTTTTGTTGGGGGGATGATCAGGAGAAGTGCTTTGGTGATATTAAGGAAGAAATATGCAACGCAGGCATTTTGGTTCCATTTGATGTAGATGGGAAAACTGTTATTACTGTGGATGCAAGCGATACCGGTGTTGGAGCTATGTTGTCGCAGCATGACGGCACCAATGAGAAAACAGTGGCGTTCGCATCTCGCACTCTAACTACCACTGAGCGCTGTTACTCAGTGATAGAAAAGGAAACTCTAGCAGCCGCTTGGGGTGTGGAGTACTTCAGGATGTATGTGTGGGGGCGTAGATTCAAACTCCGCACTGACCATAAGCCATTGTTGAAGATACTTTCGCCAGGTGGGACAGGAAAGGGGTCAGCCAGACTAGCAAGATTGGCCTCTAGACTACAGGAGTGCAATTTTGATGTAGAGTTTATTTCGGGTTGGCGCAATGTACAGGCGGACTGCATGTCACGACTGTCCTTGAATTGGGAGGATGTAGACAGGACAGGTGTATGAAAGAAAGAAAGTGAAGGGGCCATCTCTAGTGTTGAGGATGTAATCCAGTGGAGTAGTGGCGCAGTCAGTGAAAAAGAGTGGGTGGAAGCTATGTCTAAGGACGAAATTCTTAAGAATGTTATGAATCTCGTGTCCAAGGGTAGAAGTAGGGAAAGCACCTTGCCCATCAGCATTTGACCTTTTAATGCAGTAATTGACGAATTGTCTATTGTTGCTGATCAGGTTATCATGCGTGGAGGCAAAATAATTCCCCCATTTGACATCCGCAAAAGACTCTTTGACTTGGCGCATGAAGGGCATCTGGGGCAAACCATTACAAGGAAACGGTTGAGAAACGAATTTTGGTGGCCTGGTATGGATGGTGAGGTGGTCGATTGGGTGGAGAGTTGCAGTGAGTGCTGCGAAAATGAGAAATGACTCAAGGTGGGACCCCAACTCGTCCCTAATTCCATCCATGACCCAGGTGTAGTGTGGCACAGCATATGCCTAAATTTTATCGGGCCAATGCCGGGCGTCCATCCCAGCAAAAGGTTTGGGTTAGTGGTAATGGATGTTCATACTCGGTGGCTCATTGTCTACCTACTCCCCGAAATAATCACTCGAGCTACCATTAAGATTTTGCGTATTATTTTCAAAGAGGAGGGTCATCCCACTGTCCTTATTACGGATAACGGGACTCAGCTGACTTCTGGTGAGATGAGAGAATTTCTGAGTGAGTGTGGTATTAAACATACGTTCACAACTTTGTACAACCGGCAATCCAATGGGATTGTCGAGAGAGCCAATCGTATGATCAAGGGCGCGATAAGTTTGGCAATAACCAATAATCTTGACATTGAGGAGACTCTGAGCGAGTTAGTATGGGCCTATCGCACAACGGAAAATGAAACCACAGGAGTTATTCCCTTTGTCGCCATGCGAGGTAGGAGACCAGCTTCCAAACTGGTGCCTCCGTGGATCAGAGAATTGTTTGAAGGAAAGAAAGAGGATGGATGTGATGTGAGCATTCCTGAGCATGCTTCCTGTAGAGTGCACGACAAGGCGAAAATTGTGTCCAGCATAAATGCTGGTGACTGGGTCAAAGTCCGTTCCGGAGGTTGGGTAAGAGGTTTATGCAAATTTCGAGGACCCTTCCAGGTAAAGGAAGCACACCCATTCTATGTTGTGTTAGAAAATGGTGAAAAGTGGAACCTACGTAGGATGGCAAAGTACTGCTCGTGAGATCACGTTCCTAAAACCCTGGTTAGTAAAGGGGTTACCAAGAATTCATGTTCTGGGTACATGTTGGCTCATGACCGCCAATTGCTTGACAGTGCTCGCACAAGTGTAGGAGTGAGGGCACCAGGCCCGGGTGGGGTTAACCTGAGCAATGGTCAAAGGCCAATTTACACAAATGATGACACACCCGATCTTCATAGAGCTCAACCCTATCAGAGACCCTTGCGGGCTAGGAGACCCCTCAGCATTTACAGGACTTCATTGTCGGATGATTTGTTGTTACGTTCTATGCTTCTGACATTTACATGCTTTCCCTTTGTTTTCATTTTATTCCCTACCTGCGTGTAGAGGAAAGGGAGGTATGTTGTGACGTCATTCCTCTCCACGCGCTGCCGTGGAATATTGGTATGCCGAGTGTTCTATGCCGAGCGCCGGACGCCAGCTGCCAGTTGTCACCGGCTGACTGCAGGCGGCGGGCGCGCTGATGTTCTGCTGTTTACTCTAATAAAGCTTGCTGTTCAAACCTACACCCTGTCTCATGTTTTGGTCACAACAAAATGATACTTTTTTTAAACTTTGACATGGTCTAATATGTGGAAAATTAAATGTTTGACACCAGTACATGGAAAGCAACATTTTGAATTGTTCTTTGTAGAGGAATTTGTGTGCCAAGAACAGATGCCGGATTTGTATGAATCGCTTGGGAAAATTCTCTAAGCATCTTCTTTTACACCTTGTGAGCGGATGATGGTCACATAGGTGACGGACCATTGAGGGGTGACAGTTGATGTCAAGCTCAGGATGCAGCAAGTAATATATTATTGAAAGGACCTTGGGTGGAGGCAGATGCAACATTTAGACACTTGCAGATGCTCTCAGAGACATGCTTTTCCCGTTGCGGAGGCTGCTGGCTTTCCTCTCATTTGCTACCTTTGAAACTCATGTCAGTGAGGCTCGTGGACACTGCCAGGCAGCAGACGTCAGAAAGATCGAATGAAGACATGCCAGAAGAACAGGTAAGGCTGCGTGCGCTCTGTCGTGTATGCGCAGGCCATACAGAGCTCATGACAAGTTTGAATGGAAGTCATCAGTTCAACTGTCATGATGGAACCATAACCACTTAGGGCAAGAAAATCGGCAAAAACACTCACAGTTATCGAATAACACCCTGCTAGTAGTCACTTACTGAAGTGTGAGTGCGGTGCCAATTTTCCTCTCTTCACAGCCTTAAAACAAACAGGATGCGCCACACACACGTCAAAGGCATTTCATCTCTGGAAAATTCAGGCTTAAACTGTTATTAAACGACCAGCGTCTGCCTTTTTTAAAAAATATCATACATCTCAGGGGTGCCGGTTTTCCCCAGTATACATTGCTGGTGCCAACTCCCAAACTCTCTACTGCCAATCTCACGACTGTAGAAAGGACAGTAGGGCAGGAGAAACACTTCCAAGGTTGCCGGATGGCAGTAATTGCCACAGTAACTGTTTGACTTTCTTTTACTAGTCTGCAAACGCCCTAGCTTGCACGCTGTTCAGTTGACAAAGGACACTGGTGGGGCTGACCAGGGCGTTTTCGTAGTATTACCTTTTCCTTGGGATTCCAGTTCATAAGTTTCAATTTCTTTAGTTAGATCCTTAGTTCCAGTACAGTTTTCCTTCAGCAACATGCAGGTCCTTAAAAAGCAGTTTACTCAAATACCAGCTTGTAAGTTCTCTTGAAGTTTCTTTTCCATATAAATCCTTTAAGTTTCATAGTCCGTAATCCATTGAAGTAATATACACGTAGGTTCTTCCAAATCGTTGTCATTGTTAAAATCAAGTAAACCTCGCAGACAGGTTGTGTAGAAACAAGTAGTTGATTTATTCATAAGGAAACAGCTTCAGATAAAGGTAACTGGAAGATGGTAAAATCCATGTAATGCACCACTAGGAGCAGCCTCCTTACTGCTCAGCCCATGTGCACCAACTGACATCTCCTCAAACCAAACACACACCAGCTTTCCAAATGACATCACACAGACTGAGCAGCAAGGCAAAGCACAAGAATAGGGAAGATGCATCAACCAACAATAATTAGGTTATAGCAGGTCATCCAAGGGCCACTTTTTTAGGGCCTTCGGAAACCGGCCCACAGAGACTTACTGTCTTCCCCAGTCCACGCCAGACTACTATAAAGTGTTGCCAGTATCATGGACACTCCTCAGCCGTGCTGTCAAACTGAGGCTGGGGGACGGGTGTTGTTCTGGACATTCTCCACTCGGTCCCCTGTCTTGTGTTGCTGGCCGAGCACCTTTGACGTGACGCAGAGGAACCCTTACGCCGTTTACGCTATTCCTTTTCAAAAACATTCTTGTTTCCCGAGATTGAATACAAAGGATTCATCGACATTATGTTTGAATATCATTCGGCCTGAATATATGGACGCAATTACAGGGGAGACTTTTCGTTCCCTTAAGGGGTCAACTATATTGCATTAAACTCACTGTCCTGATGATGGTCTTTGGATTTCACCTTTGAGACCGAAACGTCGACACACCAGTCCAAGTCAACATCCTGCATTTGACTTTCTATTTATTATTTTTAAAAAGAAGTCAACTTTACATATTTTGTTAGACTGGATTGTTTTCTTATGTATTAATGGTCTGTTTTGTCATTTCCATTTGCTTAAGATATATATGCAATTTTTATTGATTGTATACCCTACACAAATCCAAAAGAATATAAATAATAATTTTCTTTGAAGAACAAACCTGTCCGTGTTGCTTTATCTTCCTTTTTGGCTTGAATAGTTCATTTATTGAGCAAGATCACAAATAGTGCTGGTTATCTGTTTAATTTGTTTGACTTATTTGGGGCTAGTGTGGTAGCTTCTTTAAGGTCTAAAAACAGACAATAAATACGAAGAACAGTTGCTGTTCAGCTCAGCTGATAAGTCTAAATAATATTGACTTCATTACACTGTTTAACTTTGATTTGTAAACAAATCCCTTGCTGGCACCTTTTACTTTAAACATATTGACTGCCCAAGCCCGCAAGGGTGTATTGGGTTACCCACCCCTACTATCAGGCCTTGCCCAGAAGCAGTGTCCTTCACCCGCTGGGCCATTACTTTTAAACCAGGGCAGGCATGGAGAGGGTGGGAGTATGCAGGGACCTTGCAGAAGGGGGGGCATTCTCACCTAAACCTCTGAAGTAGCAGTAGCCGCCATGTGCTTTTCTGGGCCCCCTCCCGGCCAGGTAATACCCTGAGGATGTAATGGAACGGGGAGGAAGCGAGTAAGAGAAGTGGCCCTGTTAGGGGTCAGGTGTGGTCACCTTGGCCTCAGTGTCTTTTAGGCCTTGGTGGAGGGGAGGGGGGTGTATCCTTAAGCCTCGCTAGAAGTCACCTTTCCCAGAGGAAAAAAAAACATAGGATGTAGCGTTATGGTCTCAGAGCTGCTGATGTTGGAACACGTTTGTACGTTCAAGTTCTGGCGTCAGCTCAACATCCAGTGATTCTGGGAACATCACTTAATAACCTTACCTATAATAAAAATGAATTTGATCTTGTGCAATGTAGCTGGTGCTCATGGTAATAGCTCCAGTGACTTTAGACCGAGTTCACGCTAAATAAAACTACAAATAAAATACTAACCATTCAGAAATGTGGGCCACTTTTTGGGGAGTGCCCGGGCCTAATTGTGATCACAATCCGACATAGGCAAGACCATAGAATGTGGAATAGGATGCTGGAGTTACCGCACTAGCATGCCGCTGAGTTGGCCACATTAATGGTGTCCAGTCGATAGGGCGTTAGGTGCCAACGGTACAAGATTTCATAGGTTTCTGTTAAGATGAATACTCGGGTAAGGTAATATTTAGAATTGTATTTGTTCTCATATTCAAATACAACACACCAGCTGGAGCATGCGGTCAGCGTCGCAGCCGGTCAAGTCAGCAAGCAGAATAACTGTCACTTCAACTGTCAAGGGTAGAATATTAGCTGGCATTCTAGAATGCCAGCTGATGTCACAGCAGGATCAGCGCGAGGGCAAGGGTACATGGAGGGGGACAGAAGCTTATGAGGAAAAAGATGCCGGTACTTTTACAGTGCAACTCAACATAGCTCCTTTACAAAGGGAAGGGAGAGAAACAGGAGAGGTTGAAGACAGCATCTCAGGTATGTTCCAACAAACAGCAAAATTATTCACAAACAAAGTCTTTGAACTTGCTAGGCATAACAACAGTGCATCCACATCTACTGGTAGTGATCCTTTCTATCACAGGACCTTCCTCATGATCCTGTTGTTCCTCAGACTGTCCAGTACCGTCTGTACTTGGGGAATCAACAGAATCATTGCTGCTTAAATCTCTCTTTTCCCCTATAGATTCGATTTGATCCTGGCTGGAGAGAACATTGGCTGCGCGGTTTGAGTACGTCTCGGTTTATTATCCTCTTCTCCCTCTCTTTCTGACCCTTCTTCAAACAGCCAATCAAAATTCATCTGCTTATCGTAATCCACACATACATCTTCCTGTCTGTCAGTCCTGGAGTCTTCGACTCTTTCTCTCTCCTTACTGTCCTTCCTCTCACATGTAGATAGTGCAGAAGCATGCCACACTTTCTCATCGCTAAGAAGGGCAGAATTACAAAATACTTTCTCAACAATTAATGGTTGTGCAAATCTGTTCTGCCCTTTCTTAATGAGTCCACTTCTTTTTACCCTCACTGTATCTCCTACTTTGATAGTAACAGGTTTACACCCATGTTTTATATCAAAACGTCTTTTGCATTCACTTTGTGCCTTTTGTACGTTCTTCCTGACCAATTCCACAGACCATTCTGCTTTTCTAGTTGTCTTAAGCCAACCCACATTATCTTTGGATAATGGTGTCCTACCTCTCATAAGTTCGAAAGGGCTTACTCCTCTGCTTTCCCCTGGTGTTATCCTGTAAGCCAAAATCATTTTCTTTACTTCCATTTTGCAACATAGACCATTTTGTTGGCTAGTTGTATAGTGCATTTGATTACTCTGTTAAATCTTTCCACTGCTCCGTTGCCTGCTACGTGATATACGGAAGTGGTTTTATGAGTAATTCCATTCCTGTCTATGGATTTTCTGAAGATTTCAGATGTAAATTATCTTCCAATGTCACTGACAATCATTTGGGTATCCCTTCTCTCGTGAAAACATTGTCGAGAAACTTGACAATGTCATTTGCTTCAACTTTGTGAAATACCTTGATCTCCGGCCATTTTGAAAAATGGTCCACCATGACCACGACGAACACATGTTCCCCTTTGTACCGTACGGGGCCAATAACATCTATGCCCACTCTTTCCCAAGGCATACCCGGGCATGGGAAAGGGTGCAAGGGTGGTTTAAGTGTAACTTGTGATTTGTCAGAATTATCGCATTGACACAGTCCCTGACTCTTCTCCCAATTTCTAAGTCACAACCAGGCCACCAATACCAACATTTTATTCTTTGTTTTGTCTGTTTGATGCCATTATGCCCCTCATGGCAAATATCAAGGATTCTACCTGTTAGTGTTTCCGGGGTTATCACTTTTCCTTGCCTCAAAACAAGTTCCCCCTCCACTGATAATTCATTCCTGAGTTCCCAGTATGGTCTCAACTCTTTTCTGACATGCTTCTTGTTGGCCAACCATTAACAATTAGTTTGTTTACTTCCTGTAGCATCTCATCCTTTTCATATTCCCTCATCCATAAATTTCTATGAATGCTGGGGAACTCTTTACTGATGTTCGCCACACACAATTAATCATCCTTCCATTCCCCCTCACCACCTCCAGGTAGGGGTAAATGGCTGAGAAAGTCTGCTACAACATTTCTGGCACCAGGTAGATATTGCACATCGTAGTTGTAGTCTAATAGCCTGACAGACAAACGTGCCAACCTAGGAGATGCATTATACAACCCTTTAACTGTGAGTACTTTAGTGAGTGGTTTGTGGTTACACTGCAAAATGACTCTTTTACCCCAAATATATTGGCGGAAATGCTACAAATCCCACACACATGCCAAAGCTTTGCGCTCAATCACCGAGTATCTTTCCTCGGTGGGGGGACTGAACGTGAGAAAGGCAATTGGTAATTCATCACCTGTCAATCCGATCTGCATGAGCACAGCTCCTATTACCCTACGACGTGCATCTGTCGTGACCACGCTCTTGACACTCGGGTAAAAACCTTGTAGGGGAGGAGTATCGCAAATTTCACGTTTGAGAGCCACAAACACTTGTTGCAGTACAGTGACCATTCAAACTTGTTTTTTGATTTCAGTAATTGTCTAATGTCAAATGTCTTTGTCGAAAAATTCCTCACAAACTTTTAATTGAATTCTACTAGCCCTAAGAAGGCTCTCGGTTCCTCTTTTGTTTGTGGTACTGGTGCATCCTTAATTGCATTTACTAATTCTTTCTTAGGCTTTATGCCCTCTGGCGTGATTTCGTGTCCCAGGTATGTTACTTTTTTCCCCACGAATCTGCACTTTGCATACTCTGCTGTCAAACCACAATCTTGTAGTGTATTGAGTACTTGTGTCAACTTCTGTCTGTGGTCTTTTTGAATTTTTCCCATTACTAGGATGTCATCTTGGAAGATGACCACATTTTTAACGTCCTTAAAAACTTCATGCATAAGTCTTTGAAATAATGCTGCTGCTGATGCCAGCCAAAAAGGTACTCTCCTAAACCTATACCACCCGAATGGCGATATGAAAGTAGTGAAGCACCTGCTGTCCGTGTGTAAAGGAACCTGGTGGTACGCTGAGGTTAAATCAATTGTTGAGAATACCTTCATATCTTTTGTCAAGGACAGCATTTTATTTATTTTGGGCAGAGGGTACTGGTCTATTAGAATACTTTTGTTTAGATCACGCAAGTCTATCCATAATCTCAACTTGCCATTGGACTTGGGGGCTACCACCAAGGGTGCCACCCATTCGGAAGATTCCGTAGGTTCAGTGATACGGAACCCCTAGCACCCCTAGCCGAGCTTTGACCTCCTCTCTTAAAGTGAACGGTATGTGTCGCAGCTTATGAACGCATGGTACAGCATCTTCTTTCAGTTTTATTATGTGTTGTAACCCTTTCAACTTACCGATGGTGCTGTTGAAGACTTTTGGGAACCTGTCAATATCTGAATCAAGTACTTTATCCTGCTGTGTCAATAATACAGGTTCCACACTGTTAGAATTTCATGTTGTACCCAATTTTCCTTGGTCTTTCCATCCTAACACAGATGGTCCTCTAGCTGAGACGTATAATTTACTGGTGGTCTCTCTGTCCTTGAATTCAAATTTCAATTCTCTATACCTCACAAGCTCTATGGGTTCTCCAGTAAACGTTTTCAGAGTGATTTCTGGAGTTTTCATAATTTGTCCTAGTGCGTTCTAAAATTTCTCTCTCCATACCTTCCGGTTGACTATAGTACAGGGTGAGCCTGAATCAGCTACTATTTCAATGCTCACTCCTCCAATAACAACTTTACATATGGGTTTTCTCTTCTTATCTTTCTCTTTTTCTTGATTTTCAGATTGCTCATTCACATTAAGTACACACAAGTTATAACCTGACTCATTAGAAGAATCCTCATCATATTTAGTGTTTCCTTCCACCAAACTGACTCTTATACTCATTTTTCTGTGGCACACTTTCTGAAAATGCCCCACTATGCCGCACTTTCTACATTTGACATTGCGTGCAGGACATTTCCAGTCATTTGCCAGATGTCTTTGGCTTCCACAACGGTAACATTTTCGCTGCACCCATTCTTTTTCTCCCCCTTTTTGATCATACAGCGCTCCTTCTCTGCTTTTGCTCCTGCTTTTATCTTCTTGCCTTATCCTGTGACCACCTATTTTTGCTACTACATTTGTTTTCTCCTCCTTAGTTTTACTCTCATTAATCACTTCTTTGGCACATCTTCCTGTTAATTCTGATCGCTTAACTATTTCAATTACATCGTTAAGTGGTTTTTCACCTTTAGCCCATAGCACATCCTGAATATTTGGGTTTTTCTGCACACATAACGATCTGGTCCCTAATTAAGTCATCATGCTTTGCATGTAAGCGCCAAATTTTTAAGTATTGAAACATAGTCTTCTACACTTTCATTTTTCCCTTGTTTGCTGTGGTAAAATTGAAATTGGTTCACTGCAATGCAAACAGTACGCTTATAATAACTGTCTAAGTCCTCCAATGCATTTTTAAACACATCATCCTGTTCACCTTCCAGTACCCTGTTAATTTTATTGTACACTTTTAGTCCACCAGCCCCCAAACAATGCAGTATTATTTTCTTTTTCTCCTCTGGCTTAAGTGGTTCGTCCTCCTAACCACATGTTGAAATGTAATTATTGAAATACTCTCACCATTCTTCCCATTTCAATGGCGGCTCTCCAGAAACTTCTAAAAACGCTTGCAGAGGTGACAAGTTATATTTGTTATTACTAGCCATTTTTTTCCTGTATAATATGCGGTCTTTATTTCCTGTCTGGTTATAAACCCTTTACTTTTTTTCCCAGTATTAAATGCACAGTCTTTATAATAAGTGTGGTTATAAATCCCTTTTTATCTTACTAACTGCTCTCAGTATGTTTCCATTCACATTCACAAAAATGTTCTTTTCCCCACACTTCCCAATTGTCTTTCTGCTGTGTAATATCTTGCTTGTTATAGCCGCTGAACAACACGCTCACTCGTGCTCCCGTATCGTGTGTCTATTTCCGCTTTCTTTGAAACCGACATGCCACTTTAATCGCTGTCATTGTATTACATTTAGGAGGCACGTCTACGTTCTCAATTCACGTCGAAGACTATACCGCTGACTTAGACTTCTTTTAATATGGCTTTCACGCAGTGCGCTTATGTGAGCGCACCACGCTAGCCCCAACTGCGTTACAATCTCTTGTAGAAATCTCCTCAAAATTCTCCTCAGTCGGCACAGACACGTTTTACGAAGAGCTATCCACCATAAAGACGTCTTTATAAATTCCTTTTCCTTTTTTTCACAGTCGTCTTTCAGGTTCGTTCACTGCGATGCTTTTTTTTCCCTCACATATACGTGCTCCAGACTTCATGCCTCACCTCATATTTTTCTGTCTTTTCTGGTGCACACCTCCGCCGAAGCGCTCATAATTCACTTTATACTTCCTTTTTGTGATTCTCTGGGTTCTGGTCCAGTAAAGATCCTTACATTCAAAGTACTTTCCCTCTTCTGCGTGGATTCTCTGGTGTACTGTATGTATGCTTCTCCTCGTCACCATAAATGTTAAGATGAATACTCGGGCAAGGTAGGATTTAGAATTGTATTAATTCTCATATTCAAATACAACACACCAGCTGGAGCGTGGGGTCAGCATCGCAGCCGGTCAAGTCAGCAAGCAGAATAACTGTCACTTCAACTGTCAAGGGTGGAATATCAGCTGGCATTCTAGAACTGTAAAGTATGCAAATTCTAATTATAATATATATAATTATAATTCTAATCCAAATGAAGAAGTAGGCAAATACAAGATATATTCCAAAGTAAGGGTTTATTCCTCAAGTCAGCATAACACGGGATTGCTGCTGTTCTCCAGTAAGGTCAACTGCTGAATGAGCTGCCAACAGCTGTGATCTCAACTGGAAAGCTACATCACGAGAGATGCATCTTCAAACATAATCATGTTTGAAGATACACTCTCTACAATGTTACAAACATGTGGAACATGGAATCATAAGGTAAGATTCCATGAATAACAAGCATTGAGTAACAAACATAAAGAACAGACTAAAATGAAGGAATGTAAAAAAAAACGCATTACAAGAATGCCAGCTGATGTCATAGCAGGATCAGTGCAAGGGCAAGGGACGCGCGTGGAGGGGGACGGAAGCCTATGAGGGAAAAGATGCTGGTACTTTTACAGTGCAGCTCAATCGTTTCCTTTCCCTTTTCCTCAATTCTTGAACAGTATTCATACCCTATCACAGACTGCAGCACCTAGACCAAAAATATCTGGCGAGTAAAGTGAGGAGCCCCATCTTCAGCTCCAGGATCCCCTTAAACCCATACTATCACTAAGCATAGGGTGACCAGGCGTCCCAGATTTGGCCGGGTAGTCGCTGTTTAGGTTGAGGACTCTTTCGCACTGCTGTAAGCAGTGTGGGCGGAGCTCCGAATATTTAATGTTTTTTAGTAAGGGGGCTTGAACCCGCCCCTCTTCTCCATTGGCTAGATTCCTAAACGGAGGCCAGCCATTGGAGGAGAGCGGCGTCACTCGGTTCAAGCCATGTCTTTTTCGGATTCGGGGGCGTTTTTTTAAGCTTCTTTCTATTTACTTTCTCTCCTCTTCCCATTGGCTGGAATTTTACCTTCGCCCCCGAATCGGAAAAAGACGACACTTTCTCCGAGGCATTTCTGCCTTGCCCCGGAGAAACGTGGTTGTGTTGGGCAACCCTTCTGTACTTGTTTTTTTTTTCATGTTACTTAGCCTGGTTGGCGCAGATGGCTTACTTGTTTGAATACTGTTGTAAAATGTTCCAACTTTGGAAATGTTGCATGGCACATTGAGAACCTAACACAAATGCAGAAAAAGTGTAGCTGGACGTCACGGCGGAACACCAGAACAACACTAATACCACCCGCCAGCCTCTACCAACAGCCATCGGCATCCCTGAGGTACGCTGCACAGACACATAGCGAAGTGGCAAAAGAACGAGAGAGCGCGAGGGTGAGAGAGGCAGCAGCAACAGCAAGAGGGGGTTGCATGGGCACCCTCAATGCATACTGCCCAGAGCGGTGATATGTCGCGCTAACGGATAGGCAGATTAGGTCCCAACTGTATTTGGCAACGTAAGGGAAGACTAATGCGAGCAAGAACGGGCAAAGCAAAATGAAACAAACTGTACACAGGGTGGTGGATCTCTAAAATGGCGCCCGCCGCAACAAAGACGTAGGGAAGTGGAACCATCTCGCACTAAGGTACGGAAGCTCAGGTACCATTGGGGGCAGAGTGCCGGCCATCGGAAACTGCAGCGCTCTAATGGAAATTATCCACGGAAGGCAAGGCTAACATGTCTGGGAACGAGAGAGATTAGCCTCTGCAGCAGCATTCGGGGGGGGGGGAGGTGCAGAACTTCAGAGCTGCAGTGCTCGATAAAGAACCGGAAAGAAAGCAAAATCCTCAGAAATAACCTAAATTAGCCAAAAGAAAAAAACACAATAGAAGCGCTCCACAGCGCTCGCGTGAGGCAGGATTGATGAGGACAAACACGGGCCAAAGTAACAAAGCGAAAACGAAACTGAAACTGGCAACTGATAGACAACTCAGTGCGGTTGTCCCCTAAAATCGCACCCACAGTAGCAAAGGCATAGGGAAGGCATTGGTTCCACACCATAACAGAGTTCTAGTAAGTCAATTAAAACAAAACCTAAACTGAAGGCATTACTGTGTGCTGGATCTGTAAAGGGGATCTGTAAAGAGGCGCTCACCACAACGGAGGCATAGGAAGGCACTGGCAGTGCAGCAGGCTCAACCACCTAGGCAAGCAGATGATAAACCAAGATAACTCATTGCTTCTGCTTACATTCTTTTATTGTTTACCAATCAGCACACTGAAAAAAAAACGATTGTGTCATTTTGTAGGCATGCGCATACTGGGTCACGTGACTACCAAAGGACAGGGTTGGCCGCATATGGTTATTATTTTCTTTGATTAAAGCCATGCTGTATATCATCGAGGATACCGTAGAGCATGGCTAGAACAACTGGAAACAGCCAATTGGTTCCAAAGGCGCAACCTATTGCCTTTGCTAATGTTTGTTACTGATATGCCCTTAATTCATTTTCTTGATTTTGTGTATCTTATGTCATGTGTTTGTTCTTGTCTAAGGATTTACAAGAGTGAACATCTAAAAGTCATTTTGTATAGTTGTGTACCTTTTGCTAATTTTAGTCTTATAATTGTCAATCTTTAATGTTGTCAATTTCTTCTGTTCTCTGTGCACAAACTGTAGGCGCGAGGGCTTGCTGTATACTTGCTAATCTATATCCCTATAAGCACATACATGGTAAATGAAGTTGTATCTTACATTTTGTCATGGGTACTTCACAACCATTTTAATGTTCTTCCGGATTATTTGATAATTTCATATCTCATTGTTTTGGAATTTAATTTGGCATCTTTGTCTTTCACAATGTGTTTATATGTCGGATTTCATATTGCAGTGGCATAGCTAGAGCTTTGGATGTCCGGGGGGGACCCCTTAGTCTACTGCCTGGTGCTGATAAAAGGAGGGGTGTGGCTGACAGACTAGTGGAGGGTGTGGCCGACAGAGGAGAATGAGCGGGGGAGGGGTGCGGCTGACAAATGAGAAAGAGCAGTGGTGGGTGCGGCCGACAGATGAGAATAAAGAAAAAACAAAACTTACTTAGCCGCCACCCTCAAAAACGTGGCGCCCGCTCCCAGCTACGCCACTGTCATATTGTATTCTTCTTTTGGCTCCATGGTTCCTAAGAGGATTTTTACCTTCTTGGTGAACTTTGTCTTATGAAGGCCAAATTCCATCTTATTGCCACTAGATAAGGTTTGTTTAGTTTAGTGCTTTTCCAGGTAGGTGTGTGGCTCTGGGGGTGTGTGTGTGGCTCTGGGTGTGTGACTTTGGGTGTGTGTGTGTGGCTCTGGGTGTGTGTGTGTGTGTGTGTGGCTTTGGCTGTGTGTGTGGCTCTGGGTGTGTGTGTGGCTCTGGGTGGGTGTGTGTGGCTCTGGGTGTGTGTGTGGCTCTGGGTGTGTGTGTGGGGGGCTCTGTGTGTGTGGGGCTCTGTGTGTTTGTGGGGCTCTGGGTGGGTGGCTCTGTATGTGTGTGTGGGTGGCTTTGTATGTGTGGCTCTGTGTGGGTGTAAATGCAATAGGTCATGCATTTGCGAGCGATTAACCTATTGGCATTGTAAATGACAATGCCATTTATTTAACGATTAAGCTATTGGCAATGTAAATGACAATGCCATTTATTTAAGATTTGTTTTAAAAAAAATTGACATGAGCAATGCTAATAGCTCTACCTTTAATAATGCACAGACCATTGCATTGTAAATGCTTGTTTTCACCTGCCGTCTGGTTAAATTTCAGGAAATGTAGCTCCTGTTCCGCTTTTTAGACAGGGGCAACTGAAAACTATGGGAGGTGGTTTTTTATGTTTTACAGAGCAGGGATAGTTAGCAGCTGTTTCAAGAAAGCAATTGTATTACCTGCAAGCTTCTAGGTTTAAAAACTGCATTTTATTTATGTTCTAGCTGCCTGTTCTGTAATTCTCTGCTGAGGAGCGCTGTCTTTCTGTGCGCTCGCTTGAAATAAAACTGTAGTCTGTTGTATATTACTTTCTTGTTCTCTATGGTTTCTGTTCTCTATGCTCTTGTTTTACATTCTAGATTTTAGATGGCTCTGACTCGTGGAATTCCATGTGAGTCAGTTCTGTGCCTGGCAAACAAGCGTTTGGGAGACTGCTGTTCCTTGCTCCATTAAACTGCAAATATTACACCTACAGAAGCATCTGCGTATTTTTATATACAACAATTTTGGCGACGTTTACCTGCTGCTGGCCAGAAGATCATTGGAGGTGTATGCTGTCAACTAGCGGAGTCAGGTGTTTCTCTTTGGAAATCCCGTTGTTCAGCAGTGTTTCCATCCCTCAAGACCCACGACGTGTAAAGTATCTTCGGTTTTCTCTGTCCGTGTGGAGTTTGCTATGTATTCGAAGGAGATTGAATTTGGCAATTAGTATGGGCCCAACGGACTGTGAGTAGCCTGTGTTGTTTGAATCCAGTTGACATTCTATGCGCGCGCAGCTCTGTTTTCACGCGTCACATTACAATTCTGTGACGTTCATGCGCTGCGTGTCAAGCCTCACTCTGGATCGCGGACATTTTACATTGGTCGTTACAAGTCTATTTTTAGATCGTACTTTTACGCAGCTTGTTAAAGCCCTTCCTGAGATGCCGATTAAGCAATGATTGAAAGGTATGTTTCTTTCACATAATTAAGTGGGCAATTGAACTCGAACACGTGTTCAAAAGTTAAAAAAAAGAGGAAAAGCGTTCTATGAAATAAGGAGTTCAATTTATTGTTATGAATTTAACCCTTTCTATATTTTTGCAATGGCTCAGCAAGCTAATGTTATATGTTATGTGAATATAACCTTGCCACCTCCGTTTTTAAGTGAAATAGGCAATCCACAGATTCCATGGGAAGATTGGTTCATCATTTTTGACAACTATCTGGAGGCATTAGATGGGCAAGAATTCTCTGCTAAACGAAAAAAAAGCAATTCTCCTTAGCACCCTAGGGAAGGAAGGACAGAGAGTCTTTAGATTTTTGCCTATAGCCTTACAAGCCAATGGTCAACCTTTACCTGATGAATATAAAAAAGCCATTACTAGATTGGAAGTGAGATTCGCTAAAGAGGAAAACCTAGTAATGAGTCAATATAAATGTTATACTCAACATGAGAGAGAGTCTGAATCTATAGATGAATTTGTGGCACGCTTAAGAGAATTATCTATTAAATGCAAATTCGGAGCCATGAATGATGGACTCATAAGGGATCAACTAATAGTGCAGTGCAGAAACAAAAAGATCCAAGAACGACTTTGGGCTGCAAAGAACCCTACTTTAAAAGCAGCCATTGATCTGGCTAAAATAATTGAACAGTCTGAAGATTGTATGAAAGTTAATGACTCCCACAAAAAGAATATTGCTCAACAAGACATTTCTGACGTTTCTGAGAAAAAAACAAATCCACTATGTGAACATTGTGAAGAGGGTGCTGTTGCAGTTGTCAAAAATAAAAACAAGTTTGTTTTTAGGAAAAATACTCCTAATAACAGACAGTGTTCAAGATGTGGGAGTTTCAGTCATTCATCTGAAGCCAGGTTTTGCTTTGCAGCAAATAAGGAATGTTTGAATTGTGGACGGTTTGGTCACTTTTCAAAGATGTGTAAGTTGAAAAATAAACAAAGAGTTGCCGTTGTTGATGACTACATACGTGAAGATGTAAGGGAAAGAGACAAACTACTAGTGGTCAATGATGTGGAGGTAGTTGGAGAAGAGAAGAGACTCAACAGACCTAAAGCTCTCTTCTACATAGATGGTCAGGAAGTATCTTTGATGGTGGACACTGGTTCTCGCTATAAGATCATACCTCAAGTTCTGTTCAGGAGTATATGGAAAGAAAAACTTCTTTCACCTGGTGACATTTCTCCTACTAGCTTTCAAGGAGAAAAAATTGACATTCTTGGCTATTTTGATAGTGATATTGTATTTCAAAATAGGTCTACATTTGGTAGAGTTTATGTTTCAGTAGATGGCCCAACCATTCTGGGTTGGGTACATCAATATGATCTGTACATCATCATAAATCCAAGGGCTAGGAACCAGGTAATGGTTATTGAAGATGAAAGTATTGACAGTATTTTGCAAGAGTTCAAGTCTGTGTTCAATGATGAACTAGGAGAACTAAAGGGGTATTCTCATTTTATTAAATTGAAGAAAAACAGTGTTTGTCCATTAGGGACGAAGTCAAATCTTTGGTTAATGACATGTTACAGAGTGGTGTGATCGAGCCGGTTGAAGCCTCACCGTGGGTTTCTCCGGTTGTCGTTTCGAGAAAACCTGATGGAAAACTGAGGTTCTGTGTCGACCTCAGGTCTCTAAATAAGTGTGTAATTGCGGACACTTTTCCCTTGCCTAAAATAGGGGAAATGGTATCTACTCTTCAGGGAGCTAAGTTTTTTTCTAAGCTTGACCTGAAGAGTGCATACCATCAGGTTAGATTGCACAATACTTCAAGACCACTCACTGCTTTTGTGATCTCTGAGGGAATTTTCCAATTCACACGGCTCCCTTTTGGATTAATTTCAGCAGCCAGTGTGTTCCAAAGGATGGTGAGTGAAATTTTCAGAGGCATACGCAATGTTTTCTTCAAAGATGACATCTTGCTTTTTGGGGACACTGAAGCTAGTCATAACCGGGTACTCAATGATGTTTTGCGTAGGATCTGTAACACTGGTCTCACTTTACGTAAGGAGAAGTGTTCTTTTCTTGTGCAGAATATAGAGTATCTAGGGCATGAGATCTCAGATGAGGGTGTAAAACCAAAGAAGGATCTCTTGGAAGCAATACGTCTTGCTCCTAGTCCTGTGGACAAAGATCAGTTGCGCTCCTTTATGGGGTTGATCGAATATTATTCAAAATTTGTGGAAAGATTCTCCGAAAAGACTATACCTTTAAGGGAGTTACTTAAGAAAGGTTGTAAATGTGTGTGGAGTAGTGAACAGGAAATTTGCTTCAATAATATAAAGGAAGACATTTGTAATGCTGGAATTCTCGCACCTTTTGATACTAGTAAAACATCCATTCTTATGGTGGACGCTAGTGCCTCTGGTATTGGGGCTGTTTTGTTACAAAAACACAAGAATGGTGTTCGCCCCATTGCTTTTGCTTCTATCTCTCTCTCTCTTTCAGAAAAAAATTATTCTGTTATTGAGAAGGAAGCTTTAGCTGCAGCTTGGGGTACACATTACTTTCGTAATTACTTGTGGGGTACTAAATTCAACTTAAAAACTGATCACAAACCCATGTGAGTTCTTTAAAAAATGTAATGTACAACTGGGGTCCCATTATCGCCGTGCACTCGAGACGGCGCATACGCGGGGCACATTGCCCCCGGACTGGCGCCATGCTGAAATTGTAGTATTTCAGAAACCAGGTATACCCCCCTATAGGCATGACTCGTATCGTCCCATCTCTTTAATCAATATAGAGGCTAAGATTCTGGCTAAGGCCCTAGCGAATCGGTTATTCCCCCATATCACGGACCTGGTCCATCCGGACCAGGCCGGATTCATGCCTCACAGGGCAACGCGGCATAATATCCGACGCGCGCAGGCAGCGATCGATGCCATGGGGGCCACAGGAGAACAGGAGGCTCTGTTACTAGCCGATATCAACAAAGCCTTTGATTCAGCCAGCTGGACGTACCTCTTTGCACTCCTGCCCCGTCTCAATCTAGGCCCGGTCTTCTTGTCATATGTCAAGCTACTCTATACAGACATAACGGCCTCGGTGCGGGTCGCAGGGGCGGTGTCGGAGACGTTCCCCATCGGCCGTGGGACCAGACAGGGGTGTCCGCTTTCCCCCTACTTATCCGCTCTGGCCATGGAGCCCCTGGCCGCCAGGGTGCGTTTAGATGCGCAGATGCGGGGCTTTGTGTGGAATGACAACCTATCGGATAGAATTGCACTCTACGCGGACGATGTCCTTTTCTTTCTTACTGACTTGCAGCGCTCTGAGCTGCGTGTGCTGGAAGTTATGCAAATCTTTGGGGAGGTCTCGGGCTTATACCTGAACTTGCATAAATCCACTCTATGGGTACTGGGAGATGGCACAGTGACGGATCCCTGGACATCGGGACTGCGGGTGGCTACGGACGGTCTGAAGTATCTGGGGGTGTTCCTATCGGAATCGGCAAACACTGCCTGGGAACGCAACGTGGTACCCGTTTGGGAGAGAGTTCAGACAGACGTGAAAACTTGGTCTCGGATGCCCCTTTCTATATTCGGCAGATCTGCGATTTTCAAAATGGTTGCGCTCCCGCGCCTCCTATACCAATTACAGAACCATCCTTATCCGATCGCACCCCAGTGGTTTAGACAGGTCAATTCGGTCTTAGGCCGCTTTCTATGGGCTGGGGGAGCAGCCAGGGTAGCGCTACGGACATGCTTCCTATCCACCTACTGTGGAGGTCTGGCCACCTCGGACCTACTGTCCTATTACCAAGCCGCTCACCTCCTAATCCTGAACGAATGGTGGTATGGAGACAGTGGAGATCCGGCCTATGCCCTAGAACGCACATTGATGGGTGACAATACGCTTCACACCATCCTCTACTCACCCCGGCTGCGCCGGACGTTGCCGAGGGTCACAAGACTCATCTTTGCTGTGTGGCGGCAGGCCCTACGCCGCATGGGCTGGTGGGGCAGGCTGACCACCGAAACGCCGCTGTGGCATAATGGCCTACTACCCGAACTATCTACATTATCAGGATTCGATGGCTGGGACACGATCGGAATCTCGCAGCTGGGACATGTGATGTCCGGGACGACGCTCAAGTCCTTCCAAGCGCTTGGCACGGAATTCGATATGCCCCAGTCCCAATTTTTTCGGTATCTGCAGTTCCGACACGCACGAACGCCCAGTGTTGCCGACTTAGACTCGCTTCCTGAATTTAGTCCGATTGAGGCGAAGGTCTTTATGGGTGACCTTGGGGATAAGAAAGTCTCTTGTGTCTACCAGACGATGGTCACTCACTGCTCCTCCACACTTCTTCCTTTGAAGGCAGCTTGGGAAGCAGATATCGGTCCCCTGGATGAGGATGATTGGAGGGAGGCCCTGGAATCCCCTAGGGGGCAGCCATTGCAATACGGTTTAGACTAATCCAATTCAAAATTCTCCATAGGGCCTACTACACCCGTGAGCGTCTGTGGAAAGCGGGCTTGATTGGGTCCCCGGAATGTTTGCGCTGTGGGATTGCGGTGGGCACATTGCTCCATACGGTATGGTCGTGCCCTAGGCTGGTTGGTTTCTGGAGGGGTGTGTGGGGCTGCCTGTCTGAGGTGCTCAGGTGGACCCTTCCTCGCACTCATCGCCTAGGCCTACTCCACATCCTGGAGGGGGTTGGTGGAAACATATACAAACGACATTTGTTGCTCCTGGGGCTGGTGGTTGCCAAAAGGGACTTGGCCCGAGCTTGGAAGGATGTGAGAGCCCCCCCCCTGAGTGCATGGAGAGCTGGACTGGACTTTTGTATGGGTCTAGAGCGACCGATATTTGAAGCACGAGGGTGCCCCCGCAAACACTATAAGGTGTGAAAGAGATGGGCAGATTATAGGGGTTTGACACTGGACCCCCCGGATGAACCTGAGGAAGATCTTTAACCCCCTAATGTCCAGCGAGCCAGTAAATTACGCCTTGATTGCCATGTCACGACCAAGCACCAACACTATTCGTACACACGTGCACAGGGTTAGGGTGGGTCACAGGGAGGGGTATGGGGGGGTTGGGTAGTTGGGGTTGGAAGGGATAGGGGCGGGTGTAACTGTTTTCTATTATTACTGCTTTATATTGGTTCCTTGATTGGACGCTTGGTCCTGTACTGTAACTGTACCAAAATGCCTGGTGGTGTTCTCCTGACTGTGGGGAGCCACACTTCTTACTTTGCCCGCTTCTATCAATAAAACTTTGTTGTGAAAAAAAAACTGATCACAAGCCTCTTGTTCGCATTTTTTCAACTGGAGGATTTAGTTCTGGTTCTGTAGAAAAAGGTAGGGCTAGGACCTTTCTCAGGATTTGCCCGGCGCTAACCGCCCTTGTACCGTTCAAGTTTACCAAGCAATGAGGCAGGCGCCGGAGACCAGAAGGCAGGAAACAGAAGTTTATTCCGACGGAGCAGAACAAATCAGATCAGACAACAAGGTATCGTCTCGAGGTGCTCTAACAACTGAGCTGAGACTCAGCCTTTTATACCTTACAAAACACTTGGCATTACAGTCACAGCATTGTGAAACAAAGAAAAGATAACCCCATAATCCTCGTGTCAATCCTACCCCACATGTGTTCACAATAGGGACCCTTGACCTGCTGATAAGAGAGGGGGCAATGACGCAGCTGAATGTTCCGCTGATTATTAGGATGTGTGCGCCTGATCGTAGCCCAGGGGGTGGGGAGACAAGGATCAATAGTGGGTCCTTTGAAGAGGAGTGACTTCATACAATAGAGGGCAGTAAATGGTATCTCCTGGCTTAGGCGATGGCCTCGGACATGTGTGGTCAGTCGGACTCGGGGGAAGGGGTCATCAAAGGAGTGGTATTCATGCCGCGTGGACAATCGAGCGCGGAGGGAAGGCTTGTCAACAGAGGGGCATTCATGGAAGGAAAGGAGGTGTTGGTCAGGCGCGGCCGTGACTCCCAAGGACAGGGTCTTGAAGGTTTATGACTTGTCCATGTGAGGGAGAAGGAGGGGGTCAGGGTGCGCGCAGGGTCAGAGTCGCACAGAGAGAGAGAGGTCTTATGACCCGTACATGAGAGAACAGGGGCAGTCAGATACAGCTGGGGGGCTATGTCAGCTGAGGCGAAGGATGCCTCTTCAAGAGGGAAATGGGGGGGGTGCCTGGGTCAAGCAGGAGGGTTGCCTTTTATAGCAGGGTCGCGCAGAGTGCTGAGTTTCATGGTCTATGCATGTGAGAGTGGGAGGGGGGTGCTCAAATGCGCGCAGGAGGGAAGCCAGTGATTCTAATGAGTGGGCAAGAGGCCAAGGTGCCTAAAATGGCTGTCATGTACATATGGGCACGGGCTTTTACTGGGGGAGTGATACGGTCAATATTTTATGGTATTCATGGTGCATACAGGGAGAGGAGTGGGAAAAAGGGAAATGAACGCTGCTTATGTACATCAATTTGTCTATTTTCCACAGTCGCCCCTTTTTACATAACAGAGTTCATTTTTGTAGTTGATGGGGGTACATATAAACAATGAAGTTCATTTTCCTATCCTTCCTAGTTAAGGGGCGTACATATAAACATGTGGTTGATAAAATAGCATTTGTCAATACTAACATATTGCATAAAAATCATGAACAGTTGGTGCGATTGGCAAAATGCAGTACATAGGAAATTGCATTTGTAAACGTACTACATAGCATAAATGCTTCTGACTTTCAAAAACGAATGTGACCAATGAACATTTTGACCAAGTAGTTGAGGGAGGAATTCAGTCCAATAAGATCTCTTCGTCACAGTGTCTTTTTAGTAGTGAGCCATCACTGGTAGGCTCTAGTCCGTGTCCTTTCGTTGGCGCTGTTGAGCACCGGCGGTGGAGCTATAGGTCCAGCTCGGTTCTATCCTTACGCGTTGCAGGGTGCGGTCAGTCCTCTGCTGTTAGACCACAGTCCTGTTCCCTAACCAATCCTTTTAGTGGCGCCTTAAGTTTGGCACCTATGTTTCCGTGGCGTAACCCCATTTCCATCTAGATGTTGTTCTTCCTTTCAGCAGAAAGTCGCATGGAAAAGAGGGTGTGTTGTTTCGATAGTCGATGGGAGGGAGAGGGCGGAGTGGGGGCAGATTTCCTGGGACACACCAAAGGGACCAAGGGAGCAATGGATAACAAGCAAGCGGGCCCATCAATCGGGCTTGAAAAGAGGGACGGAGGCTCCAGGCACACGTGGGTTGGCGGACAGAGAGCTTCAGGACAGCCCTTCATCCTTTCTTTTACCGCCTTTGAGAGTGCTGCCTCGTCCCGTTTCTTGTTGTGCTGCGGCTCCACCTTTGGTCGAGGTCGCATGTGTCTCATGATCTGCAGCCACGCTGTGCGTCACGTCCGGCCCTTCTCCTCCGGTGATTGAGTATCTTTAAATGGGTAAAAACAAGTTTTAGAGACCTGGCAGGAGAAGAGATTTTTACATTTGAATTCCACTCGCAATCCTAGCACCTGGCGTTATGCTCATTGGTCATAGTCAGAAGTCTATTACCATGAAGTAAGTAGGTGGGTATTTCTACTGCGTTCGCACCAAGTCTAATCGGCGTTCGTTCATGACATATATGGACAGAGGTCAGACTCTTATCACCTGCGTATTTCAACAAAAACCCCAAGATTGACAACATTCAGGGGAGACTCGTCCTTCTAACCCGAGCCTTAACAGTCTTACATTTCCCTTTAGAGCTGGCAAACTCTTTCAAACAGAGCGGGGGTGCAATCATTGAAAGACAGGGTCAAACAGGTTTTTCTCGAGGGGCGGCAGTTACTCATGGTCATCAGATATATATATCGGGGACAGTAGCTGGGGTCAATCAAGTGGGGCGGGGACGCTTCGGGCATTCGCGCTTGGGTGCAAAGGGGTGGGGCAATCTGGGCATTGGGGGTCAATCTGGACCTTGGCGCTTGTCTCTAACAATAAAAATTAGGATGCCATTGACATATAGTCCCCTTTTTAAGAGGGCCAGATTAGGGGACCTTAGTCGTCTCACCTGTCCTTTCCTTCTCAGCCAATTCGAGTTCATTCATTTTGTAGAAAGGAGAGGTAGTAATATGGCGAGATACAATCATTTTAGTTTCGGTCAATTTCGCTGAACACCTTCGTGTTCAATAAGTATCTAATCAGACTGGTGCCGACGGGGCACAATATTACCATACAAAAAGGATGGGACAGGGGGACTCTCATAGGGAGTGAGAGTCGTCCGCAACCTAAACGAGCCATTCGGTACACGTATGACATGTAGAGAGAGGGAGAGAGAGAGAGAGAGAGAGAGAGAGAGAGACGTGTACGAAAATAGGTCATTTAGTGTGCTCACAACACAGAACGACAGAGGTCAGGTAACACGCAAACGCAGACAGAGGGAAGACATAAACCCGTACATTACATACACACAAACTCAGACAAGGGAAGACAGTACATGTGTTACATACAAAAGAGTTCACGACAAAACATAAAACAGTTATTGGCCAAACAGAACTTCTGCATGCTGCGCATCTTTAGTATCCTATTTATCTACGTGCTGAGCTCTTTTTACCTTTTTCCTCCTTTTCCTCTCATTTCCCTTTTCGTTTGTTATTTCTTCGAGCCTTCTCATTTGCCAATACTTACACCTCGAATAGTTGATCAGAAATTAACCTGGTCGCGCTATTTACCCATGGTTGGATCTTAAATCTTTTTCAGTTTCTTCCTTTGGTGGGAAGTTCTCCAGGCTGAGGAAACGGCAAGTATTGATCGGGAGAACAGTCGGACAGCTTGGCTAGATCTATAATGTGAGAAGGGGGGGGGGGGAGCAGTATTTTTGAACATCAGCAACATTTCTAACTTCCCAGACGGCAGCAGCCTTGGTAACCCTAACTCTTGCATTTTTCTTCTGTCCTTTCCCTACCTAGTCAAACGTCTAGTTACATTCTTTAACGTGTTATCTCAAGTCAATTTTCGTCATACAGTAACCGTCAAGTCTCTATGTCAGTCCATCCTCCCAGCCGTTCTAACGTGCTAATTTCCAGTCAATTTCCGTCATACAGTACCCGTCGAGTTTCTATGTCAGTCCATTTTCTCAGTCGCTATGCTCTAATGGAGGAACAGTCATATTTAAGTCTATGTCTCTAAAAACTTATCGTCATAAGGACTATGCTCATATTCCCTCCTTCCCTTTTTCGTCGGTTGTTCGATCATCGTTCTCCCATACTTCAGCCGATGTTCCAACGCGACCTGCAGAAGGGAGGAGAAAGAAGGGGTGGGGGGCAGCATTCAAACCTCATCAGCATGCAGTAATCCGGAAATGTTTTTACCTACCACATACTCGACCTATCTCCACGTAGTGCATTTCTTTGCCATCTCGGCGTTTAAGCCCAGAGGGACCCGTAGCGTCAGATAGATAATCATTGATGATCTGCGTATCTACATGAGTTACTTGGTCGCGACCCCTTTAGGTTGCGTGCAAGGGTGGCGGTCAGGTGGCATTTCTGTGGTATCGTTTAAAAGCGTCTAAAACACTTTTCCGGCTGCCTGTCACACATAATGTAGCTGCTAAATATCGGGTCCTTTTTAACCTTCAGCCTTCATCATACTTATTCTTTGCTCATAGTAGTAAAATCATCCAAAACTCATTAATGCAACCGCTACAACTATGCTTTCTTTTTCAAAATACTTTTAATAAAAAAAGTGTTGATGTATAAATACAGGCCTACAACCCAGTGGACCGGCCACGGAGCAGATTGGAACTGTACATAAGAAGAACGAAGTTGGGGGCAGTTCATTGCATAAAGTGCAGCAGTGCAATAAAATCGTATCAAACTTCCCTACAGAGCAAGCATGATGCATGTCAAGAAGTCAGTTCTCAATTAATTCATTAATTTATTATCCAGATGCTCACTCGGTTCCCAAATTACACCATTTCATTGTTCCCAATCATAATTAGTACCCACCCTAGATCAGTTTATTGTCCAAACACATGGTCAATATCTGTCTTACATTGCTTCTTTCTTTAAACACATACTCATTATCCATCTTATCCACTTCCATTGTCCAAAAAATGCATACATATCTCAGTGCATCAATATTCGAGCAATCCGGGTGAACAGGGAGTTCGAAAGTTTTGTTTCGTGTATCGGCGCCATTTTGGGCGAGGTCAGGCAGGTTCCGGTATAGTCAGAATGTCTTCAATGACTCATGGTTGGACCAGAACCTTCCGTTGGTAGTTCAAAAAGTTTTGCGTAATGTGGTAACAGTCTAACAATATGGACCATCAGTCAAAGAGTGGGGAGGGCGGCAACAATTTTCCTACCGGGTCACTCTGGTGTTCCACCGGAACTGAACAAGTCTGTACCTTGGCTGTGTTTTAGCCATTTCCAAACTGAGGCTGGCGCCGGCAGGAGTGCGACGATGTCGCGGTTCCCAGTGAGGGGGACGGGGGCACCCATGCGGAGGGGTCGGGGGCCCCCCGGCTCTCATAGAATCTTCAAAGTCGAGGAGAGAAGGCATGGGGCGTGTGCCCGTCCCGGGCAAAAGACCGCTTTTCGATGTGGACCCTCTTTAAGTAAAGAGCGTTGGGGTGTCGCTGGAAGCCTCCACCTGGAGGGAGGTGGGGGAGGCCCGTTCGCGTCACCTCCCCCTTCCAGCGACCCCGCGCCGTTCCTCGGCTCCGCCGCTTCGATATTGGCCGTGCTGGCTATTGAAGATGGGGGGGGGGTCGGTGGCTGAGGCAAGACAGCCCCCCCCCCTTCCTCTTTGACAGGTGGCGGGACTACCTCCAACTCTCCAGAGGTGGACATGTGGCGGGACTACCTGTAACTATCCAGGAATTTGACATGTGGCGGGACTACTTGCAAGCGCCGCCGTTCTCGCTTTTGGCTTCGGCCTTCTTCGCGGGTCGGACCAGGCGAGAGACAGAGGGGGGGGGGTGGTCGGTGGCTGAGGCAAGACAGCCCCCCCCCCGTGGCCTGCAGGGCAGCAGAGGAGGAGAGAAGGAGAGGCCATCACGGTTTTCTGGGCCGTCCGCCCCACAGCCTCCCCTTCCGACTGCGTCCAGGCGAGCCCCGCATGCCTCGAGGCCTCGCCTACCGGATGGGCGTAACCGCGGACCTGTGGCACTTCGGGAGTTTCCGGGATGGGGGTAGGTACCTATTGATTTGTATCTATTTCACGTGACCGTTATTTGGGCGTGGTGGGCAATGAGGCAGACATGTTTAGGGCAGGAATAGGCAACGGAACCTAGCTACCTCGTGGCTGCCTTGGTGTCAAGCTTGTCTTCCCTCGCCATTTTTTATGTTTCTTATTGCGAGTTATTTCTAACGTTTTTTTTTATTTTATTTTTAGCGAAGTTGATGGTTCATCAGTGGCCTACTGATTTCGCTCAACTCTTTTTCTTGTATTTTTATGCCATAACCTATTATAAGCTATAGCGACTAGTCCACACTTAATGAACATGTCCTTATTAGGTGTGCCCTCCAGTGGAGCTGGATGGTTCATCTCTAATAAGCGGTCCGGGCTAAACAGGCTACCAACCAGTGGGGAGAAGACAGGCATGACGGATTACAACGGGGACAAAAGTCTGCACTACCTATCTTATCACGGCGGGCAAAGACTAGACAGAATATTTCTATTCTCCGTTGTTTGCCGGCGGTGAATACCTCAAACGAACCAATACCGAATAATCGGCCAATCAAACAATTCAGTGGGGAGAATAAGTGGGCACGAAAAGTTATCGCTACCCACTCTTTCTCTACCTGCAAAGAGAGACCTTGTTCTTCCCTGTTTGCAGACAAAGAATCTCCAGACAATAATCCACGAACGACAGTTCGGGAAACAGTGGGGGAGGAAGATAGGCACGACGGATTACAATGGGGACAAAAGTCTGCGTTACCTATCCTTCACTGTTTGCAAAGAGAGAGCCTGTTTGTTTTTCCCCGTTTGCAGACAGTGAATCTCCAGAGGTTTCAACAAAGCGTAATACTAGTATTATCCAAACAAAACAATCTTTTCTCAATTTGTCGTGTTTACACGACCTTACCCGGACCGCGTGGACGGTTTCCTGTCTCCTGGATCCAGCGCCCGATCGTCCTCTCTTCTTCGTGATGCCCGTGGCACTCCTGATGGTTCCCAGTCAGGACCGTGGATCACTCGAGAGAGGTCTGTTCAGAACTAGTGAAGGTCGGATGATCGGCTGTCAGACGAGGGTCTATCGGACACGAGCTCTCCCGATCGTTGCAGTCGTTCACTCTGTCGTCGGGACCTCTCCCACTGGATCCACGTGTCGCTGATGGGCCCCACGCTTTGGGACGCCAATTGTAGAAAAAGGTAGGGCTAGGACCTTTCTCAGGATTTGCCCGGCGCTAACCGCCCTTGTACCGTTCAAGTTTACCAAGCAATGAGGCAGGCGCCGGAGACCAGAAGGCAGGAAACAGAAGTTTATTCCGACGGAGCAGAACACATCAGATCAGACAACAAGGTATCGTCTCGAGGTGCTCTAACAACTGAGCTGAGACTCAGCCTTTTATACCTTACAAAACACTTGGCATTACAGTCACAGCATTGTGAAACAAAGAAAAGATAACCCCATAATCCTCGTGTCAATCCTACCCCACATGTGTTCACAATAGGGACCCTTGACCTGCTGATAAGAGAGGGGGCAATGACGCAGCTGAATGTTCTGCTGATTATTAGGATGTGTGCGCCTGATCGTAGCCCAGGGGGTGGGGAGACCAGGATCAATAGTGGGTCCTTTGAAGAGGAGTGACTTCATACAATAGAGGGCAGTAAATGGTATCTCCTGGCTTAGGCGATGGCCTCGGACATGTGTGGTCAGTCGGACTCGGGGAAGGGGTCATCAAAGGAGTGGTATTCATGCCGCGTGGACAATCGAGCGCGGAGGGAAGGCTTGTCAACAGAGGGGCATTCATGGAAGGAAAGGAGGTGTTGGTCAGGCGCGGCCGTGACTCCCAAGGACAGGGTCTTGAAGGTTTATGACTTGTCCATGTGAGGGAGAAGGAGGGGGTCAGGGTGCGCGCAGGGTCAGAGTCGCACAGAGAGAGAGAGGTCTTATGACCCGTACATGAGAGAACAGGGGCAGTCAGATACAGCTGGGGGGCTATGTCAGCTGAGGCGAAGGATGCCTCTTCAAGAGGGAAATGGGGGGGTGCCTGGGTCAAGCAGGAGGGTTGCCTTTTATAGCAGGGTCGCGCAGAGTGCTGGGTTTCATGGTCTATGCATGTGAGAGTGGGAGGGGGGTGCTCAAATGCGCGCAGGAGGGAAGCCAGTGATTCTAATGAGTGGGCAAGAGGCCAAGGTGCCTAAAATGGCTGTCATGTACATATGGGCACGGGCTTTTACTGGGGGAGTGATACGGTCAATATTTTATGGTATTCATGGTGCATACAGGGAGAGGAGTGGGAAAAAGGGAAATGAACGCTGCTTATTTACATCAATTTGTCTATTTTCCACAGTTCTCCTAGACTTGCTAGACTCGCTGCTAAGTTACAGGAGTATCAATTTGAAATTTCTCATTTACAGGGGTGGAGAAATTTTCAAGCCGATTGCTTGTCGAGACTTTCTGTTCCTACTGCAACTGGTAGTGTGGACTTTAGTCTTGATAACACTGACTCTAATGTTGCATGGATTGATGATATTGTTCATCTTAGTGAGGGTTCATTTTCAAAAGAAGAATGGGTTGATGCCATGACAAGTGATATTGTTTTAAAAGAAGTTATCCAATTAATGAAAGTTGGGTCAAGAAGAAAGAGTTGTGTTAGTGTTAATGCCAGACCATATTTGAAAATAATTGATGAATTATCTTTGTGTAGTGATTTTGTCTTGTTGCGTGGGGAAAGATTTGTTCCACCTTCCTCTCTAAGACCTAGATTGATTGGCTTAGCACATGAAGGTCACCTTGGTCATACCTTGACTCAACAGCGTTTAAAAGCAAATTTTTGGTGGCCAGGGTTAGACTCTCAGGTTTCTTCTTGGGTTGAGTCTTGTTCTTTCTGTAAAGAAAGTTAAAAAAGGTTGAAGGTTGCTGAAGGTTCTCAACTTGGGAAATTATCCAATCCCAATCTACCTTGGCACACTCTATGTATTGACTTTATTGGTCCTATGGGAGAGTGGCCATTGTCGCAGCGTTTTGCCATAGTTTCAATTGATATTTTTAGCAAATGGCTTTCTGTAGAATTCTTAAAAGACATTACCACTGAGACTACCATTCAGCATTTGAGGTCCTTATTTCAACAGGAAGGGTTTCCTAGTGTTATTATTACAGATAACGGCACACAGTTTGTGTCTCACGCTATGTGTTCTTTTCTGAGAACTTCTGGTATCACACATCATAGGACTTCTTTTTATAATCTGCAGGGTAATGGTTTGTGTGAGCGCTTAAACAGACTTGTTAAGGTACCATCCAAATGGCTGTCACTCAAAGAAGGAATGTTAATGACTTAGTTCAAGATATGGTGTATACATATCGTACCACTTGTCATGGTTTAAATGATAGATCACCTTTTGAAAGCATGCGTGGAAGAGTTCCAAGTACCAAATTAACACCATCATGGCTAAAAAAGTTAATTTCTGATGATGATGATCAGTTTGATGTCAATGATTCACAAATTTATTCTTTGAAAATTGGTAAAGGTGATCTAGTTAAGGTGAAGCCAGGGAGAGTCACTAGTGGCTTATCTAAGTTTCGAGGGCCTTTTGTAGTAAAGAATGTTTTTCCCCAATATGTTACTCTTTCTAATGGTGAAAGATGGAATTTGAGGAGGGTGGCTCTGTATCAGAAGAGGAAAGATGGTAACTTTGAGAAAAATGTAAATAATAAAGGGAATAGTGGTTATATGTTCTCTTCTTTTGATGATTCTTCTAGTTCTTCCAATTCTCGTTCTTTCCCTTTTCCCAGGCAGATTGATGGTGGTGGTGATGCTACGGAATCGCTGCATAGCAGTTGTACTTTTAACCCTTCTATTCCTAGCATTGCTCAGACCCTCCAGCTTTTCGCGATTTAGCGATTTACGAAAAAAAATCGCGAAATCAGGGGACTAGCACGATGGCCGCGATATTTACGTTTGTGGCCGCGATATTTACAAAAAAAGTAAACGTTTCTACCGGGAAACAGCAAAACAAATAAATCCCCATTTATTGGCTGTGTCATTCCGTGCCGCCGTCCAATAGCTGCTTCCTCCTGGCCAAGCTGTGAGAGGCGATCAAGAAGAACAATACGTGTACAGCTTTCACACTCGCTTTTTTTCTCAGAACAAGTCTGCAGAAAATCGGAGCCTTGATCAGCAGCAATTAATGAGAAAAAGAAACACCTGTTAGGTTGCCAGATATTTTCTTCAGGCGTCCACAGCCACTTGGATGCTTATGAAGTTGCAGCAGTTTGAATTCTAAGCTGCTCTACAAAAGCATCTGGCTTCACAGGCTTTTGAATCATTTGGTGGTTTTACCTGCCCTTGTTGTAAGGGCACGTGCTGTTTTGACAACATATCTTCCACAAGGATATTTCGAGGAATGATCTGCTGCGCGGCTTTGTGTTTAGAAAGGTATTTTATTTTGAACGCTTCAATGCTGTCGATTAAATTAGAATTAATCTCACTAAAGATCCGATGACGAACAGGGGCGAATCTGTGAATATGCTAATGGTTTTCATTAAAATCGGATTTCATTTATTAATTATGTAAGCGAGTGCACTACATGAAAATCTTAAACTCCTGCAGTTCACTAATTGTGTGCTTATACATGCTGTCATTTGTATCATGGAAATATATTGAACAGACACAGGCATGTATACACACACAGATAAATTCACAAAAAATGCCCTTGAAATTGTATGCAAGCCAACAAACCTACAGTAACTTTAAAATATGCACACACATACAGACAAAAATAAATCGATTTGAAAAAGAAAGAAACATTTAGGCTGCCACGTTCCCAAGCGTATCCAGGCACCGATTGGATATAATAGAACATGCAGTGGAGACTGCATCCCTTATACCGTAGTGTGGAACAGGGTTGAACCCCCACATGACTAGGCAATAAATAGATCCCATCCATGAAGAGTACTGTAGGAACCCACACACTTCAGTGGCCCCCATCACAAATCTAAGACGCCAGAAAAACCCTGGTATGCAGCTGATTGACTCCGGGGCACGGTAGACTGAGACACCAGCCTTGAAAACCGACCTGGAGTAGTGCACGCTTTTATCATAGATACATACTTTTAAAACCTTTAGCCTTTAGCAACAATGTATGGAAAATTGTGCTGTAAAACGAATTGTCTGGATACATTTAACAATGGTTGAGGACACCCATTCCTCTACTGCAGCCCAGAATGAGGTTGAGCTGTCTAGTGGCACTCACCTGTGCTGTGGGGCCTGGTATCTAAACAGTTTCAAGAGTTGCTCGTAGCACCGATCTCCGCCCTGTGAAGAGGAGACTGAGCTCACCTGAGTTGTGGATATCACTCACTCTGGCTCTGAGGCAAACACTCCTCTTGGCTCACAGGTGTAGCACATTCTGTTCGGGCCCAGGAGGTAGAGGTGCCCGGCAGGTCTGCATACATAGGTGCTAGAACACCCCAGGGAGTAATAGGGCCCCTCTCACGAGATGCATATATGACACTTTAAATATACCTATTTCACAGTGTAGTACTCGGGTAAATCAGTTTAAATTGATTTAAGGCTGAAAAGGAATGATCACGAGTAAAATAAAGTGCCGCAATAATGCCGCTAAATTTCCATTTTCGTGCCGCTAAATTTCCATTTTTGTGCCGCTAAATTTGCAAATCTATGCCGCAAAATCCTGGGGGGTCTGATTGCTTCCAACCCTGCTAGTGTCAGAAGTTCAAGGTACCGTAGGCCACCTCTGTACCTTAATGACTTTTATTGTGATTAATTTATTTTCTTTTTCCTGTATTTATCTGTTTATTTGTTTAGGGAAGATGTGTTGTATATTACTTTCTTGTTCTCTATGGTTTCTGTTCTCTATGCTCTTGTTTTACATTCTAGATTTTAGATGGCTCTGACTCGTGGAATTCCATGTGAGTCAGTTCTGTGCCTGGCCAGCACGCGTTTGTGTGATGTAGGGTGGTTGATGAGAAGAAGAAGTCTCAGGCGTGAGTTATAATCCAAGTAGGAAGTTCCTTGCTCCATTAAAGTGCAAATATTACACCTACAGAAGCGTCTGCGTATTTTTATATACAACATAGTCCTTCTATTTTCTTGAAATGTCCCGGTTTTTGGCTTTAAAATTCTGGTCCCCCTAACTACGCAGTCAGACACTTTAGTGATCTGCACTGCACGACAAAAGCTACTCAAACCGCCTCAATTGCTCTGTTTGTATCACAAAATACACGCAACGCAACCTAAACGTGACGTTTTATCACGTGATATTACGTCGTCACTCATGGATTTTCCTCTAATGCAAAATCGTTACCACCTTTTTATACAGCACGCTGCTTCCGGGTGTGAACAGGACACCGCGCATGCGCATTGCCTTGTATTCGAAGTTTGGGCTTCGACACGTCTATCGGGAGTAACATACAGGGATTTAAGGTAAGGACTTGCATTGTCTCTATCCTGGTGGGTAAATGTAAATGGATTCCGGGGAGTGGGACCTTTTTGTCGGAGTCGAGGGTTTGCCTTTCAGGAAGTGTGTAGCAGGCAAGTAGGGTGGGTCTAACTGCGGGCACAGCCCTTCCTGCTGCCCTGCACACCGGACAGGTCATGTCTCTACCCCGAGGTTGATAAATGCATTGCTATAGTAACATCTGCGTCTACAACGACCCTGTATGTAGGAAAAGGGCTGCTTATTCACAGAAGGAATTGGTAAAACTGCATATTTCAGCGCGCTGAGCAGCTTAATTACCTCCTGTCTTGCCCCAGTATTTTAGGCGAGATATCGCTCTACGCATAGCGTAGGAGGTAGCCTGGGCAGGGAATACTAGGCGGCGGTGGCTGGCGCGGGCACAGCCCTTCCTGCCGTCGACAGCATAACCCATACTCCCTTATAGACTTCAGATCATGACACGCTGGTGTTAGATGCCTTTCCTGTCTTTGCTGCAACACGCGAAAGGCGAAAACAGGGAAACTTCGTCCCCCACCCCCCTCGTTATTCTTTGATGCCTGCAGACTGTTACCCCGCTGAAAAACGACATCGTAAGATAGATATTCTTGAGTTTTGATAGTGGCGATGTGATGCAGACCGGTTCTTCTCCTCAATGTAGCAGCAGTTAGATCTGACAGTGCTTGGAGTATTTTACAGAAAGGGAATACTCGATGCCCTTCTTTATGCAATTATTACCCACAGACTCTTCTCAGCATCAGAGATTTGTGATTGTTGGTATCTGATTGATGTACATATTCCCTGCTCTTTCGTACACACTTTACAGCCCAGTTGATTTAGTCAACAATAGAGATTGTTGGGCTGTGTAGCCCATTGCATATATTACTGCCGGGCTGTACACAACGCGTCGCCCACGGACTGATACTTACTGATCTGTATTACCCACTGCAGATTGAGTACTTTCCCGGCATAAGGGCCACCCAGCGATAAAAAACTACCCCGTTACTTAACCCATACGCAGTGATTGAAATTGAACAATAAAACTGCAGGTTCTTACTGTCCCTGGCTGCTATTGAGTACTGGCAGTGCTTAATTTGTGTACGGGGGAGTGCCGGTGCCCGAAACTGTGGTCACAAGTTGGCGTCCGGTGCACTTAAACGTCGACGCATACACAGGCTGGTAGTCTTAACTCGACTACCAGACGTTCACTGCTTTCTCGCTCTTGTAGGTACCTGCTTTGTACCTTTGCAGGTTTTTGTTTTGTACCTTTGTGACGGGTTTGCCGTTAAATTCTGTACAGTAGTTAAACATTATACGTATTACATCCGTGCTGAAACGTGCAAGTACTCTCCCTTCCAAATTAAATAAGTGCCGGCACTTTGACCTGCCTGTATGTGGTGGACATCCAGACAAAGCGCCAGGAGCCGGTGAGTTGGAAAGGGCTTAGTGTTCATTAAACGCCACGGTTTGTTTACACATCATAGCAGTGAAGGGGTTCTGGCCTGAACTTGTGGTGCATTCGAGAGTGATTGGCTTGGTAAAATTACTAATGCTAAATGCTTCGTCAGTTCGTCCTGAGACATGCCTACACCCTTGTATGCGAGAGACGCCCTTGGTGTTTCGAGCCAAGTACTTTGCTTTCTCCACTTTACCCTTGATCCAAGGGAGATACCAGCAGAGCAGACATATGGCAGAATGCCCAGCGTCATTCTCCGTCGCTGACAATTATTTCCCCAGGGATCTGTGGGTTACGGGAAGTAAAGTGTTTGGCTCCAGCTAAGAACACTCCTTCAGAGGTCATGTCCGCCGGAAAGCGACGTAAGGATACTGCTAGATGTACCTAGAAGTGGCAGGCATGTTAGACACGTTAAACAAGCATTTACAATGCAATGGTTTTGCCTTTGTTTTTTAAACGCATTATTCACTCGGATAGTGATTTATGTTGGGTAAAATAACCCCCCCTCCCCTAAACTGTACAAAGATCATTGGGCGCATCCCTTGACCTGTCAGTGAATTTACACACGAGGCACACGATGTTTTTCCACAAAATAGCTAAAGCTGGGAACACCCAAGTTACACGCCTGCTGCTGAGTGCTAGAAGCCTTTCCTTTAGTAATTAACCCACCCACGCTTTACCAGGCTGATGCATACAGATATGTCCAAGCGTGCAGACTGCCGGGACGCAGTCTAAAGGCAACCACGATCGTTCTCCTAGGAAAACGGTAAACGGTTGTGGTGGTGCTGAATGGTTCATAAGATGATCAAGCCTTTCACAACATAAAGTGATTTACTCTGGTGCTGCTATTGTTCCTTAAGTGTAGAAGTCAATAGTTTCGATCTTCTGGGGTAGTTGTCGTCACTGATTGCGTGACTAGAGGGGAATGAGACGCAGTGCTTTGGATTAGACTATCCTCGATTTAAAATGAAGCTGCTGAAGTCATGCTATGTAAATCTAGGAAATTCGCAGTGCATTAATTACTCTGCAGCCACTGTCGCCTCTTCTTTCAATTGCCCTTAGATCTGATTTTATATTTGTACTGCAGTTGATTGCTACGGGTTACAAATACAAGTTACTAGCCGTTTAATCATTGAACATTGCCTGTGCCACACTGATTTGTTGCATATCTGAGTCTAAGGAGAACACCACACCCCTTCTGTCAGCTAACAATGGACTCTTTCCCCACCTACCTCCTTTCATTTAAAGAGATGGTATATTTAGGTGCATATGGAGAACTTTCAACAGAAAAATGCACAATTCTAGTTCAGAGAAGTTTGTGTTCCTTCCCAAGGTAACATGGCTTAACTGCGAGGACTCAGGATTGAAATCGAGTATCTTTTCAACAACATATTCCTAACTCATGTTTTTAGCATGGTAACTTATTGGTATTTGTATCGCGCAAACCTAGCTAAGAGGCAATAGAGCGCTGAACATTACTTTGGGAGACCATCTTTGTGAACATAAAGTGAGGATTTTACATTTTTAGGCACCAAGAGATTATTCGAAGAATCACACGACGTTGAGCCAAGAGCCAATGTCAGAATTCAAATCTGGCCCCATAGATTTCAATGTCAGCAGGTCTAGCCACTAAGCCACATTTTCCCAAGTATGATACAATAGAGCCAAGCACAACACACAGTTGGCATATACATAAGTCTTGAAATGTTATATATCTGGTTAAAAATCTGATTGGTTGAACGATTTGTTGTCTGTGTGTAATCCAGTGTTACGTCAGCTGAGTGATTTCTCGAAGTGTTTCATTTACAGAAAGCATCGTTAGCCACCATTTGGAACATATTTGAAATCCCAAAGGTTTAAAATCCGTCCAGTAAACTGATATGTAGGCGTTGCCAGTAAACGAAGAATGTTGACGTCGTTGATTTGTGCAGGATTCCATTACTCCGCTTCTCTCACTCCTCTTCCAGATTTAGGTAAATTGTTAACATCTGGGGAAGTGAACCTATCACAGTTCACAGGGATTCTGCTTGGGGCATCTGTGAAAGGAATATTCAGTTGGCCTAGTTTCAAATGCAAGATCGCAGCAGCACTTTAAAAAAAAAAATCATCCAATTCTTTAAAATAATTAGACGGGTCAGGATTCCTTGTCTCGAGTCTGCATGTCAAATACAAAAGGAGTACATCATGGTCCTGGCATGGAAGGAGTATAGAAAGGTCCTAACGAAAAATTAGGCTGGACGAGAAGTACCATATAGATTGCATTGAAACGCACGCTGCTTGTTGTTTTTTATATTGTGTAGTGAATTAAGAGTGTAACAAAGACCATGTTTGTGACTTGAATGTCACAGTTCATCTAATAAGTAGGACCATTTCTATTTGGCATAACTTTGTGCCAAGTACAAGTCTTTTTCCCACTCTGTACTTGGCATTGTCTTTTTCCATTGTATCCAAATGACTATACATGAACACGAGCTGTCCAGCGAAGTCCGCATGTGTGAGGGACTGAACATTTGTCCTGAGCAGCTCAGCTGAATGCTGAATATTTGCATCCAGTGTGTCTTACTCCACGTTATGTAAGTTCACATGGAGTACTTCTTCAGAGTCCTACTTGCGTCAGTCTTTTTGGAAAGCGTGAACAATAAGGAGCCTAATCCTTCAAGTTGCACTTAGTTATATATAGATAAAGCTAGGGTGCTCCGTAGAATAATGCTGGTTGCCAGAGGGGATCATCGTGACATTGCAAAGTATGTGAGATCTTAAAATATGTCAAAATAATCACTAAACCGAACACGACGTTCTAGTAATTTGTAAATTCTTAGTTGCAAAGGAAAGCCAGTGAACTTTTTTTCTACAAATAAGACATACCATACACCCTAAAGAAAGGGTTTTCACACTTGCAGCTATTTGTGTTTAGTGGGACATGGACATCTGAGTGAACTAGTTTAAGAATTAAGTTGGATGGACCCAAATAAAAACATTTTTTTCAGGGTTAGAAGAAATATGACTACCAAACCGTTCATTGTCTTTTCAGCATCGCTTACGGTAGATGCTGTAATATGCTTAATGTTGGATAGTGGACTGATTAAAACTTAGTAGTCTGTGTAATGAGTAAAAGAATAGACCTTTTTTTTTTTAACCCTTTTCGCTTTACCTTCAGTCGTAACACACTATTCTATTAGTTAGTACATTGTCTCGGTTTTTAGCATGTTTTTTTCCCGGTGCATCTCTATTTCAAATAGCCGTGGCAAATAAATCAGACAAAGAATAACACATATGGCCAATGTGTTAGGTTAAGTAAAAAATAAGATGTTTGTATCATTATTTTATAAAGGTAATTTCTACATCTACTATGTTCACTATATTGAAGATTATTTGATATTATAATCAATTGGAGTGTATTCGTTAATTGTTGGAATTGCACAATAATTGGACCATTTCCTTGATACTGTGCTGAGATGGAACTAAATATGCCGGAGGTTTCATATTAAGCACTGGGATTGACTAACAAACATTGGCAAATCCAGTAGCTGTGATGCTTGCGGCTCAGCTTTTGGCTTTGTCAATGTGTGTTTTGTCAAGTCTTTTGTCAAACTAATGTTGGGGAAGTCGACAGGTTCTCCTGAATAGTAACTAAAAAACAAAAGTGCCTTACAGTAAACAAAATCTTTGATGTCAAAAAGTATACTTTTCCATAGTAGTCCCTGACACTGAAGGCTTACTAGTTTGTGTGTTGTATTTTCTGCCCATGAAAGACAAAAATATCATCACTCGCAGTGATGTTAGCCAATTGATGACCAATTACCCTGGACTTTATGCTCTAGTGGGTGGAAGAATATGCTCTTCTATAAATGGCATGTGCCTATTGGGAATGTGGCAACCAGAACACTGCTTCTATCAAGATAACAGTACCAGCACCTCTATGACTGATCTGATTCATATAGTTCAGCTTTCACTTTTTGGGTTTAAATGTTTTTATTCAGTCAGCCAGAATAACTTTATTTCGCCAACACAATGTAGGCATAAAAAGTATACTACAGTTAAAAGAAACATTTGCAGCGTTTCAGAGCATTACAGTAAGGTTAAAATATATAAAAATAATAATATAAAAATACAAATTCATAATTATTTACACAATACAGTAAAATGAATTATTTGTACTGTATATGATTTTAGCAAATTGTACGTCTCTTTTTCAATGCAGATAACAACAAGCATTTGCAATGCAATAGGTCTCGCATTAGGAAAGTTTGAGCTATTGGTATTGTAAATGATTTATTTATTTATGTGTTGGTTTTGAAAATAGCGAAATTAATAGTTTTGTTATTTACAATGCCAATAGTTATAACTTTCACAAATGTGACACCTATAGCATTTGTAATGCAATATGTGTTGTATTTATGTTACTTAGATGTAGTGATATTACAAATCACAATGGCTTTTATTTTTTTTTAATAATGAATACTTAAATACGTTATTGTAATTTATAATGGCAATGGCTTAAACTTTTGTAAACAACTTTTGTGAAGATTACGTTCATTGTATTTTATTGTGACGAAAATCGAAGAACAGAAGTGAAATATTAACATCTTTTTGTGACATTTATGATAAAGCTTGAAACATTGAGAGAACATATTTGCCCAAGTTGTTGTTGAATGGTTGCACAGATTGATGCTGCGGTGGCGCTGAGTGATGTTGTGGTGGTGACGAGTGATGCTGTGGCGTTCAGTGATGCTGTGGTAGCGCATAGTGATGTTGTGGTGCCCCTGAGTGATGCTGTGTTGGTGCTTAGTGATGCTGTGGTGATGTGATAGAGTGAGTGCGATGGATAGATAGAGGGCGATGGATAGATAGTGGGAGGGCGATAGATAGATAGTGGGAGGGCGATAGATAGATAGTGGGAGGGCGATAGATAGATAGTGGGAGGGCGATAGATAGATAGTGGGAGGGCGATAGATAGATAGTGGGAGGCGATAGATAGATAGTGGGAGGGCGATAGATAGATAGTGGGAGGGCGATAGATAGATAGTGGGAGGGCGATAGATAGATAGTGGGAGGGCGATAGATAGATAGTGGGAGGGCGATAGATAGTGGGAGGGCGATAGATAGATAATGGGAGGGCGATAGATAGATAATGGGAGGGCGATAGATAGATAATGGGAGGGCGATAGATAGATAATGGGAGGGCGATAGATAGATAATGGGAGGGCGATAGATAGATAATGGGAGGGCGATAGATAGATAGTGGGAGGGCGATAGATAGATAGTGGGAGGGCGATAGATAGATAGTGGGAGGGCGATAGATAGATAATGGGAGGGCGATAGATAGATAATGGGAGGGCGATAGATAGATAATGGGAGGGCGATAGATAGATAATGGGAGGGCGATAGATAGATAATGGGAGGGCGATAGATAGATAATGGGAGGGCGATAGATAGATAATGGGAGGGCGATAGATAGATAATGGGAGGGCGATAGATAGATAGATAGAGGGAGGGCGATGGATAGATAGAGGGAGGGCGATAGATAGAGGGAGGGCGATAGTTGTACCCAAGTACAGTCTTAATCCAGGGAAGACAGTGCCTTCTCTGTAGCAGGTCCTATGATATCGAAGTTACTTTCACTGCAGCTCCAGGGATAACCTGGGTTCTTCTGCTTTAAAGATCCCTCCCCACACTTTTTTTTTTTTTTTACTACAAAATAACGACACGTTGGAATTAGCACACACCTTACAAATGTCTTTTAGTTATTCATCCGTCAAGCGTGTCCGGTTCGAGTTTGCAGTGTGGGTTATATAAATGTAATCCCCATTGCATGCTTCCACTGAGTAATGCATGTGTGAACTATAAGCCTGTAAATTGTATTGCTCGTCGCTTCGCAGCTCAGCTTCATTCCCTTCCACTCTTCTGCCAGCTCTTTCAGGCTACATATGGCTCATCGGCCCTCTGACCATCTCCATCACTGCGGCAACACTATCTGCATTTTATACTCGCCCTTAATGTTCCTGTGCCACCATCTCTCCTCAACACCTGATCTATCTCGCCCTTTCATATTATGTCTCCATCTTTTATGCTTTGGATACCCGCGGGTAAGCACCGCATAAAAATCCAACTGGGCACTGCTCAACACAATCGCATCTTTGGACAAGGATCTAGGAACCGTGGGGGACGGGAAGAATATACTCCTCTCCACCTCCAGATTTTGGAGTTGGGCGGGACCCAGTGGACAATATCTTCCACCCCCGGTTTTTAAGTGGAAGCTGTTTTTAAACAGTGGGAGACCACCTCACTAAAGTCCTGTTGTACACCAAACAAGTCTCCTATACCGCTGTAACCTGAGCAGCAAACATTGGGGTCTCTATGAACTCTTTATTCTGTGAATTATTTAATTGCGGTCATTGAGCCTCTCCTAAAACTGGTCTGTTTGTCAAACCAGGCGAGAGCGCAGAGTATTGCAAGTCAGGGAGATACTATTTTTTGATAATGGCATTTCTGGCTGTGAAAATAAATGATTTTAGGAGAAGCTCAACATCTCAAAGACCGCAATTAAATAATTGGCAAAAAAGAGAGTTCTTTGAGCCTCCGCGGAGTGCGCTACTGCCGCGTGATTTCAGACAGGCGTGGTCTGTGTGTCGCTGTTTGATCTCAACTGCCTGTGGAACATTGCAAACGGAGAAGTACACCTTTAAATCTAATGACTACGCACATGTATGTATATATGTGAAGTGTCCGTCTTAAGGTGCGATGCGTGTATTTATTGGACCCCATGTACTAACACTAACCGAATAACATTAGTTGAATAACTGAGTACAAAACACTGACCTTTGTTGCCAATAAATGGAAGACAGAAGGATCTCTCTACAGTTTCTGGACCGTACAATATGCAATCCTGGACTCAAATCCTGCGTTCTCCACTTGATCAAATTGTGTGATCCACCATCACTTTACGTTACTATGAATCATTGTCCTGAACTACCCGGTTTGAGAGCGCATTTAAGTAATTTTGGTTACGGGCATGCACTCTACAAAAACCTCACTTACATATGGTTCGCATAAAATAATTTTGCTTCACATTTAATAACAAACTATATACGTAGAAAATATGAAAAATTTAAACATTTTAGGTAACTTGTGCGAACGTCATTAGGGCATGGGGTATTCTTTAATGTTTCATTTAAACTATATTTTTTATATATATTTTTTTATATATACATATAGTAACAAATATCATGAAAAATGGGGATGACATTTTTTTAATGAAAAGAAAAACATTTCTCATTGTCTCAAAGTACATGCGATTATAGCACCAAAATGAGTGGCATTTATTGAAAGATATATTATGTTAAAAATGTTAACCCAATTTTTCTATTTGTTACCTGATTTACATCTTTTGTAGGCTCGCCTAGTGCTTTGGCTCTTGGAGCCACTGCAGACTCCTGGTTGGCTCTTCCCAAGGCAGAGTCTCGCCCTAGAAATGTAGTGTCTCCTCCGGCCTCGTCTTAGACGGTCTGAAGTAGGGGACCAGACACATACTAGAGCAGGGTGCAAGGAGACGCCCATTCCTGACGCCCACGGCGTTACTTGGCGATGCTGATGGCAGTAGCATACTATACAAATGTCTACGACAAAGCAGAACACAAAGCTGCCTTGGGTTTAAGAGGCCATTAAGGTCCCTCATAACATCAATGCAGGGCACCAGTTAGTGAAGGGTGAGGGTTAGCTGCTGGTTAAGCTGTGCTTGGGCCACTAACCCTGACGTGTCTGTTCACAGGTTATGCTCAGGGTAAGGAGGTCAAGTAAAGTGGCGGTTGGGGCCCCAAAGGCCAGTAACACCTACCTGTCCTCATAAGCCTGGTTCATTCAATAACACTGTGCCTTTGGGCTGTACTCCTGTTCCAGGGGCAGGTACCTATGTTCACTAGGTGTGTCCACACTAAGGATCACAAGCCAGGTTCGGGAGCCCAGTGACCTGCAGGAGACGCCTTTGGTCAGAAGCTGTAAATGTGTCCTGGGGCTTGGGCCTCTGCGCACCAGAAACTTTCATGGCTCCAGCCGCTTAGGGCCCTCTATTTGCTCACAAGCTGCTGGCGTGGCCCAAGTGCTGTGGTAAAGATGATTGCACACAAGAGATACACCTAACACGGGACAGAGATGGGTTCATGGGAGGAAGGGAGGTGGGTATCAAACTGTGCTCCTGTTTCAAGGGTTCTGAAGTGAGCGTCTCTATGCTCAGGTTCCCAGGGCCAGTGTCTCTGGTCACACGCTGCAGACAGGTGCTGGGCGCCTGCGAGTAGGTGACTTCGCACAAAATGCAGTAATTTCAGTTTTTGATGGTGGACTAAAGTACTAGCGGTTGGTTGCAGTCCATATTAGGGGGAGGTGAGATCAAGCTATGCTCAGGGTCAAAGGGTTATGTGCTTTTGGCCACAGCCTGCAGACTGGCCCGAGGCAGGTGTATCTGCCCACAGCCCCCATCGTAGTCCCTAATTATGGGGTAGGTTGCATGGTCTCAAGCTGTACTCGCTACCCAGGTCCGTGGGGGGTGTCTGTGCTCAGGGTCCCAGAACCAATAGGCAGGTGCTTCCGGTGAGCCCAAGAGTCCTAATGGCGGATGCGTGCACACAAGCGATATGCAGGCCTCAGCCACGGGGGCTGGTGGTGCTCTAGGCCTCACGTTTCCAGGGTCCCGAGGCAAGTTTGTCTGCGCTCAGGGTTCCGTGGCCCGAGGCAAGTGTCTTTGGCCACAAGCTGCAGGCGAGGGCCCAGGCGAATGCACACAAAGGATGGCAGCCCTGACACAGGTGGAAGGGCTGGGCTCGCAGGCAGCGCTCACGTCCACAGCGCCCTGAGGTCGGCGCTGTTAGTCAGAGGCTGCGAATGATTCGTGCCCCGGCAGCACTCTCAGCCGGTCACCTCTATTAAGTCCTGCCTGTCCCCCAGCACTCACTAGCGCTGTTTTATTGTCCCCACATTTTATTAATAATGGAAGAGTCAACCATGATCTTTCACAAAAGTTCAGAGAGTCTATAAAGGCGCCGAAATGAAATGGCATTGTACTCCGATTACAGGAGACACTTCAATCTCTATTGCAAAAACGAGGGACAGGGCAAAGGCAGCCGTAAAGCACAACACACACCTGAGGTAACTTGCTTAAGGGCACGTAGCTACGGATGCTCGGTGACACATATGCATACCGACAGGAGTACACACTCTTTCATACACATCTGCAACCCCGACAGGATTTAAAACAAGTGGATACTGAGCTCATTTAAGTGAGCACACAAGCAGAACGCCTGCACTGCATCAATCTCTGGAGGAGAGGCTGATGTCACTGAAGTCCTGGAGAGCTGCAGCCAATCCCGGCGCAGCCCTCTGATTACGCGGCTGAATGGCTGAAACTTTGAGCCAACCACAGCGCGGCACGGAGGTGACGTAGGTGGAGCAGGCAACGGCGCCCGAGGTTCCTGGGCTGATGGCGGTGCTTCTAATGGCAATCTTGATGCACTCTCACACGGCGGTGAAGTTGAGGGGTAAGTTCAGACACCATAAGAATCTCGGGCCAGCAGCGGTGATCAGCGCTTTCCCTGCAGCGCTTCCCAGTTCTATAGACGCGGACTCGACCCTCCCTTCGCGTGAGTGTGTGTGTGTGTGTGTGTGCATGCATGCGCGTGTGTGTGTGTGTGCATGCATGCGCGTGTGTGTGTGTGAGTGCGTGCCTGCCTGCCTGTGTGTGTGCCTGCCTGCGTGTGCTTGTGTGTATGTGTGTGTTTGCGCACTTCAGGGAATCTGAGGCAGGGGATGTGCACGGCACCGGCCTGGACTTGCATGTCCACAGACACCAATCGCCGCGCGTGCCCGACCCCTGTCTCAGATTCCCAGGAGACGGGCGATATTAGTTGTCGAGCTGGACGCAATGCTTCGCATTGCTTTCTCCAGCTCGACCTAAAAAGGACGCCAGAGAACAACAGACAAAAGAGTCGGGTAATAATTGGAGGTAATAAAGGGCTACACAACACTGCCTGAGCTTCATTTTGCGCATAATAGGGATAATAAATCTCTTCTTCATCACAATAACATTTACAGAAAAACAAAAAATTTATGTAATTCTGAACAGATTTCTGATCCCATGGACAAAATGGGAGGTCAGAAACAACATAAACATTACGTAAAGGAATGTAATTTAGACAAAATCTTACCAGAATGTACCTGTGCTGTAGGTTGGGGACGAAGGATAAATATATTGTATTTACATCCTTTTGCAATATGCTAGGAGAAGCCAAGTATGTTCTTACTGTCGATAGATTAATATTTTTAGCCTCCCTTCTTATCTGCCGATTTTAGAAAGCAATTTAATTTTTAAGTCATTTTTTGAAATAGAACAGTAAGTAATAGGGTCCAAAAAAGTAGATGTAGCCCAACTGCTTTCAATGTGGATTCAACATATGTTAAGCAAGTGATGTTACCTACCCCATCTAATTTCAGAACATCCTTTTATAATGTCTCTTGTTAAAGCAAGGGTCTCTTTTCGCCATACTGAGTGACACATTGGAATCGGGGTCACTGCAATTGTCAGTAATGTAAGGTGCTCTCAGTTCCATGTGGCACTTGTAGTTGGCACATGAGTTTGGTAAAGAATGGACCCTTTAAAAAAATTATCATCAATTATCTGCAATTTTGCGCAATCCCTTGTTCCCCAAAGAGTTGCCCCATAAGTGGCAGCAGACATAGTCTTTGTTTGATCAATGATCACATCTATTGGTTGTAAGCCAGTTTTTTTAAAAATACATTTAGTTAGTGCCCCAATGTTCTTCTCCATCTGGGACCCTCTATTAGCAATCATCTTTTGCCAATTAGTTTGGGCATCAAACATAATCCCTAAGTGTTTTTATTGTAACAGCTTTATCCTCAGCCCTCAATGGTAGAAGGAGATTGTATTATTCTGTGATAACGTGTTTATCGAACCTTTTGGCAAGAAGCCATTTTTCACATTTTGTTAGTGGCCCCTGGGCTCTCTTTCTAACCAATGGGTGTAAAATCCAGTGTCTAATCTAATCTGAAGATAACGGAACCGTTCATTTTAAAGAATAGAATAATCCACCTGTAGAGTATCTAAGGGAATAGTACAGCCCTGATCAAAAAAGTGCCCAATCGCATGACCACTGACACCCGTTAAGCTGGAAAATTGGCTCCATACCTGGCGTGAAGGCTGGATTGTCCACTGACGTCAGGGGAAGGGGAAAGTGGTTAGGTTCCCCTTGAGAGTGCGAGTGTCCCACAGTCTCAACAGGGAACTTGTGATTGGGAATCTGTAGAAACTGGGGGATCTATGTACGCAAAGAAAAAAAGAACTTTCTGCAGTGAGGTCCCAGCAAGTGCTCAATCCATAAACAGACACAGCTTTTCAGACTCTACTCTAGACCACTAGACCAGATAGCAAAGCTGGGCTGCCTGGTAGTAATAAAGTAGGCTCGGCACTCCAAGCCCTCCTTCAGCCGGTGGGCGCCATCTCTGCTCCTTACGTATTCGAGGTCGTTGGCACACCCAGATAGTGATGTAGGAAGGCCGTTAGGATGGAAATCATGTCTGTCCAAGGAGTCGGAGAAAGGGTCTGGAAGAGTATCTTGGGGAGGATCGTCATCTTCAGGGCTGCAATGCAACCTAACAAAGACCATGTATATTGTCTCCAGTGGTTCAGGTCAGCCCCCGTTTACTTCAGTAAATCTCAATAGTTAGGGATTTTCGTTTTCTCTGGTGTCCAGGCCAACTGCACTCCCAGGTAGGGAATGGAGTCCTTTTCCCATTGTAACGGGTAAGCCTGGTTTAAGGAAGGCAGCGTAGTGGGCGAAACAGATAGGTAAAAGGCTTGTGACTTATGGAGGTTTATGTGGAACCCCGAGGCATCCCCAGACTCCCTCAGCTATTCTAAGAAGTGGGGTAAAGTCTCTCTGGGATTGTCTAACATCACCATGACCTCATCTGCGTATAAACTGATCAGATGTTCCTCCATACCAAAGAGAACTCCTTTGATTCGAGGATGGTCCTTCACCCTCTGTGCAAATGGCTCCAAATAGAAGGGGTGACATGGGGCAGCCTTGCTGCGTGCCCCTTATCGGAAAGCATGCAGAGATTCGCCGATTGACTCACAGTGAGGTATTTGAGCTCCGTAGTTGCTTAGGACCCAGGAGCAGAATTGTTCTCCCGTGCCAAAAAGGGCCAATGCCACCTCCAGATAGAGCCAGCGCACTTGGTTGAATACTTTCTCTGCATCGATAGCAGCGTTGTTTCACTCTCAATGCAGTTGGTTTTGTCTATGACGTGGAGGAGTTGCTTTGTGTTATCAGAGCACTCCCTCTGCAGGATAAAGCCTGCCTCATCAGAGGCTACAATACCCTGCATAAAGGGGTTGAGACAGGCTGCCAGGGTACCAGTGAATAGTTTCACCTCTAAGTTCAGTAGAGAAATGGGGTGATAGTTCACACAGTGCCAGCCATCTTTTCCGGGCTTAAGAATGATGATGGTCGACTCCTGCATTGAGGGTGGAAGTGTGGCTGCATTGGATATTGAATTAAAAAGCCTTGTGAGGATGGGAACTAGCTCATGGTAGAATTTATAGAGGCCTGTTGTGAAGCCGTCTGGGCCTGGTGACTTAAGAGGTTTCGTCCTGGATACGACAGCTATGACCTCCCCTATGTGAGGCTGCTTGCTCTTCAGTCAGCCGGGTTGTGGTTGCGGTGTGGAGGTAACTGGCCGGGTTCCCAAGGGGAAGGGTCTACCCCGAATATAAGGCTTTGTAGAACTCTGAACTGGGATGATATCAGGTTGTCCCCCTCAACAGGCGACCCCTCAGTGGTCAGCAGGGAGTCAACCCTCGCTATATGTCTCTGGGCTCTAAGCGTGTTTTTTAGGAGCCTCCAGCATTTATTTCCCACCACGTAGGAAAGCTTTAGTCTAAGGAGGGAGTATTCAGCCCTATCTAAGTCCTACCCACCAGTTGTCTCCTGGCCATTTCCAGCTTGTTTCTTCATTGTAAAACTCTCGCTGTTAGAGCAGTTGTTTCATCCTGCTCAAGTTTTGCGGATAGTTCGCAAAGACCGTTTCTTCCTTGGATCATTATTCATACATTTATGTACGTTTTGAGCAACCTTTTGTTTAAGATTCCTTGCATGTTAGGTGGACACGACACCGGTGCAGCCAAGCACTTTGTTTCTATATCGGAATGTTTTGTGTTAGTTGGCGCGAGTCTCTTCCTGCGACTTGCCACTAGGTTGACTCTCTGGGTTCAATCATCTCACGTTTCTTTCATGGCACCCATTGGTCTTTCTATCTTTCACTATTGATCTGATTTTCTTATCTATTTGCCATGCCGTTGCACATTTTCTTTGGACGATATACATTTTTTTTCCCTTGTACGTTGTACATTAACTCTTGCTTTGGTACATCATAAACAGCTCGTTTATTCCTATTATTAACTGTTTTCACAGTGGTGCTTGAAGAAGAGATGCGTAAATCCCGAAATACATTGGGCACATCATTGAATGGATATTCATAATTTTTGTTAACTTAATGACAGTTGACGTGTTTGTCATATTGTAACCGCTGTTATTACATTCACAATCTGTATGTGAAAGCATACATTTTCTTGAAGGACAATAAGCCAAATAAAGGCTACACTTTCAGAGAATTATCATTTCATATTGCGCTTCAAAATATTTGCATGATTCATTATTGTTTATTGAAAGTTTTCTCTTTGATGTGAGTAATGGAACACACACAAAGTACTTGGAAGGGGCAAGGGATCCAACGATGTCCAACGATGTCCGCACCAATCCAGGAAGTAGACTTGTAGTGAGGTCCATGGTTAGCCAATCTCCACTGGGAGGGCCCCCCTCCGAGCTTCAGCCAGTGCCTAGGATTTGTATGAAAAACAGTGGAGGAGCTGCCTCGGGACACCAGTTCCTCTGCAAGACTCTCAGGTCCTGCTTTTCTTTCTTGGGCAATCTTGGCAGGCTTCGTGACCCCGTACCATGAAGTTTCTTCTTCCAGCGTGAGCGTTGTTGGATGCTGGTCCTGCTGTCGCTACACATAGGGAGGGGCCAATGGGCACATCAATCCGCAGCAAGTCACAGGCCGCCATGACGGAGCGCATATGGTGAAGTTTCCCCTCCCACGTGAAGACTAAACGAAAGTGATGGCCACAGGAGTACATGATGTTTTTGTCGTGGAGAAAGGTTGTCCGTGGCGGAACTCAATCTTTTCTCTGCAGGGTGATTGTTGAAAGGTCTTGGAATTGCTGTAGTGGATGGCCACAAAGTTGTACTGGGTTTATGTCCCTGCTAAGGATCTGCTCTTTCGAGTTGTTCGGGGGTGGTATGTTTGCGGATCTAGAGGGACCCACTCTATGTACTCTGTCCAAGCGGATGTCCTATGCCTGTGTGTCCCCTAGGATCTGGGCTAAGAGGACCGTTGCGTATTTCCCTATGGCCTCCGCTTCTCTGCGGGCCCCTCTTATCCTAATATTGTTGTGCCATGACCTGTTTTTAAGCACCTCGATGTGGGCTTGGAGATTGATAAGCTGGTCCATGAGTCGGATGAGTTCTTGCCGGAGCTGTTCGATGTCCTCATCTCTGGTTAACTCCTGGTTTTTCAGGGTGTTCACTCTGTCGCAAATCCCGACACCACTTTCCGGACTCCTTGTAGCTCTTGTGCCAGATCCCTCCTAATCGTCTGCAAATCTTCCCTAAGTGGGAGAATAGTATCTCAAGGTAGGAATATGTGACCAAAGCCTCACCCTAGACATCCCCAGGGGACAGTGGCCTGCTGGAAGAGCCAAAGCGTTCTAGTGGCAGCAAGGTGGAGGGCTTTGTAAGAATGTCCTTGAGTGAGCAGTCCTTTTTATTGTGTGGCGCAGCCATTCCTGAGCTGTGGGCTCCCTGCCCCTACCCCTATCCCTCATAGATCGTGGGTTGTAGTCAGTCACCGGAGCCAAGGGTGAACGCAGCCTTCGAGTGTCTCATGCCCCAGGCCAGGGCGGGGTGCCATCGGCCCCCAGGTTAGTACAGCGAAGGACAGACAGAGGGGTAATCCGACCGCAGTCACCCTATTGGAATGCAGGGAGAGCCACTTTCTTCTCCCTGCTCTAGATGTTCCCGCCTGTCCCATGGGGCACCCCCTCTAGCTGGCACGTCCTCAAGGCCCACAGGAGTGCCACAGAGTCAGACAAGTCTTCTCCCCAGGTACATGGCAGTCAGTGCAGGTGCTCCTAGACCAGGCGTTAGGCCCTGGGGTCCCCGGGCAACATCAGCAGTCTGCATACTGGGCCGCCAAGACCACTCCTCAGCTGGTGTGGTGCCTTTAGGCCCCATGAGACTCTCAGTGGTAGTGGGGTCTTCGCCAACACCAATGCTGGCTGTCCTCTGGGGAGATGAACCCCGGGGTGCCCCGCCAATCTCCGCTGGACTCTCCTCAGCCCGGCAAGTCCCAGGTACAATTGGACGCTCCAATGTTGCTGCCGGGGCCTACTCGCAGGGGCCCAGAGGGACAGAGAGGGCATCTCCCAAGTCAGCCACCCCCGCATGCCTCTCGCCATCTATCTGCATAGCCGAAGTTGTGGCACGTGACTGCAACATGCATTATTTATGTTATTCAGTGCCAACGGCAAAGCTGTAAACAATATGTAGGCCAAACAGTAAATGACCTACGCACACGATTCAGGAACCACAAATCAGTAATAATTAATAAGAAAATTGACCAGCCTGTAGCCAATCATTTTAACCTTGTGGATCATTCACTATCAGATTTGAAGATTTTCCCCGTGGAACATGTCTCAAAGGTAGAACTACTAGACTCCAGGGTAAACTTCTGGATGTACCGTTTAAAATCATTGCATTCAGATGGACTGAACATTACTGACAATACAACCTGATCACTGCATATCTCAAGAACTCTCAGAACTGCATTGATTCCAAATTCCAAATGGAATCTTCACTCATGATGCTTTTTAGGTCTCGCCTTTTCCATTCCAAAGGAATGGAAAATTGAGAGAATTCAAGTGCTCAAAATACTCGTCAAACCAAGGTTTTTTTGGTGCGGTTTTCTTCGAGTTCACGTGGCCACAGGCACGCGCTTTTGGGCCATAAACTTTCACGGCCATCTGCTCCCCAGCTCCAGCACCTCCCCTCTCTCTCCCCGCACACAGCCTTACTTGGATTTCTCCTCCCCCTCCCCAGCCAGCTTCCCCCAGGCCGTGTTCCCTCCCACCTTTCCTCCTCTCTGTCCCTTCTTTCATTCACAACTTGTTGTATATCGCCAGAAGAAGTGACATCGCTGCTTGGGCGCCTTACTTCAGAGCGATCCGCTCCGCCCCCTGCTACATCCACGTTCCCTCTTCTTCCTTCCTCTCCCTGGTGACACCTCTTAATGCCTTTTTTTTTAGATTGACAACACGGGCACACAGTCCATTTTTAAAATTCAATTAAAGTGTGGCGAGAGGGGGCTGCGGCCGCCATTGCTCACTGTGCACCAGTGTTGTTAATCTAAAAGTGCGCCCATATGTCATCTTTCGGTAATCTGCTGGAGTTTAGTCTACACTCCTCACAGCAATTGCTGCCCTATATGACCTCCTCCCTCCTCACTTTGCAAATGGGAGTTGCGCACCTTTCTTTTATTTTCTGCAGCTCGCCAAACTTTTTTTTAATACCCTACTTCTTTAATGCTTGTTCTTCAAAAACGCAAGACTTTCTTTTGATCGGTACAGCAGCTCCGCTACTTACGGAAGGCAGATAATGTGCTGGCTGAAACAAACTAATAAACTTCCGCAAAAAATACATCATGTGGATATGCCTTGGTAAATATGTTACGCATATAATACATTTTTACACAGAAAACTTCTTTTTATCAGCGAGGGAGGTGCCCTTTCAGGAAGGTAGCGCTGGTTTTGCTTTACTTGCCATCTCTCTCCCCCCTCGCTCCTTCACCCCACTCTCTCTGCTGTGTCCCCCCCCCCCCCCCCCCTCCGTTCCAATCATTCCGAAGACTCCCAAAGCTTCTGATCTCTGCATTGATCGAAAGGCAGCTAGGGGGATAGGGATTTTGCTCCCAGTCGTGAAAGAGCAACACCATTTTCTACAGAACAAGCAGCAAGGCAAAACTCGACGCTACCATGGTAATTGGTTATCACGTTGTTTTTCATTCCAGTAGCTAACTATACACTCTAAAGCAACAGGACTGCTCCAAACATATTTGAATGTAAATATGTGCTGCATCAAAAACTGCTGCTGTACATTTTCTCTTATTTAAATATTATGGTTTTACTCATGTGTCGGACTCATTACAATTTAGATGAAAACAGCAGAATACATCTGTGTTGTATTTCTGTTGTAATGTCGGGTGCTCTAATCTCAATGCTCTGAATACTTTTCCTTTAAGTTTTGTGTTTTTAACGTGTTCTCTCTCGGTAGTATTTCTCGTCTTCAGTAGTGGCATGAAGAGGGGCTGCAGCTCCTCCTAGGCACAGCTCTGCCTCGACTGCATCTTCCAGCTGCCCATGGCGAACTCTTAGACTTTCTTTCCCCGGGCCCTCCTGCTGGCCTTCCACCTACATATTCCCTCAGTGTTTCGTGCTTTTGTAGAGGATTGCTATGAACAGAACAACGTCCGTAGTGAAATGTTGTATTGGTGCACGTTAAGTGGTCCTGAAATCACGTACACCAACCTGCTTGCATAATGTTACTGTGCTGTGATGTAGTATCGGAGGACGGACGGCAGCTGCCTGTCATGGCACATGGAAGCGGCTACAACATACTTCATTTAAGGACAACCGAACAGACTGGTTTCTAAACTCAGCACTGTAATGCATGACGCCATCTATGCAGTCAAATGGCTGCGAACTGAGGCTCTTCCACCTCCCACTGCACCCCCACCCCACCTCCCCAGTCATCAGTAAAGGACTCGGAGCTATGGTGACACAAAACGTTTTTTTTACTGCCCGTGAGAGCAGCCCTGGAAAAACATTCGAATTCGGTGACATTAAGGAAGATTCAGGTTAAGTTTGATTGTGTGATTGTTAATATCACGTAGCTTCCTTTTAAACAAATTGAAGCCCTGCGAGGCATTTGAATTAACCGTGCACTTCAGATGTTTGCTTTGGAGGATTTATTTACATTTCATTGCAGTTTTTTTTTTTTTTTTTTACCCGGGCCCTCCTGCTGGCCTTCCACCTACATATCCCCTCAGTGTTTCGTGCTTTTGTAGAGGATTGCCACCAGCAGCATTTCTCCTCCCTTTGCCTCCGAGAGCTTCAAAGGGATCTGCTTCCCCGCCCACTGCTTCACACTTCACGGCCTGGCGGCCGTGACTCGCATCAGGTCTGCAAAGCTACGGCCAGCTGCTGGGCAGTAAGGTTGCCTCCAGTGCAAGCGCAAAGGCATATAGGGGGTCAGCCCCTGATTTTCAACACTGTTCTCTATCAAAACGCCAATACTTATTGTGGGTTTTATTAACCTGCCTTCAAAATATTTGTTTTGGTAAAAGTTTCCAAAACATTTATGCTGAGATTTAGTTTGTTATGCAAACGCCAGATATGAATTTCTGCCCTGTTTTCTGTGCCACAGTTTTTCTATTTTGCCACTATTTTATCTACTAAGGACCATTGCCATTATAAATTACAATCACTTTTATTTAAGTATTAATTATTTTAAAAAATTAAAAGCCATTGTTATTTGTAATATCAATACATCTAAGTCACGTCAATACAAAACATGTGGCATTACAAGTGCTAAAAGTGTCACATTTGCTAAAGTTAAAAGTATTGGCATTGTAAATCACAAAACATAAATATAAAATGTAATTTACAAAACCAATAGCTCCAACTTTCCTACTGCGAGACCTATTGGCAACGCCAGTGCTTGTTGAAAATTCAGCTGTGTCATCTGTGCAGCCACTAAGCTTACCATCTTGAAACTACCTGAGGAAGGCGGAAGCTGAAACGTTGTAGTGGAAATATATTTTTGTTCTTTGGTGAATCTATCTGTTTGAGTCACTTCTTTCTTGGATATATATAACGTGTGTATATAATGTGTGTGTAAATAAATATATATTATTAATTAAGCTGATAACGCAGTGTTAATTTAAAAGAAAAAAAACTTTAAAATGTTTAACCGCAGACAGTGACACAATGTCAAATATGAGGAAGCATGACGGGGCGGGCCTGGGGTGTGCACTTTTCTGTTAGATGAAGAGTCGGGTGTATATTTCATATCTACTACGTACATGCTGGGCACTTGATACCGCGTGGACCCAGAGTTTTACTGCACCAGTAGCTCCTTGAACACCAGGCGTGATCTACAGAGCAGGATGCTGAATGGGGTTACATTGACACATTGAGCAGCAGTGCCAACGCTCTGCCAGTGGACCCCCAGCCTCTGGTGCACAGCGAGTGCCCTGACATCTCTTCTTTAAGAGTAACCCGCCATTAACCCCGCCTATTGAATCTTACTTGTGAAGCACAAACATCTCAGCGTGGCATCAGAGTAAATGTGTGGTCGAGGATTTGCATATATGTAGCGCTTACTTACAGCTATACCCGCGGCGCGCATTGTGAAGCCAGATCCACTCAATGCTTGCATTTAAATTCGCTGCAAGAACGGATTGACTTAAGAACAAGCATCTGCAGTGCGAAAGGTCTCACTTTTTCGAAAACTTAGTGCTATTGGCATTGTAACTGACAATGCCTTTTTACTTATATGCACTTTCTACTTATAGTCGTTGCTTGCAGGTTTTCAAAACACATAAATAAAAGTCGTTGTCATTTATATTGCCACTAGCTCGGAAATGCAAGACCTATTGCATTGCAAATGCTTGTTTAATTCATACTGACGTGTTCAAACTGTTTTGTAAGGCAGAGGTAGGAAGGCTAAGATAAGTGGCATTTGTGTAGTCTATGCGAGAGAGGGTTGTCGCCAAAATAACTACCAGCTTCCTAATAGAACTGAGCAGGCTGATACAAGTTGCTGCGACAGGGTTGACTTAGGGGGAAAAAGAGATGGCTGACAGTCAACTGTCGCACCAAGCATGTTGGCAGCGCCCATCTCAGTTGGCCAGTAAAGGTCCCACAAGACTCTGCCTAGAGTGTTCATTATGACCAGCCCATTCTTGTCTGGATTCGGTTTCAGTGCATCTCTGCACATCCAGGCATAGATCAAATGCCTGATGGATTTCTCATTACCGTTGATGTAACCATCTACACGGTGTCCTTCTGTTGAATGGGTTGATGGATACGGAGCGCCGATCTGAACACATTTACTTATGGATTATAGTAAGACACATGTAGTAGCAATTAGTCCAAATATGATTTTGGTTCAAATCTTATCTCTGTGTTCCATGATGCATATTGGCAATTCATCAAATTTTTTATGCAACCCTGTCCTTTCATAAATTGCCTCCTCAGTTCCTGAAATAATGGAGAGGCTTAAGTGAGGTTGTCCTTTTTTCTAACTGAGTTTTTTCATTAGTATTGCATCTCTGTATTTACGATAGTTTAGTTAAGCTGTTTAAGGTTCTCGTGTGGTGTTAAAACCAGAACTCCTCTGAGGATCCACATGCGATCCCATAGTTTGCCGTAAATTATCTCTGCACAGCTTAGTTCCATTTAATAGCTTTCGTTTGATCTTTTTTTATTACGTCTTGTACTGAAAAAATGTGGAGCCTTTTGCCACTCTGTGGCTTTCCTTCTTAGTTCTCACTGAGATAGTGCATGCGCTGTTGCTTGCATTACATTTTGTTTACATAAAAGGAACTTGGATCACTCTGATTACTTGCCATTGGTTGGCTTTATTGTCACTCTTATTTCCATGCTTCTCGATGTCACTCTTGCCTCTCAATGTCAGCGCATGTCCGTTCCAGTTCCTCTTTGTATGTATGCCTCTTCTGTGGAGCATGGACCACGTACTGCTCTCTATCGGTGGCGAGTGTTCTTCTATTGCTCACACGCTTCCTGCGGTATTTTTTACCTTTTAGCATCGCATAAGCGTGCATTGTGTTTAAACTCTGTCTCTACTCCACCTGCCCCGCTCCTGTTTTTATTGCGGTCCCTCTCCTGCGTTGTTGCCCTGTCGTAATTTCTTGCCCCATCTCACACGTTGCTGCTTGAGCTATTTCCTCCCCCCTGTTGTTGCTTGCCTTGTCCCTCACCCAATTACTTGTCATCGCTTGCTCTGTCACCTAATCATGGCCTCTATCTACCAGCCCCCCTCCCCCTAAAAAAGCACTCTGATTTAGCCAGAGCTGACTGCCCCATAACTTACAGCATGGCTACAATAACCTATTGGGTTTGCCAAAGCATTTTTTTTGTTTTTCTATTTGCCAATTTAACTTGGATCAATCCATAAATAAAAATAAAAACAAAACTGGGCGCATATTGTAGTCGCATGCGTCTGCAAAATGACACTGCTACTGCGGTTATGTCATTATGTTAAAGCATTTTTTCCTGTTTAGTCATGTTGCACAACATTGCTAAGTAATTTGCAAAACCCATAGTGCCCAAAGACGAGACCTATTGGCTTATCCAATACTTGTTTAAGTCTTGCCGTTGTTGTGAGACGTGTTAGCTCGCTATCCCTGGATGTTTGTATTTTGCCATTTCTTTTTAATAAAAAAAGTGCATTACCTCATCGTCCCTCCCTCGCTTCCCTTCCTTACGAAATTGAGGCATCCCTGCCTCACCAGACACCCGTACCCACGTGATTTGTCACGTGGGGACTATATATAGCCCCCAGCCCCCTCATACCTCCTGTTTTTTTCTGTCTCACCACTGTGAGACGCGTGTCCCACGCGCTGGCCGTTCTGCGGAGCTGCGGTCATTTTCTCTTTCTTGAGGGCTTCTCCCTCACTTGCTATCGCCATCCTGGGTCTGGCGGCGCCGTCCTGGTGTATGCGAGCCTTCCCCACCGCATTAGGTGTTTTGCGGTGCACTTCTCGGCGGCTGGACGGTCGGGTTCCGGGTGACGGAGTCACCGGCCCTGAGTGGCTGGGGCTGTGGTTCCGGTTCAGATGGCCGGAATGGTGGCGGCGGCTGGCGGATATGCTGTGGCTTCTCGGCTGGCTGTTTCCGATGCTCCTATGCGGTAGGGGCCTCGTTTGAGGTCGTTTTTATGCATTTTTATGTTTTTGGTGATTGGATTTCATTGTCTGCGAGGCTTCTTTATTGGTTGCCTCGTGTGTCCTTTTGTTCTATTGGGTTTCTCCCGGCTGGGGCTGTGTTTCACATTATTTAAGGGCTTGCCTCGGCTTTCTACCCTGTCAGTTTCACTATGGCTAAACGGACTTCGAAGCGCTTGAGGGTTTTGTCCTCCTCTGATGAGGATGATGAGGTGCCTGTCCCGGCTCGTAGGACCAGGTCCCAGGGTCCGGTGGATTCTTCTGCCCTCCTGTCTGCTTCTGAGGTGCAGTCCATGATTGAGGCTGCTGTGTCTCGTGCTTTGGAGGCGAGGGGTGCTAAGCCACGACGCAGGTCTTCTCGTGTTGCGGGGGGTCCGGTGGACTCTCCCTCTGAGGACTCGTCTTCTTCTTCGGACTCTGCCATGCCTTCTACGTCTTCGGGGAAGTTTGTGCGTAGGGAGGAGGTGCCTGCTATTCTCCAGCACATCAGGGAGAACTTGGGGTTTTCTCCTTTTGCTGCTCCCATGGGGTCCGAGGACATTTTTCCCCAATATGTTAAGCCTCCTGTACTCTCTATGCCCTTTCATGGTCGCATCAAAGACTTGATTTCGGGGGAATGGCGAGACCTTGAGCGCTCCTCTGTTCCTCGCTTTTTGCAGAAGCTTTATTCCCTGGAGGAAGGGGAGGTCTCTCTTCCTCACTCTGTGAAGGTGGATGCCATGTTGGCCACTCTTATTGGGCGCACTTCTATTAATCCTGAGGATTGTTCGCCTTCGGATGCCACGGATAAAAAGGTGGATGGTGCGCTGAAGAAGGCCTTTTCCGCTGGGAATTTGTCTTTACGTGCTGGTATCTACTCAGCGTATGCGGCGCAATCTTTGGTGTCTGACTTTGGCAAGCTGGCCACGGCTGTTCAGGAGGAGTCGGACTGCTCTGGCTTGCTTGTCCACATGGAGCAGCAGGCTAAGCTCTTGGCTGACGTCTCTTCAGATGTTCTTCGCTCTGCGGCCATGACCTCTGGCTCCTTAGTTTTGGCTCGTCGGAACTTGTGGATGCGTGACTGGAAGGCTGATTCTTCGGAGAAGTCCTCACTCCTTAAGATTCCCTTTGATGGCAAGTTGCTCTTTGGTGACCAGCTGGATAGTATGGTCACTAAGGCGTTCAAGGACCGTAAGCATGCTCTGCCTTACAAGGGCAAGGCGTCTTCCTCTGGTTCTCGCCGTTTTTGGAATCCTGCTCCTTCCTCCTCTGCGTCTTTTCAGTCTTCCCGCCAGTCCTCCAGGAACTTTTCTGCTCGTCAACGCCATTTCAGGCCCAGGAAATCTTCGGCTTTGCCTGGTCCCAAGCTTCCGGCGGATACCTTCAAGAGGAAGTCCTGACGTCGACTGTGTTTCGCCCTCGGGTCCTGTGGGCGGAAGGCTGATGTCTTTCCTGGACGCTTGGCAGCTGGATGTAAGGGATCGCTGGGCATTGACTATTGTCAGGAGAGGCTATATTATCGACTTTGTCGCCGTTCCGCCCGGCTGGGGCACCATCCTTACTCCTATCCCCAGGTCTCCATCCAAGAGGGAGGCTCTACTGGAAGGGGTTCGGGATCTTCTGTCAAAGAAGGCGATTGTTCCGGTCCCGCTGGCGCAGCGAGGTCTGGGATGTTATTCCATTTTGTTTCTGGTCCAGAAGGTGTCAGGGGGATTCCGGCCGGTTCTGGACCTGAAGAGGGTGAATGGTTGGGTTCGGACCGTTCACTTCAAGATGGTGACTTTGCAGTCCATCATTCCGTTGGTGGCGGTCCGGGACTTCATGACGTCTATCGATTTACAGGACGCCTACCTTCACGTTCCTGTGGCTCGGACTCATCAGCAGTTTCTTCGCTTTGCAGTTGGCGGCTTCCACTTCCAGTTTGCGGTTTTGCCATTCGGGCTGAAGTCCGCCCCTCGGGTCTTCACCAAGCTCTTGGCCCCCTTGGTGGCCCTGGTCCACTGTCAGGGGATATTTTTACATCCTTATCTGGACGACTGGCTGGTTCATGCTCCCTCATTCCAGTTGACTGTCGCTCACACAGACTTGGTGCTGGCCGTTTTGAGGGGGCACGGCTTTCTTGTCAATCTGGGCAAGTCGTTTCTTGTTCCTTCCCAGGATCGTCTCTTCATTGGGGCCAGGTTTCGGACAGATTTGGGAGTGGTCACTCTGCCCGAGGCTCGGGTGGTCAAGATTCAGTCTCACATCCTGTCTCTGCTGTCCGGTCCGGTGCAGGTGGCGGCACATTGGCTGCAGGTCCAGGGGGATATGGCTGCCACGGTGTTTCTGGTTCCTTGGGCCAGATTTCATTTACACACTCTGTTGGCTCATGTTCTGGCGCATTGGTCTCCCCATTGCCTTCCCCTCTCTTCTCCGATCCCGGTTTCCCCTCAGATCAGGTCTTCTCTGGGTTGGTGGCTGGTTCGGGATCATTTGCTGAAGGGTGTCTCTCTCTCTCCTCCGGCTCCGGTTGTGGTGACGACCGATGCCAGCCTCTCGGGTTGGGGGGCCTGGCTGGGGGTTCATCAGTCCAGGGGCTTCTGGTCTCCCGCTCAGAGCAGGATGTCATCGAACTGGAGGGAGTTGGAGGCTGTCCGTCTGGCTCTGTTGGCCTTCTCCCAGTTTCTGCTGGGTTCCGTGGTCCTGGTCAGGACGGACAACGTCACGGCCATGGCTTACGTCAACAGGCAGGGGGGGACGAGGTCCTCTTCTCTGTCCCTTGTGGCGAGGCGGTTGTTTGTTTGGGCGGAGTCTCATCTGTTGGCTCTCTCGGCGATCCATATTCGGGGGGTGTCCAATTCCCGGGCGGATGCCCTCAGCAGGGCCATTCCGTCGTCTGTGGATTTCTGCCTTCGTCGGGAGTTGTTTGTGGCTCTGACGTTGCGTTGGGGGGTTCCGGTGGTGGACCTCTTTGCGGATGTGGGAAATGCCTTGGTGTCCCGGTTTGTCTCCCGCGGTCGGGAGGGGTCGGCCTGGGCGGTGGATGCTCTCTCTTGCCCTTGGCCCCGCGGGCTTCTGTATGCGTTTCCTCCTTTCCCCCTTCTTCTCCGCTTCCTGCTGAGGGTCCGGTCCTCGAGGGCTTCTGTGATTCTGGTGGCTCCGGCGTGGCCTCGTGCCTCCTGGTTTCCTCTCCTGGTGGAGTTGAGGTCGGAGGTGGAGTGGTTGCTGCCTCTGTCTCCTCCCCCTTTGGTCTTCCCGGCGTTTCAACAGGATGTTCTGGGCCGGATGCGATTGGCGGCTTGGAGGTTGAACGCCTAGGTCTTCTGCGACGTGGGGTTCCGGCTGGTTTGACCTCTACTCTGCAGGCGGCTAGACGCGCTTCGACCAACAAGGCTCTCCTGGTCTATTTGGAGCGGGTCGCTCCTTTCCGTCTCTCAGATTCCCTTTTTGTTAATTTTGGTCCTGAGAATAGGGGTTTGCGTCCTTCTACTCCTTCCTTGAGTCGTTGGGTTCGTTCTCTGATTTCTTTGGCGTACAAAGAGGGGGGGCACCTTTCTCCTTTGGGGGTTCAGGGTTGTTCCACTCGCTCCATGGCTGCTTCCTGTGCGGAGGTCCAAGGGGCTTCCATTTCAGAGATCTGCCGGGCTGCCACCTGGGCTTCCCCGCTGACCTTTGCCTCTCATTACAGGATTGGCCAGGAGATTGACTGTACTGATGTGTTTGGACACAGGGTTCTTTCCACTATGATTCCTGAATAGTGGTTTTTGCCCTGGTCTTCTGTGTTTTTTAATAAACCTGTTTTTTGCATACCTTCTTTGGTTGTCCTGTTTGGCTTTGTACATCTCAATTTCGTAAGGAAGGGAAGCGAGGGAGGGACGATGAGGTAATGCTTCAATTACTTACCGGTAATTGCATTACTCTGAGTCCTACTCCCTCGCTTCCCTTACTTACATCCCTCCCTCCCTCCCTGATGGTCCAGGCCAACCTTTTGGTATGGTTTCGATCTGTGTGGTATTACAGGAGGTATGAGGGGGCTGGGGGCTATATATAGTCCCCACGTGACAAATCACGTGGGTACGGGTGTCTGGTGAGGCAGGGATGCCTCAATTTCGTAAGGAAGGGAAGCGAGGGAGTAGGACTCAGAGTAATGCAATTACCGGTAAGTAATTGAAGCATTAGCACTAACCACATCACAGCGTTGTTCTAATTATTTTGAGCCATGCCGTACAGCGGCCAGTCTGTGCAGCATGGATAATATCCTTGGCAAAATTAATTCTTCTCACAGGTGAGTTCTATTGGCTTTGCCATTGATTACATGTAGCAGGCGCGGCGGGGCTTCTGCAAGAGTGCACGAGTGTATATTTTATGACTGAGTTACTATCGCATTGTTGTATCTATGTAGCTAAGAAAGGTTTTGTAATCCGACACTTGCTAAACAAACTGATAACTTGTTTTAAATACTATTCTCAAATAGAAATACGTTAGTAGGGAATATATTGACATTGTGCTGATTGTTTGTTTTTAACATTTTAACAGTAAAAATAAAATATATGCTGCATAATTAACGATTTACTTTTGTGACCTGTATAAATAGCATTACCTTGAACAACTCCAGTTTTCCTCCACGATAGTAGCTTAAAGTGTTGCTTCTAGATGTCCTTTGATGTGTTTGACATACTGTGTACATCTGCAACATTGTTTCCACATTACATATCCATCTGCAATGTGTCTTTTTTTTTTTTTACATTCTCAAATATTAAGATTTCTGTTTACTCGGACATTTGAACCAGCCATGATTACTCCTGTTGCATTTGTTTTTATAATCCTTTTGAATTCATTTAGTAATTCTAATTCAACAGTTTCCATTCAATTCTTTAAGCAAATCCCACAGTAATGTCTTGTGTTAAATTTCGAAGCCCTAGTCGCCGGCCTCAAAACAGGGCTCTAAAAACAGTGTCGAACTTGGTATTGCTTGGTGTTGTCCACACTTGGTGCAACCCTCCTTTTTTAGGTCTGGCTGAAGAGAGTTCACTTGTTCCAGGGTAATGCATCTGGGTAGAAAGGACAATAGATGTTTAGAAAAATACTCTGAGATACCATTCAATAATGTGGCTAATGCATGGACAACCATAACACCCATTGAATCCGGAAAAAAAGCCAATTTCACTTCCTCTACTATTCCCCCGCTTAATAGTTCTGCTACTGTTCCTTTTAGCTAGCAGGATCCAGTTCTTTTTGAGAATCCCCGCCTGTCTGGCTTACAAGTTGACCATCTCTGGTGGCCTTTGGCACACCCTGAACCAGATCAGTGTAAAAAACACCGTAAAAACAAGGCAACTGGTCTTTTTCACCTACCCACCCCAGGATCTGGAACTACATTCCCTGTACCTATGTGGACTGTGCCAAACCTGCCCCAATTGAGAAAAGAGTTGAAGACTCTCATCCTTTTAAAAATACTACAGCATAATTCCGTAACAGTTCACAAACCAGCTGCTCCTCAAATAATTTGTTTGTTGTATCCAAGTGGTTGACCCTCTACAATGCCGCTCTGCATTTGGCTATATTCACGCTAAACAAATATCACATACATACATACATACATACATACATACATACATACATACATGGACTATCCTTTCCCATTAAAGTGTTTACAGGCTTTTATTAAAACCTTTGACTTTTTTTTACCAAAACTCCTTTCCATTGATTGCCTAAAAAGTCACCACTTGACAATTTACTCTCTACTATCCATTTCCAGTACTGTAGAGCAGTGTTAATTGAATACTGTAAACAATTTAGTTTCTGGGCCTTAACCCCTTGTATGCTGGTGACGAACCCCAGCCGTCACGCTCTGCGGTGCTCGTGTGCTGATGATGGCTGGGGTTCGTCACGGCCCCGCCCTGTTAATTTGTTTACCGCACAGCGGCGGAAACGGGCCAGCGGCGAAGGGGTTAAATTGGAATTTGAGGGGCATAACATTTATCATCTGTGTTTCTCCAGTAAGGAGACATTTTAGAGCCAATAGAAATGGTGGGTATTGATCAAGTCGAGAGAAGCAAAATAGCTCAATGAAGAGGAATTATTAATGGAAAACTTAATGAAGCAAGTACAAGACTGCACAATTTTAAAGCTTGAGCTGTTACTCTATGCGCAGAGAACCAAGAAGAAAAACAGATGAAAGGAGCCTTGTTCTTGGTAGTGAAGCCAAAACCTGATGCAGCAGGTAACGGGAATCAATTATAATTGATGGGATTCATTTGTAGATTTTTTGAAATTCGTACTTAAATGCCCATGTTAAATTCCTCAGATTGGATCACCTGGCATCGGTTACACCCTGAAGAAGAGTGCTTTGCATGTCGTGCTTTAGTGGTGTGAGATGTCTGATATTGCCCTATGAGCTATTCAGCTTCTAACATCATCTGCGGGTGATTGTAGCTTATGTGTTTAGAATGAGGGGCACTATACAGATCTGAGAATGTAAACGTTAAGTAGCCGTGGAGCTCCTATTTTTATTCTTTGAGCTCTGAAATTGTAAGTCTCAACAAGTGCTTGCATTACTCACTGCCCGCAAGAGGGATTCTGCGCCACAAGCACAACCATGCTAAGTAGACGTAGAAAGTTACAGCTGGTAGGAACAAAAGTAATAACATCTCGTTGTAATTTAGCAATTTTTAAGTGGCCCAACATTTCCCCTTGCTTAAGCTTTCTGCTGGTTGAAATTTTGCTGCAACATTTTCTCTCTCCAAAGATGATGCATAGAATTGAAGTCCTCTGCTGCCCTTATGTCCATCACCTTACCGATGATAAGGGACATACACTTGATCAGATTTTCTCTAATGTAGAGATCGAAACAAACGCGCCTCTTCCTCTAGTATGGGCTGAGCATTACCTATTAGTGTTTAGAGTGTGTAAATTGATAAATTGCCCTCAATGCTATGGGAAGCTCCGCCCCACTACTTTCAGACCTTTGCATCGGTTTACCCCAGCAGCCCTGGGTGAAGCACTTAGTCACCATCTGATTTCCCTCAGTGGCAATCTCGAGAATGTTGTACTCTGCCTGGAGAATAGGCTCCAGCTAAGCTCCTGGGAGCTTGCACCTCTTTCCTCTCGGTCGGAACAATTTCAGCCCCATCGTTTACTAATGCGCTCAGGAAGAGCAAAAGTGTCTGTAAACGACTGGAGAGAGCATTGCGGAAATTTTTTAATCCTGAAGATAGACATTTACAAACATGCCCTTAAGGTCCAGTACAACAACATTCTTGAGGAAAAGAAAAATATCTTCTCATCTAAAATCGAGACAGCTGGGAATAAAAGTAAAAAATCTTCAAAATAGTGAGTCTTTTCCTCTGAGTGCGGCCGACAGACCTTTCTCTCCCACCTATGAATGGACAAGTCATCTTCCTTCATATTTTTATGAAAAAATTAAAACCATTCAAGATTCCCTTGAGGATCCCACCCTGGCAAAACGAGTGAACATAGGTCCTCCATCCTCCGGCACCCCTAAGACGGGTCCGTTTTCCTCCGATTCCTTTGGAAAAATCTTTGGAGATTATGAAAGGTCTCAAGTCAGGCTCTCCCTCGGACCCCTGTCCAGCCAAAGTGCTGTCATCAGCAGCAGTCATCATGAATTCAGCCACTAAAATGATCCTCAATGCCTCGACTAAAAAAAAACTAAAAAAAACAACCCTCTGCCAACCCCTTGGTTGCTTCAAACTATAGGCCAATATCACTACTCCCTTTTTTTTCCTCCACAGTCCTTGAGAAATATGTGAATTTAGTTACCACATGATACGTGAAAACTAACAATTGGCTCCATCACAGCCAGTCCGGTTTTAGAACTAATTTTAGCACAGAGACGGCCTTGCTTGAAATCTGAGGTTATTAAGGAGAAACTAGATAAAGCAGGCAAAGCATTGCTGATCTTGCTGGACCTTTCCGCTGCGTTTGACACCGTGCCCCATGACCGGCTCCTCCAGAGACTTCAGGAGTGTGGCCTGGGTGGCACGGTACTCAAGTGGTTCTACTCCTTTTTGGAGGACAAGCATCACATGATTTGGTCTCCTCCTTTTGCTGCCCCCATTCCCCCCATGAAGGTGGTTGTTCCCCAGTGCTCGTTTTTGAGACACACTTTTTAATTTATATATGCCCCCCCCCCTGTTCCCTTAACTGAGTCATACTTCGCAACAATAATTTTGTACGCTGATGATACTCCGCTCTTGTTTACATGTGACAAGGGTTAGTAATTCAGAGGAGAGGATATTAACAAATGCTTGACAGGGGTGTTCACTTGGCAAAAGCTGAATTAATGAAAGTGCAACCCAGAGAAATCTGGGATCCTTTTCTTTGGTTCTTCATTGTTCGACGAATGGTGGCCTTCAGACATTTCACCCCCCTTAACATCAGTAAATACAGTTAAGAACCTGGGGGTCAAACTGGATGACACTCAATCTATGAAAACTCAAAATAGGACAGTAGCCGGTTCGTGTTATGGCCTCCTAAGATTGCTAAAGAATGTTCTTCCCTTACTATCGATCACTCAAAGGAAGATTGTAGTCCAAGCTCTCATTACTTCCAGGCTGGATTACGTAAACTTCTTGTGCCTGGGCCTCCCAGAATACCTACTGAATAGACTTCAGGTGGTCCAGAATGCGGCCGCAAAGGTGATTCTGATGCTGGGACCCAGAGCGCCGGTCTCCACTCGCATGAAAGCTCTGCACTGGCTTCCTGTTCAGAAGAGAATTCGTTTTAAAGCTCTGATCTTGGCTTTTAAAGCTCTACATGATACAGGCGCCTTTTACATCAAAAAGAGAGTTCAGGACTATATTCCTGGTAGAACCTTGAGGTCCTCCTTTTGGCAACAGGCGATTGTCCCCAAGGTTTCCAACACGCTTATGGGTGGCCTCTCGTTCCAAGTTCAGGCTGCCCGTCTGTGAAACTCTCTGCCGGTGTCACTCAGACGGGCACCTGACTTATGTACCTTCAGAAAGCAGCTGAAAACCTGGATATTTCAACAATAGCCAATGGCCTCCTCCAGCCATCAGTAATAGGGACTGTTCTGCCCTGAAGTCTTTTAGTGCCGGGACACTCTTCCTGAGTAGCTGTGTGCTCTATAAGTACCAATTTAAAATAACATTTAACATAAGCACTTGATGTGGAAAAACACAGCTGACCGAACACGTGTAATTGAAAACACCCTCTGCTTTAATAGTGGAACAATGACATATCTGTACTGAAAATCATACTATTTTATGTTGTATACATAGATTGAAAGTATGTACTTCGCCACTGGTGGTCTATGCTCAATCATATTTTGAAAATAGCTCAAAGAGATCCTATAATGGTTTTACGAGTCATAACTTGCATAAAAAGTAAGTGCCACAATATATTTTTAACACATATAGTACAGATTGCGGGATAAGAAATGTAATTCTTGGATCATTGTTTGATTCACATGTGTCATAATGTCTGCGCTCTCCTCGTTATCCTGTATATCAGATCACTGCTGCTTCACGTTTTACTCCCAGGTAGATGATACCTGCAAATGACCTGCTGGTGACCCCACATTGGTTGCTAGTCAGTAGTTTAAAGTTTAAGCTCGGCAACAAAGTATTATTACTTGGCCGTAGTCATAGGCATCCTTGACCTACATATTCTCACAGTAGGTTCAAAAGCGTGGGTTTACTTGGGATACTGATACGCATCTCATTGATTGCCTTCATCGGGTGGTTGAGGACTGTTGGTAGTAGATAAACCACCTTTGCTGAGTTGTGAGCTTTCTTCCAACTCTCCGACAGTGAATCTGATGCTCTGATTAATTCCAGGCTGCACTTTGGAAGTTGTTTCTTGAGGAGCTTTTCAGGTTGTTAACCAGCCTGTCTCCATTGGCTCCAAATCCAGCTACTCTTCCTATCATTGGTCTGCGGAAGAGAGACTATGCCTTCCACCTGAGGAAGGCCATCCACTGGCTGCCTATTAAATCAAGGATACATTTACTAATCTTTGCCTTTGTCCTTAAATACCTCAACACTGGCACCCAACTAGCTGCAAAATAATTAGCTGGCATCATTCTTGTTAATCTAACTATGAAATATGTCCATTTGTACTGTCCTTGGTCTACCTATCAATTTTGAGGTGATAGAAAATTTTAAATTCGAGGCCCTCAGTACTGAAATTGTTCCCTTTCTGCTTCCTGAAAATTATTCTCTAAATAATTACATAAACAAGGGCAAAGTGGACACATTCCCCCATGCTTTTAAAATTGAAGCAGTAAACTGCTCCTGGCTCTATTAATTCAGCAAAAACAACAGTTGATGGACAGATTGCAGAACAATGTCATACATTCACCCCAGTACAGAGATGTGGGCCTAAATCCATCGTTTTTTTGCACTCCATGGTGTGGAGAGCATTGGACTCACGTGTGAGCATACCCTTCCCACTCGGGTGACAAATGTAAAAACAAGCATTTGCAATGCAATAGGTCTCGCATTAGAAAAGTTTGAGCTATTGGTACTGTAAATGACAATTTTTTTATTTATGTGTTGGTTTTGAAAATAGCGAAATTAATAGCTTTGTCATTTACAATGCCAATAGTTTTAACTTTCGCAAATGTGACACCTATAGCATTTGTAATGCAATATGTGATGTATTTACGTGACCTAGATGTATTGATATTACAAATAAAAATGGCTTTTCATTTTTTTAAGAATTGATACTGAAATAAAAGTTATTGTAATTTATAATGGCAATAGCTTTTGTAAATATTTAAAGATTATGTTCATTGTATTTTATTGTGACGGAAATCCAAGAACAGAAGTGAAATATTAACATCTTTTTGTGACATTTGTAATAAAGCTTGAAACATTGAGAGAACATATTTGAACCAGTTGTTGTTGAATGGTTGCACGTATTGATGCTGTGGTGGCGCTGAGTGTTGCTGTGGCGTTCAGTGATGCTGTGGTAGCGCATACTGATGTTGTGGTGCCCCTGAGTGATGCTGTGGTGGTGCTGAGTGATGCTGTAGTGATGCGATAGCTAGATAGAGTGAGTGCGATAGATAGATAGAGAGAGGGCGATAGATGGAGGGCGATAGATGGAGGGCGATAGATGGAGGGCGATAGATGGAGGGCGATAGAGGGAGGGCGATGGATAGAGGGAGGGCGATAGATAGATATAGGGAGGGCGATAGATAGAGGGAGGGCAATATATAGATAGATAGAGTGAGGGCGATAGAGTCAGGGCGATAGATAGATAGACAGATAAAGTGTATTTATGCTGCATTGAGTAGAGTGTAAGTATGAGGTGTGCAATTATGTTGCATATAATTGTGGCACTGAGTGGTATTTGGAGTGTATGTTCCATTGCAGAGTGTGTGAGGGTGCAGTGTGGCTGCAGACATGATCTATTAGCCATAAACAGGACCAGGCAGCTGTGTTCAGATCTTAAAGGGAGTAAACTTTCCAATGAATGAAGAAAATAACAGATAAGCTGTGTGTGAGGGTGCAGAGTGTGTGTGTGTGAGGGTGCAGAGTGTGTGTGTGTGAGGGTGCAGAGTGTGTGTGTGAGGGTGCAGAGTGTGTGTGTGAGGGTGCAGAGTGTGTGTGTGAGGGTGCAGAGTGTGTGTGTGAGGGTGCAGAGTGTGTGTGTGAGGGTGCAGAGTGTGTGTGTGAGGGTGCAGAGTGTGTGTGTGAGGGTGCAGAGTGTGTGTGTGAGGGTGCAGAGTGTGTGTGTGAGGGTGCAGTGTGTGTGTGTGTGGGTGCGGTGTGTGTGTGTGGGTACAGTGTATGGGTGTGGGTGTGTGTGGTGTGTGATGGTGCAGTGTGTGATGGTGCAGTGTGTGCGGGTTCAGTGTGTGCGGGTTCAGTGTGTGCGGGTTCAGTGTGTGAGGGTGCGGTGTGTGTGCGAGGGCGGTGTGTGTGTGCGAGTGTGCAGTGTGTGTGAAGGTGCGGTGTGTGTGAGGGTGCGGTATATGAGGGTGCGGTGTGTGAGGGTGGACAGTATCAGGGGACGTTCTCATCCCTTATGTCTCAGACGTGAACAACCACCTGGATAATTCAAGCAATTTCTGGTGCAACTCTGGCGTAGCACAGGTACATTCATTCCCAAATGGCAGAGTGGGGTCAATGAAGGTTCTTAATATCAAGGCACTATGGAACCCTCCTGCGGTTACCGTGGACAATACACTCATGTCTTTAGGATGTCCCCATTATGAAAGTAATATTCAGGCCAATATTCCCCTAGAACGGGGCTGACTGAAATGATTCTCATTCATATAAGGATGCCTGACCAGCTGAAGCCCCGTTCTGTGGTTTCCCTACATTTTGACTAAAAGTGTGACTTGTCACAGCAAGTAGGAAATGGGACTGGGAACCTAGCCTCCATTGCTAAACCCTATGACAGGTAAGCCAAGGAGGCTATGGTGGTTTTATTTATAGATGTAGCTGTTTGGTAAGGCACTGGTCATTGCTAAACCCTATGACAGGTAAGGCAAGGAGGCTATGGTGGTTTTATTTATAGATGTAGCTGTTTGGTAAGGCACTGGTTGTCATTTTACTACCACTTACAGGGCTTAAGCCAGGCGTTTGTAGTCTACAGTACCTACGTTTGCGGAAGTGCAGACCACGTCACCTATGGGATCGCAGGTGCAGACTTTAGGCATCACAGCTCTGGCACAAGCTGAGACACGGTCCCGAAGGATCGAATTACTGTAATTCCTGCAGGAGCGTGGATTTCTATTACCCATCCGACAAAACCCAGATTTCCTATTAGCTCTTAAGGGCAGTGAACTCTTTTCCGCATGTAACTGTGCAAGTGCAACCTGTTCTAACCAGAGTACTGCGGGGAACTCGCCCTACACAGGTGCCTGCACAGCAACCATGTGAGCTAATTGCAGGTCACCGTTGTGTTATGCAAGGCCTGCAGCACTGGCAGACCCGCTCCGCTGTCCCTCTGTGTACTGATCATTTCTGAAGGGACGGGAGCCCCCTGTCGAACTCGCACTTGCGTGATTTGGGTTAAACCACATGAGTCAGCGCCAGGCCTTTGCTGCCGACAGAGTATGTATAACGGAAGAACGCCAGGCACCCGGGAGCTGCAGGCCAAGCACACAGCAAACGCTGCTGGCAGTAAACCATAAATTTGAGGAACATTCCCTTCCTGTCCCTTCAGCGTCCAGCGGTCATGAGCACATTGACATCACAGGCCAACCTCCCAGCGCTGCGAACTCGCACTTGCGTGATTTGGATCAAACCACATGAGTCAGCACCAGGCCTTTGCTGCCGACCGAGTATGTATAACGGAAGAACGCCAGGCACCCGGGAGCAGCAGGCCAAGCACACGGCAAACGCTGCTGGCACTAAACCAAGAAATTTGAGGAACATTCCCTTCCTGTCCCTTCAGGGTCCAGCGGTCATGAGCACATTGACATCACAGGCCACCATCCCAGCGCTGAGGGACAATTGTGTGTACTAGACTGCCCCCATCAACTAACGTCCCGAGGGAGGCTGCAGAAGTGCACTACAGCCAGCATTCAGCAGACTGGGCCGGAAGTCGCTGGAGCAGCGCTCTGAATGACAGCTGTACAGAACGAGGCGTGACACGCAAATAGGATTTCCGGCCGGGAGAAAGGAGAGGCGTGACACGCACGAACTGTCCTGAAGGGGCGGAGAAACAACGGAGCGGGCTGTGGAGTCTGGACACGGAGGGACAGGACGAGAGGAGCCTGTGAGGGGGGGCGTCAGGGCACATTGACGGTGCCCGCCCCCCCAGTGATGGAAGCCCTGCGTGTGCCCGGTGAGCGGGGTTGGGAGTTTGTGTGCGCGTTTGTGTGTGTATGTAAGCCCTGGGGGGGGGGGGGGGGGGGTGCGCTTGTATGTGCCTGCGTGTGATGTACCTGTGTGTGTGTGTGCCTGCCTGCGTGTATGTGTGGTGGGGGGCGGCAGCGTGTGTGCGTGTGGTCTGTGTGCAGGGGTGTGGAGGCTGGCTGTGTGCGCACAGGAATATGAGGCACGAGAGGGGCATGGCGCCGTGCGCGTCCACGAGGTCAAATCTGCACTCGTGTCCACATTCCCAAATACGGGCAACAATAGGTCTCGAGCAGACACTGCTCGACCTAACAACAGTTGATGGAAACAATGCAGAACAATGTCATACATTCACCCAAGTACAGAGATCTGGGCCTAAATCCATCGTTTTGGGTATGCTCAGACGTGAGTCCCATTCTCTCAACACCACTGGAGTCAAGCTATCCTGGCTGAAGACGGCTGATAGCCAGAAACCGGTCCTAGGATGCTTGATTCCGGTCCACGAAAAGACATGGCTTGGCAGTTCGGGCTGGACTGTTCCCATGAGGCGCAGGGTCAAGGCTGATTTGCATATGGCCATGTCTGAACTGGGGTGATGTGGAGTGCAAAAAAACGATGGATTTAGGCCCAGATCTCTGTACTGGGATGAATGTATGACATTGTTCTGCATTCTGTCCATCAACTGTTTTTGCATCTATTAATTCAGCAGCATAAGCGAGGTGTAGGCTGCCTACACCTATCGGGCAAAGAAGCTCATTTATGGGTCTTTCCTACAGATAGTTCTAGTTGTTTCCAAAACGTCATATCAAAATAAACACATCCACACATACTCGCGCTCTGTCTGACTTTTGAAACCCCCTTAAAGCCTTTGGAAGCATCAGACAGACTGTCATGTCTCCATAACTGCAGGGTAAGCTGTGTGTAACTGCAAATGCCTGGCCTCTGGTTACTACCATAACTCCCTAAAATGGGCAGTTAGGGCTCTTGCTGGTAATTGTTGCAGAGGGGTTGTAGCGAGTTTGTTGGGCTCTGTGTTCAAGTTGAACATGCACAAACAAGTGAGCCAATACTGCCCTGCAAGTGAAAGAAAAAAAGGCACAGGGTAAATGCAAACAGTTGTTCAAGGGGTGATTCCATTGCTCCTCACTATTTCTAGCCCAACAGTGGGCAGACAGTTGTGCTTATGGGTGAAGAGTGGGGGCTCTTCTGTCCCAGTAGGTAGTGCACATCTATAAACGGATGGCCACTCCCCAAGCCAAGCGAGGAGAGTTTAAAACCAGAATTGGTAAAGCCAATACGTCTTGTATAGGCGAGAAATATTGGATTGGACAGTGGTTGTTATAATTGGTGTGAGGGATGTATAGAGCATTGATGGGGTAGGCAGTGAAACCCTAGTCTTTCAAGCATCTCACAAAGAATTCAGAATTCTTCACTCCTATCTTTAATGGTATTGCCATCTAGTTCTGGAGATCGATTAGTATGCAGTCTGACAATGTCAAACTGTTTTCTGGGACTGTTTATAGCTTGTTCCAGTTGAGATCTAAGGAAGAAAGCCTTGGTCTCAAAGATGTAACGTTTTTATTCGTTTTCTTTTAGTGTGCATATTGCTAAGTTTCATTGTTGAGCGATCTTGCGGCCATCTTTGTGCCAATGATCTAAATTTCCCTCCTAGCTTCATTTAAATCTTCAGTACACCATTTGATGGATTTTTTTCATTTTGGGAGGTATGTGGGTATGGGGCTGGGATGATTCTGTCTCTTTAGTTTCATAGCGCAGTTTTGTCCATTATATTGGTCATGGCCTTGTAATGTTTTGTCATGTGCTTCAATGCTAGCCACTCAATCGTATGTTACAGTTGTTATGACCCCCTCCTTAACTATTCATGGGTGATGACCTGGTTTGTATCTCTTATTCATTGTTGTATTTTTGTTATGGAGGGATTTTATGGGAGATGGAAGCTAGTGTGTCATTAGCATATTGGACTGTTGTGATACAAGCAGCCGTGGGACAGGATCCACACCCCCTAGTGGCCTACATCATGTTGGCTCATTCTCGTTGAGTTACTAGAGTGATGGACCACGGAACAATTTTTCTGTACAGCTGATGATAGTCTAAGTTGGGGGCAACCCTATTGCTGTTATTGCCTCCTGGTCTACACATATTTTGAGCTACTGCTTTTCAGATTAGGGTAAGGGAGCACCTGCAGTTTATACCTTGTTAGATTGATTTGATTACTCCATCCGGTGTTTTGTGGAATAGACTTACTACTGCATTAAGGGTCTTATTTACAGCAGTAACCTTACTGATAATGCATTGCATACATCATCCGGAAAATCTACCAATATGCACCCTTATTGATCTACTTATGAGCTATGGCACAAGGCCTTTGAAAGTTCAAAAGACACACAATTGATGGACGGAATGTAGAACAAATCAAAACGTTCACACCCAGTCAAGAGATCTGGGTTAAATCCATCATTCTTTTGCTCATTATGCCACCCCAGTTTAGACCTGGTCATATGAAAATCAGTCTTGACCCTGTGCCTCATGGGAACAGTCCAGCTCGAACTGCCAAGCCAGGTCCTCCCTGGACTGGAAACAAGCATCCAAGGACCGGTTTCGCATATGGCCAGGTCAAGACATTTGAAGGTAAAGTAGTCTGCAAACCTATCTAGATTACATGTTATGAAGTAAGACATTCGACATCCTTTCACATTAAATAATCTATGGATTCAGTGGTGGAAGTGGGCAGGAACAGAAGGGCACGGCGTACTTTTAATAATTATTTCAGTCCATTCCCCTACTTCTTTCATTCAAAAAAGCACCCCGGGACGGCAAGAATAGTCCAACTTAATAAAAACGATAACTTTTTCTTTCAGCTTCCGGGGGCGGCTCGCACTTCTCTGTTGAACTACAGAGGCTGTGGCAGCCCCTCCCTGAGCTCTCACAGACTGAGGAGCAGTGACTGGGCTGGAGCGGTGACTGGGCTGGAGCGGTGACTGGGCAGGAGCGGTGACTGGGCAGGAGCGGTGACTGGGCAGGAGCGGTGACTGGGCAGGAGCGGTGACTGGGCAGGAGCGGTGACTGGGCAGGAGCGGTGACTGGGCAGGAGCGGTGACTGGGCAGGAGCGGTGACTGGGCAGGAGCGGTGACGGGGCAGGAGCGGTGACGGGGCAGGAGCGGTGACGGGGCAGGAGCGGTGACGGGGCAGGAGCGGTGACTTGTACTTATGTTACTTACCTATTTATTTATATACTATTGCATGACATCCACCGATGTGTCTGCAAAGCATACCTGTTGCCCCGAATTTTTGTCCTGAATTTTGACCTCCTGTCCTGAATTTTTGTCCTGAATTTTGACCCCTTGTCCTGAATTTTTACACGCGCCATCCTGAATTTGCGCCCATGCCATTGTTCCTGCTTATATTTTGCACGCTTTACATAAACCTGTATTCCCTATGAGTATTTGCTTTTTCCTGAAATAAACCTCAAATAAACATGTTTATCCATTGTTTGAATTAAATAACGTTGGAAGCTGTAACTGGTCAGTGAAATGCTAAACGTACTAAAAATGGATATGTTTTGCGATTTCTAGCCACACCACTGATCCAATCTTCGGTTATTCCCGCCCCCTTATTCTCCACCCACAGTTCCCCCTACTTTTTATTTCCCACTTCGATGGATTGCTACTGCATATTTAAATCTACACCTAACTGTTTTGGCTTTTTAATGATGCCTTTTCAGTAATGACTCTCTCGCCCGTTGAAATGCTCTGGAGTTGTGTCGGAGAAGGATGACACTGTTCTTCATTTTAATGTTTCAAAAGCCGCGACCCCATAAATACCAAGTAACCTATCCACTTTGGCTGTTACATTGTTTGCCACTTGCCATGCTGTTTGTGTCCTCACTACACCTCAAGGAGAAGGAAGAACAGCGTGCTCTCTTCTGTGGAGGAAGCGCCCTAGCACGAGGCCAGGGGTAGATTAGCTGAATGACTCGGGCTTTTTCTACGTAGCGTCTTATCTTTAGTTGTACAAGTTTAGCACCACCAGTGTCACATTGGCACAAAATAAGCAACTGGTGACAACACTGGAATCACATATCAGCACAGGCATCGCTTTTGTTCCAATTTCGTAGACAGTTGGATTAGAAGGGACCTTTGCCTGGTTGTATGGTTTTTACAAATACATACCTCAAAGCCAGGTGTGAACTTTGTTATTGTGTTTGTTTTATTTTCGGTATGTTATAAAGCTGCATTGTGGGTTTAAATGGCAGTTACATAAACTAAATGCATTTTCCAAATTATCTTTTTTGAATTACACCATGATTAATGATTGTGGAAGAAGTGTGGCGCAGTGGCCAGGGTGCCTTACTCCGGACTACGGACTATGTGATTCTTATAAACTCAGACTACTAATGAAAAAACACTGGCACGTCCTTAAAAAGGACATCATTGGCAAGGACATTCCCCAGTCACCCCAGATCACGTTTAAAAAAGCAAGATCCCTTCGTGACCAATTAGTGAACAGCCACCTTGATCCCGTAGTTAAGAAAACGGGGTCAATCAGAGAATCTAAAGGGTTCTTCCCCTGTGGAAGATGCAAAGCCTGTGCATACAGCAAATGGGTACTGTCATACGAAGTGAAGGGCTGTAAGGGGGGCAAAAGAATCAACAAATTTATGTCCTGCCATACTAGTTATGCTGTATACTGCTTACGCTGTCCATGCAAACTCATCTACATAGGAAGTACGATCAATCCAGTAAAGTTGAGAATCCTCGAACATATGAGGGCGATTGCGAGCAAGGATTTTACTTATCCAGTTGCTCGACATTTCGCAATTAAACACAAAAGTGACCGGAACCAGCTTCAGTATTTTTGTCTGGACTGTATCCCGGATAGCCCTAGGGGAGGGGACAAATTACTGAGGCTTAGGAGACTAGAATCCCGGTATATAGTAGACCTACAGTCAAAGTCCCCGGAAGGCCTTAACAGCAGTGAAGAAATGTCAGTACATCTGGGTTGATTGAACACAATTTGAGTTAGGCAATGAATGTATCTTTTATAATTGAATGTGTGTATAGGTAAACTGTTTACGTGATAATCTATGTTCTGCAAGATATTTTGCTTATAGATAAGCATTGATGTTAGCTTTCATGACTAAGCACAGTTTGAGTGTTTTTCATATCCTCACCTTCAGGATGCGGTTTATTGTAATTACAACTGTTTAAATAATATCCGGACCAATTTGTGAAAGTATTCCTGTACCTTTAAATCTGTTTTTAACGAATGGGGGTTGGTTGATAGTCACAACAAAAGGGACTGTGCGACCCTTATAGGGTTGCAATAGCCGATCCACGGCTTAATTGTGAGTAGTTGCAAGTTCTTTTATCAGTGAACATGTATAATCTAATATGGTATTGAGGGCGAAATGTCAGTCCCCAAGAATGACTTTTAAGACACTGAAATATTAGTCAGTGCAGTATGTCCCCTCAAAAGTGACTGTCTGCTCCCTTCTTATTAAAGTTAGACCGGAATGATGTGCGACTCGAGCGGGTCGCAATTGCCGATCCACGGCTAGATAAAATGATAGACAACTATACAATTTGTTGTTGTAATTAAACATGTAAAGTATTTTTGTACACTTACAAATGTCGCTTCCAAAATGATGTATGGTTGTCCTTTGTTTGTGTTCTTACCTTTTTGGTCCAGAAATTGGTTTAAAAATGGCGCCACGCACAGCGTAAATGTTTGACACCGAGGAAGGGAGTTTTCCCGAAACGCGTCTGTCTTGAAATAAAATTCTCACCTGTGCAGAAATCCCGGGAGTGCTGCCTTTCTTTTCGCTGAAATTGAAAAGGAGTTGAGCTTTGATATGTTACACGGTACACCACTGTGTTGCAGCACCCGCTTTTGAAGAGTGACTCGCTTTTGGTGTGGGACGGAGCAGTGATATATAATTGATGCTCGCTCAACAAAAAGATGCTGACATTTCTCTTGTACGAGGAAAGCGAAACCAGTTCTGTGAGGCTTATTTGGGAAGTGATCCTAGCAAGTAATAACCAGCAATATGGCTCAGCTAGTTAATGTTTATCTCTAATATGTATATTCGGGACATTAAATTCCTGCAACCGAATCCCTCATATTTTCGAAGTCGGTAAATTGGGTGATAGTAATACATCACAAATGGCAGAAGTGTAGTTTAAAGTGATAAGTAACAAGTTAGGAACATTATATAAACAATGTAATGAGTAAGAAAACACACAATTATGATTGAACTACTGCATGCTTGTGAGTGTCAGATCAAATGGTGAAAGGGCACCGGTACAGCACGGAAGAAGCCTGGGCATTAGAGGTTCTGCCTACATGGAGCTCACCTGCTGTAAAAACATAGGTTGACCCAATAAGTCGCTGGGACCTGGGTAAGTAAGTGATGCAAACAAGGTGGTCCCATATACTATAAATGGATGCTATCTTAAATAAATTCAAAAAAAGGGATAACACAACATTGTTTTTAATCACAAAGCCTACAGTAGAAAAATATTCATAAAATACATCAATACTTGATCGCAATTAGTGCCCCTGATGGAAAGGGAAGGGAAAGGTAGGTTGGAAGGTGAGGAAGCTATACAAATAATGAAACAATGGTCACTATGACCTCAATAAAAATGCTATTAGTCAATTATCACAGGCTAAAAATCACAATTCATAAATTAATTAATTAAACTCATGCCTCACAAGAACAAAATCACAAATGATAAATCGGGGAAAAAGGCTGAAAATAAGGAGTGTCGACGTTTCGCCCCAAATTGATGCAGGCATACGATGGAACCTTGCTAGAGGGTCTTCACACTTATGGCGGCCAAACGCAGGACAAAAGGGGGTGGCAATGGACGGAGCATCCGAACCAATCAAACACTCAAACCCAGTCAAAAGATCTGGCCTTAATCCATCACCGTTCTTTAGCCCACTCTGCCACCCCAGTTCAGACATGGCTATATGCAAATCAGTCTGACCCTGTGTCTCATGGGAACAGTCCAGCCCGAACTGCCAAGCCATGCCTTCCCTGGACCGTACGCAAGCTTCCGAGGACCGGTTTCTGGCATTCCAGCCGTCTTCAGCCCGGCTTGCTTGAATCCAGTGGCAAAGTGAGCAAGGGACTCATGCCTGAGCATACCCTGTCACACTTATGGCGGCCAAAAGCAGTACAAAAGGGGGTGGTAATGGACGGAGCATCCGAACCAATCAAACACTCACACCCAGTCAAAAGATCTGGGTTTAATCCATCACCGTTCTTTTGTACCGCTTTTGGCCGCTGTAAGTGTGGCAGGGTATGCTCAGACGTGAGTCCCTTGCTCACTTTGCCACTGGATTCAAGCAAGCCGGGCTGAGAGACGGAGTGGCAGAGAGGCAGAGTGGGCGGCGAACGGCTGGGGGCAGAGCGTGATCCTGCAGCGCAGAGCACTGAGGAAGGCTGAGGCGCTTTATCCAAGACTGACAGCGGCAATATTTTGAAGGCCGGCTGGTAGAGGCATACGGAGATTGGCGGCTGGGACGAGGCTGCTGACACGGAGGTGGACCCCCCCCCCCCCCCCCCCCCGATTGCCCCGGCTGGCCCGGAACCTGGCTGCGGGCATCGCTCTGGCCGCTGAGTGCTGTGGTTCAGGGCTGCTCGACGTGCGGCGGCGGGGGGTTGCTTTGGGTGAATCGCTGACCGCCATTCTGTGATTGCAGCCTGGAGCCGCTGCATGGCCCTCCCGCGATCTGCCCTGCTGTGTTTGATTGTCTGGGGGACGGAGAGGCACGACACTGTTGTCTGTTGGCTGGTGGAGCTGGTGGGCTCCTAACTCCGGAGGCGACTGCAGGGGATAACCGGGCAGAGGTCGGCGAACTGGAGTTGGGGTCCGCCATATTGTGCATTGACCGGCGGGGCCCCCCCCCTTATAGCCTGGGTTGTCCTGTGGGACTTTGAGCCTCTCTGTGGAGCTTGGGGGCGTCTGGCGCAGCCCTCAGCTAGGGAGAAGAGTGGTCTGCACATCCATGGGCCCTAGTGCTTGCCCCAGACCCAGCACTTGGAAGTGTGCACCTCTGCCCTCCTTCTGTGTGCGCTCCCAATGGGTCCTGCCATTGCAAACGTCCAGATATCCTGACACACGGAGGGCTGTGACCCCGCTGCGGTTCCTGGCACTGTGGTGTCCTGCTGCTGGGCGTCAGGGTGAGAGAGCACTGGACGGCGGCGCCGGGGGCCGGCGTCTCAGACTGCAAACTAGTGGAGATTTCGCCTGCACGCACCTCGCCATCATTGTCCAGGGGGTGAGTGACCTTGTGGACCACTGCGTGGCTGACACTGGGAGAGGCGTGGGGGGGAGGCTGCTGAGGGGCTGTGGTGGGGTGATCGTGCATGCCATCCTACCCCAGTGCAGTTGTTGGTCCCCGAGCTGCCACCTTTAGCTTCCTTGTTGCCAGATGCCTGACCATGCAGATCTGGAAGCTTGTACTTTGTCCTGGGTCTGAGGGGTGTGTTCCAGCGAGACTGGCGGTGGTGGAGGGCAGGTTGGTACATGTCCTGGGCTCCTCTACTGCATGGGAGATCTGACCTGTCCCTGTCTACGGCACTGGGGGTGCTGGTAGCTTTGTAGTTTTGAACTCACTCTAGGGGGGCCCGGTGGGTTGTGCCCTGGATTGGTGATCCCCCCCCCTCCCTTGCTGGGGCCTGGTGTGCGGAGATTGGGCCTGCTTGGACCTTACTGTGCTGATGGGCTGCTGGGCCTACGGGGAGAAGGTTGGAGACTGTCACCTTGGCTCTGGTTCTGGGACCGGGGCCTTGGACTCCCTTGACCTGACATATCGTTGCACCAAGGATCAATTGCTGGGTGTGCGGTGGTGGCTCTCTGAGGCTTCCTGCCGGCATTGAGAAGCTGGCGATGACGCGCTCCAAAGGGAGCAAGGCCGACTCAGCTGTAGCCGCCAGAGACAATATTCTTATGGCGATGTGGGGGAAAGCGGGCACGTCCACTGCCGTTGAGGGATCATCCCAGGCTGCCGGGGATTCCCTGCTGGTCACTCAAAGGCATTTATGTCCTCCTGTACGTCGGAGCTTAAGATGGAGATCGGCTCTCTTCGGTCTGAGGTCCACACATGCGTCAAGGAGCTGCAGAAGGAGGTGACGGACCTGGCGGACCGAGTGGAGGGACTGGAGAGGACGGTAGATGCCCGTACTATGGATCAGGAACAGTTATGGCAGCGTCTGGCGGTGCTGGAAGAGCAGAATATAGAACTTAAAGTGAAACGGGAAGATTTGGAGAACAGAAGCCGCTGGAACAATCTCCGCATCCGGGGAATTCCCATCGGAGAAGAGGGGAAGGACATAATGACGTATGTGGCGCAGCTTCTCCATGAGGTCTGGGGTGATGAGAATGCCTCCCCGCCGGCTTTGCACCGAGCTCAGTGTTACCGGCCCCGCGGGGAGACCGGGACTTATCCCAGACATTCTGACCCGGGTTCACTTCTTTACGGAAAAGGAGGCCATCTGGAAAGCAGCGCGAGACAAGCCGGACCTACGATACAAGGGGCACAGAATTCAGCTATTTTAGGATCTGGCTCCTAATACCCTGAAGAAACGGTGAGTCTTTAAACCAGTGACGGAGAAACTACGAGCCTTGGGCATCTCCTACCAGTGGGGCCATGACGGAGAAACTACGAGCCTTGGGCATCTCCTACCAGTGGGGCCATCCCTTCGCGCTCATCTTCCAGTGGGAGACCAAACGGAAAGTCATCCGAACATACACGGAAGCAGCACAAGTTCTTCACTTACCTGCATCACCACCAGCGAGCCCGTCACGCCCTCGTAGGCAAGGGAGGACACAATCCAAGCCGGCTTGGACCGCGGTGCAGAGACACCGCCGCACACCACCTTTGGATGAGAGGTCGGCGTCCCAGACCAAGCAAGACATCATTGAACACATTAGGTCTCTTGAGGGGGACAGAGAGGACCTCGTTACCCGCCCCATGACGCCATGACTTGAAGGGCGACTGTACACTACCCAGAGGGGAGTTAGCACACAGATTAAATCTGTGCCTCGGTGTAGGGAGACCGGTGGCACGACAACCCATACTTCACCCTGGCTCCTGTCCTGAGGGGCGGGGGGTGACGGGAGCTCCCGGATGTTGGACCTTTGAAGCCGCTACAGACCTTCCCCAGGCTGTCCCTAAGGGAGTGATATCCCAGAGAGTATCCAAACCCGAGGGTGTAGGATGCCCTATACCTGGGATAGCATCATACGGCCCTGTTGGCTGTGGTTGTTGATCCCAGGGGTGTGGCCTATTTGGTTGCATCCTGTTATCTTGCTCTTTTCTTCCTTTTCTTGCTTCCTACTGATCTCTTCCCTCTCTTCTTTTCTCTTTCTTAGAGCACTTGGGGGGCGGGACGGATGAGGTGGGTTGGTGTAGAACTGTACGGGCGTGCGCTTGTTGTGTGCATGGAGTGTCTTTAGTGCGAAGTGGAGGGGCGCGTGTGGCCCTTGTATGGACCCTGCTATGACGACAAATTTGCCTAGCCCTTTGAAGATTATAACGTTCAATGTCAAGGGCCTTAACTCACCCAATAACCGGAGGCAAGTGTGGCATTATCTCCTCCAGCAGCGCCCTGACATCATATTTCTGCAGGAGACGCACCTCCTGCAGGCGTACACTAAGCGCATGGCACATCCCAAGTACCCTCTCCAATTCTGGGCTGCAGCAGACTCCAAGACAGCGGGGGTGGCAATATTGTGCAGAGCTGGCATCAGGCGGGGGAAAGACCGGCCCTTTCGGAGTGGAGCCGGGCGCTTCCTTAGAGTGAGTGTGGAGGTTGGACGCCGCCGATACACCCTATGTAATATTTATGCCCCTAATCAGTCGCAGGAACGCTACGTTCGGGACCGCTTGCGGGAACAGGTGCCGCAGGGAGGCCCTTCGTTGATTCTGGGAGGGGACTTCAATCTAGTCTGGGACCCGGCTATGGATCGCGTGAGGGCTCTTTTAGCGGCGCAGGGGCTATGCCCTCTGCATTGCGCAAACGGATATTGGACCTTGGACTGTTAGATGCATGACGCCATCATTCCTCAGATCAGAGGGAGTACTCATTCTATTCCCATGCACACCGTTCCTATTCTCGAATCGATTACTTATTTCCCATGATCTTTCCCAGGAAGTACTCGGGGTCAGTATGTCTGACATCTCGCTCTCTGATCATGCTCATGTTGAGCTGCTCCTGCAGGATCCAGCCGCTTGCCCCACCCGGGAAACGAGGTGGCGCTTGCCGCCGGGTATTCTCCGGGATGCGGCCGACGTAGAAAGCATCAGGGAGGCTAAAGGCTCCTACTTCGATAGTAATGACTTGCCGGAGACACCGTTCCCAGTGGTCTGGGACGCCTTTAAGGCTATGATACGGGGACACATTACCTCCTTCTCGATCGAGCGGGCCTGTGAGGCGCAGATGCTGGAGGATAAGCTAGTGGGAGATGTTAAGAAAGCGGAGGCGCAGGATCAGAGCGGCTCCTCCCTGAGATCGAGGAGGCAGTTGGCTAATCTTAGGGGGCAGCTCTACTGCTGCGTACTAACAGAGCGGAAAAGTCATTACTTGCGCAGAAGCAGAGGTACAGTGAAGGGGGAGGCAAGGTGGGGAGGTTGCTGGCGGGCCGTCTGAGGGTGCGTGCAGCCAAGGCGCACATCGCCAATGTACAATTGCCGAATGGAGCGAAAGCTACGATGGAGAAAAGCAAATGTGAGGCGTTCAGGGACTTTTACCAGCACTATATTGAGAGGAGGCACCGCTCTTGAAGGCGATGAAGGGTTTGGGCCCCTATGGGGGGGGGGGGGGGCGACGCTGCATCCGCATCACGCGCAGTCTATGGAGGGTCCTATCACTCAAGAGGAGATATCAGCAGCTATGCGGGAACTCCCGCTAGGGAAGACCCCCGGGGCCGAAGGGTCTTCCTTTGTCTTTCTATCGCATGTTCCAGGTGCAACTTTGGCACTACCTTCTTAGGTTATACAACTCCTTCACTGAAGAGGTGGGACCATCCCCTGATGTGGGAATGGCCGAGATTGCCCTAATTCTAAAGCCTGGTAAGGACCCTGCGCTGTGTGCGTCTTACCGCCCGATTGCCTTGCTCAACACACACTTTAAAATTTACACTAAACTGCTGGCGAAGCGACTGGACCCACATATGCCGGGCTTGGTGGACCCGGATCAGGTCGGCTTCATTCGCTGTCGACCGAGGGCGGATAATGTGCGCAGGGTCGCACACCTGGTGGGCAAGGCGCACCATTGCCAGATCCGTGCTTGCCTTCTATCATTGGACGCAGAAAAGGCGTTTGACCGGGTGGACTGGTCCTTCCTGCGAGCGGTGCTACATAAAATGGGGTTCAGTCAGAAGATGATAGTCAGAATCATGGCGCCATACCTGGCTCCGAGTGCCAGGGTCCAGGTAAACTGGCAGCTCACGGCACCGTTCATCATTTCTAGGGGCACTAGGCAGGGCTGCCCGCTCTCGCCGCTGCTGTTTGCCCTCGCCATAGAACCCCTAGAAGATATGATCCAGCGAACCTCTGACATCCATGGCATATCACTTGGGGGTAGGGAGCACAAGGTGGCGCTGTTTGCGGACGACCTCATTCTCACGCTGGCGAGGCCTCGCAAATCCATCCCGGCTGTGCACTCGGTGCTGTGCCTTTTCGAACTGGCCTCCGGCCTGAAGATTAATCATGATAAGTCTTGGGCTCTTAACCTCACCATTCCGAAAGATGAGGTATCCCCTCTGGAACAGCTCTCCCCGTTCCGGTGGACCGCTCACCACATTCGGTACCTTGGTCTCCAGCTGACCCCATCGCTGGATGGGTGGACGCAGGTCAACTGGCGGGAGTGTCGGTGCTCGGTCCTCGAGGACCTGCGGAGGTGGGAGCCGCTTGTACCGTCTTGGTTGGGCAGGCTTAATGCTATTAAAATGTCAATCCTCCCCAAAATTCTGTACTTATTCCAGTGCCTTCCTACTCCCATCCCGTTGTGTAATATACGAGGCCTCCAGAGGGATCTCACCAACTTCATCTGGGGGAGAAAGAGACCCCGCTTTTCTCAAGCGCTCCTGATGGCACCGCGGGATAGGGAGGCTTGGCTTGCCCTAATCTGGTGAATTATTACTGGGCAGCACACCTCCGTTTTATAGTGGAATGGGGAGTGACTGAAAGTGAGAAGAGGTGGCTGTATATGGACCGGGCGGTAGTCGGGCGTACCATCTGGGACCTTGCGTGGCGGCAAAAGATGGGGCGCTCTCTGAGTGCTTGCATGGGAATACCCACGAAAACGGTGTTGGAGATATGGGACAAGATAGCAGTGCGCAAGGGCCTTACGACGTTTCCCTCGCCGCACACCCCGATAGAGGGGAACCCGTCCTTCCCACCGGCCTACCATACGAGTGCCTTTGGCAAGTGGACGCAGGGCAATTGCAGGGTGCTCACAGATCTGTTTGAGGGGGGATCCCTCAAGACCTTTGCCCACTGTAGGGAGGAGTTCCGGGTCCCGCGTGAGGCAGGGATGCAATATGCTCAGTTAAGGCACCGAGTTACTGAAGACGAAACATACCAGGCGGCTACACGTGCCTTCACCCCTTTTGAAAAGCTGGCCCGTCACTTCGGTGACTCGCTCGAAGGGATTGATATCGTGGATATATCAGATCTTGCAACACCCATAAGAGTCGCCATCGCACCAGTATCAGCGCCGCTGGCAGTCAGTGTCAGATACCGAAATTGCCCCGGCGCAGTGGTCTCGACTGTGGCGGGATATTCCCAAAGTGTACCGTAGTATTTCACAACAAGAGAACGCTTATAAGATAATGACCCAGTGGTACTACACGCCTCAGCGTCTGAGCAGGATGTTCCCTACCTCCTCTTCTTTGTGCTGGCGGTGTCACTCTAAAATCAGGGATTTTATTCACATCTGGTGGGCGTGTCCATTGCTGACCATCTTCTGGAAGGCGGTCCTAAGCCACATCAGGGGGGTGTTGGGATTCCCTCTGCCTGAAGCTACAAGCACGTTATTGTTAGGTATCAAGCCTGCTGGTATGGGGGCGCTGACCCGGAGTGATTGGATCTTGGCGCTGCAAATGCTAGGTGCGGCCAGGCAGCTCATAGCCTTTTACTGGAAAAAGCCTGAAGCGCGCCAATTGCAGCCTGGTTTGTGCGCCTGTGGCATGTTATTACGATGGAGCTCTTCACAGCTAGGTTGCAAGCCCGGGACACGCGCTTTAAGGCTGTGTGGAGACCCCTGGTTCGATACTTATGTGCCGTGGAGCATGCGCGGCATATGCCTGCTAAGTTAAGGGCGTTGCGGCTTGTTGAGGACGCGGTGGCTCCCCCTGAACCGGAAAGGCTGCTGGTGTGGGCACCCTAGCACGCCTCTCCCCGATTGCCGGGGGCGCAGGATTGAGAGCTGGGGTCATGTAGTCCCCTCCTCCCCCCTCTCCCCCCTTGATGTGTATGGCAATAGCTATGAATGTCTTTCTGATCTTCCTTTCTTTACTTATTCCCCCTCTCTGTCCTGTCTTGCTGTCTATCACTCTTCTGTTCAGTAGGAGTTCGGGCCGTGATGGTCCGTTTGTTCTGTTTATGTGGTTCCTTTGTTCGTATCAGACCTAAGAAATTGGGATATTACTTGCAACGACTGATTGATCTGAGCTCAATATCATATAACGCGGCCGGCCCCAAGGGGTTGTAGGCGAAACGCTGTGTACAATAGGTCTGAGTGGGAGCTTTCTACTAGTTATTTATGTGCTATCTGAAACGCGGCCGGCCCTGAAAGGGTTGTAGGCTTAACGCTGTGTATTACTCAGTCTGCTGACTGCTATGTGTTCTGGAAAATAAAAAAAGATTTGAAACCAAGATCAGTCTAACGTTTTGTTGCATTTTTTTATTAGTTGTCAGATTTGCTGCTTTTGTATTTTTTAACCAATAACCCTGTTTAAGTTTTTGATCCATTTTGAAAAAATGGGTTGTTGATCAATGCTGTGTTTTTTTTGTTTTTTGCTTAGTTGTTTATTTTCCCCTTAGGTCCTCTGCCATAAAGAAAAAAAAAATCTCTATTGAATCATATGTTCAGTGGCTCAAGAATTACACGAGGAATCTTTTGTGTTGGTGGAAGCATGTGCAAGCCTTGCCGGAGGTTAACGGGGAGAGAATTTGTTCAATCAACGCTGTCCTGGGAAAATCCCGCATTGATCTCCATTAAGCAGCAGATATTCTTTCTCCCCTTGGAGCTCGCTCCGGCCCCTCCCATGCTCCAGTCCATGCACGTGCACAGAGTCCTGCTGGGACGAGCAGCCCTCCATGTCGGTGTTCTCAATAATGTGTGAAGAGCTGCGCTTGCAAATGTACATTCCAGTAAAAAGATATATATAATATAGATACATTTTTGGGACGTCTTGTCTATTAATTGACTGTTCATCTTAAAAAACGATAGGTATTAAAATGGAGTACCAGATGGTGTGCATATAGTGGACAAACACACGAACTAGAGTAATCCGTGAGTTGTGTATGTTTCCAGTTCAGAACATCGGATTCAGAGGTCTGCTTCTCATTGGGTTTTGTAAATGCATGTATTATGCATGCCTGAAGGCAGTTCAGATTGTCCATGCTCCTTAACGGCGGCGTTATCATTTGCAAACGTGGGCGAATAGAAATATTTATAGGCAATAGGAGGCCTCGGTCATTTGATTCCTACCCTAGTGGCTCTGGCTCATGGGCGTGGCCTGCTTGCTCCACAGTTTATGTAAATGTGCCGGGCAGCCTAACATCTGCATGTACAGAGCCCCTTCACCATAGCTATTAACTATGCCATAGTGTAGACCTCCTGCATCTTTATCCTCCATACATTGTTTTTTATTTATGTTGTAACCATTTACATCTTTTTTTTATCAATCGTTTTTGTTTAATCTTTAGTCATTTGCACGTTTAGTCACACTCTGTCTGTAAAGCGCTTTGATATCCGTAAGGATCTTGTTCGCGCTCTATAAAACTTTCTAAATAAATAAATAAATTAGCAGGCCCAACGCAGTCGACGGTGGTAAGAAGCCTCCTCACAGTTTATACAGACGAACGTCTGTGGAGCAAACCAGGTTACTGGGCAATAATATGAATTCACCTATCTGGTCAATGTTGCAAGTGATTTAAGACCATTATTCTACTGCAGGTATACTTGCTTTATTTAAGACAGTTGATATTTTGGAATAAAGCAGTCCTTTTTAAAAAATGGTATTCATTTTTAAATGGGTGTTTTCCTTATCTCGGTACACAACCAGTTTATAGAAATTGCAGCAAAATCATCTAATAACTTTTATTTTAGAGAGTGTTGTAGTTGTTTCGGATTGACGCATGTCGTCCTGGGCTCCCTTACAATTGGAGACCAAATTTCAGTGGTCTAGTGAATTTTCAGACCGAAACTATGTACATATCCAAAAATAAAATGTTCTCTCAGGCTCGCCGTCCTTTAATGACATACATGACATACAGGCTAACATGGTGCTGCTGGGTGTTTACCGTTCTGCATTAGGAAACTCGCTCCCTAGAATCAGATTTTGTTTTTCTCCGTTTGTTTTATCTGTGTATATTGAAACTGGTTTTAGGTGGTTGGATACCTTTTATATGGATTTTAATGTATTGAAGGGCTCCGTTTTAGATGACTTTAAGGACTTGCATTGAAATCTAGGATCTTTTAAAGAAAACTAATAAAGAACGAGGCGTTAAATATGTACATCTGGCTGAGAATCTTAGGACTGTAGTAATAAGCCTACTGTATAAATGTGTAGTTTTCTTGCAGGCTGAATGTTTGCAGATGGGCTACGTATTTGTTTCCAAGTCCCTTTTAGTTTATTTATGGTGTGGCCTTTATTGCCTGTGTGTTGAAACAGAAGTATTCGCTCAAATCTCTTCTGCTGTTTTGACACAAGCTCCTTCAAGTCCTGCCAATTTTCTGCTATCTGGCCCTAGGAGCAACTTCATTTGCAGCTTATTCTTGCAGACCTCGCTTGTATTTGCGATACATCTTTTGTAATCTAATAGGCTTACAAATACTTCAGTCTGAAAAACCTGAAAGAAAGTAATTTGATACTTCTTAGTAATATACAAAACAATATTTGCATATAACATGGCAATTACTGCACTGTGGCAATACATCTAATGACCTCGTGAAGGGAATGCACATCCTCTAGTTGAGCATCTCTGCTCATTTGAAAGGTATATTCTAAGCTTCACAATATGTTGGAACTTAATATTGAAGTATTCAGGTTTTTGCCCACCAAAACTAGGAGAAATTTACTTTGTAGATATGATTAACTTTTTTTCATAGTTTCTGAGCGTTTGCAGATTGAACTGATACTTTATATTAGAGCAGTAAAATGTCTTGGCTGTTAAGATCTGGTGTTGATTCAAAGGACCGACTGGCTGCACAGTGACTGCCACCGTAGATACTTTCACATTAACACGTAGAAAGGTCAGACTGTTCCTCTGGTTCGTTTTTGGAGACCAGCATTACTAATAGAACATTCTTCTTAGTCAGTTTTGACCTTATTCTTTGTTTCTTCACCAGCATTATGACAGTACTGCTCTCAAACCACAAACACTTAACCTTAATACTAATATGCCTAATTTTCTGAACGACCTATGAACAACATAACTAACCATCCATTGCCTGCGATTCATGGTATATCAGTCGTATTGCTTCAGACCAAAGTGAGAGGTTACTAGTTATGTGCTTTAGGGTCCATACCTTTGTTCCTTTCTTACAATTGTCCTCTGGTCACCAGTTCTGCCGATCTTCTTCCAGAGCTCAAAGCATTCTTTTATAGCCAGGGGAAAGTGGTTTTGCAGCTCTCAGACATCAGCACACCTTTGTGAATTATTTGATCCTGGGAACCATCGCTGACCTAGAAATATTGTGCACATACAATATAATGTTTGCTTATATCCATGACTGTATTTCTTCTAGACCAGATTCAGAATTATGAAAGTATTTAGGGACAAAGGGGCTATTTAGTTTGAATGGTAGGATAGAAACGGATTACCCAGCAAAACAAATATTTAGGATAGGCCCACAACATTGCCCTATTTTTTTTTTTTTTTTCACGCATGGAATTTTGCAACAGTAATTTAAAGAGAAGGTAGCGATCATAATCCCTTGCAATTTGAATTATTTAGGGGGCCCATGATCGGCTGCAATGTAGTACTCCCACAACAATAAGAGTACCCCTAGTGATTGACAATGAGACTAACAGATGAATATTTTGTCAAATTGTCTAACTTTCAAAGAGAAGTTGAACATTAAAATTCTTAGGGGTCATAAATTGGAATGGTTTGAAGAAACCATGACAAACTTGAATGTGATAGGGGACTCCAATCACAAAGACTTGCGCACACTTTACTTAAAACAAAATTGTTTCTTCACATTCAACTTAGTGTTCAATAAATATATTTAAATATAATATAAGAAGAATAATGTTACAAATGAATAACGGATTGCATTTAATCACGAAAGGATGAATTTGAAATAAATAAAAAAAAAGCAAATTAACTCGCACCAAGAACGTTTGAATTCAATTTATTGAACCCTAAGTTAAAGATGTGAAGAAACAATTTTGTTTTAAGTAAAGTGTGCGCAAGTCTTTGTGATTGGAGTCCCCTATCACATTCAAGTTTGTTACGTAAGGGCACTGTCAGACACAGTGTAACAGACTTCGCAGCACAACAGGAACTTGGTACAACGGCAACATTTGACAATCACCTATAATTGGGATAACAAGAGTGCACAGGGATACCAAATTACTATTGAAGAAACAATGAAACATGTTGTACAACGCTTCAGAGTACTATTAAAAAATAAGAAAGTATGCCCTGTTGAGAAGCGATCAACGCAAGGAAGACTAACAAGGTGGTTTAATGTGGAATGCATGAATAAGAAAAGGTCAACAAGGAGAGAAGAGAGAAACCTTGGATCTAGATATGACCAGGGTAGACTTATATAACTGAATAAGTTGAGAAAGGAATATAAAATGTTAGTAAGGAACCAGAAGAGGTTTTATAAAGAGCAAGGCTGTGAAAATCTGTTGGAAACCATTGAAGCAAATCCTGTACGGAAGTTTTGGAAGCTTATGCAGGAAGCCTTAAGACAGCCTCCCGAGGTTATGAGTTGTGTAGTGGAAGAGTACCTAGGTGAACTGTATGGTACAAGTAAAGCGTCTGAAGTAAGCGTGAAGTGCAGCAGGATCGGATAATCTTCCCCCTATCATAATAAAGACACAGTTGATCTGGTGGCCCTAATTCCTATCACATATGTTCTTGGCCTTATTAGAATCGGGCCAAATCCCCAAAAATTGGAGGGGACAGTAATTAGATCTATACATAAGGGAGATATGAAAGCCCCAAACAATTATAGATTGATTAACTTGCTGGATGTTGGTGAGAAAGTCTTTGCTAAATTAATTCTGGGTAGATGGAAGGATTGGGTGGAGCATTGGTCGATTGTGCCTGAGGAACAGGGTGGCTGTAAAGAAGGCCACTCTACGATTGACCACTGTTTCACCCTAAGGGCGATTGCGCCAAACTCTATGGAGCAAAGAGGGAAGTTGTACTGTTTTGTAGACTTCCGTGCAGCATTTGACCTGGTTGATCGGTAAATTCTTTGTGAGACCCTGAAAAAATGATAACCCAGAAGGACTGCTGGTTGTAATACAAGAGTTACATAGACTGAATTGGGCCCAAATCATTAAGGATACGGTGGGGACATTGGCACCGAAAATAGCGATTAATAATGGTCTAAGACAGGGCCGTGTGCTGGCCCCTCTACTCTTTGTCCTATTTCTAGCAGATCTGCCATCTACACTGGAGGTAGATAGAAATGCAATCCCGAGAATGAACGGAAAACAATTACTGTGTTTACTGTATGCCGATGTTTTAGTAATCCTTGACCAGACAGAGGTGGGCCTACAAAGGAAGTTAAATGCATTCAGAGAATATTGTGTGGCAGAGGTTTTAACTGTAAACCTGGATAAAACCAAAATGTTATGCTTCGGAAAAAGAGATCAGAAGTGTAATTGGTATTTGGGCCAAAAAAACTGGACATAGTGAACGAATACAAATATCTTGGAGTCTGGTTTCATACATCCCTACAGTGGCACATATTTGGAGGCCCTTAAAGCTATGGCCCATATATCAGTGTGTGGATTGAAAAAATGTAATCGTGTCTATGGGGAAATGTCCCATATAGACTGTTGATAATGGCCTACAGTACCTTGATACCCCCTGGCACCCAACTACAATATGGAGCAGAAGTTCTCTGCTGAAGTGGTAAAAAGAGATGGGATATCGAGGAAGGGAAATGTATAAAATCACTAATGTCGTTACCCGGCTCACCTGTGATCCAGGCAATTAGATTAGAGCTGGGTATGACATCATGGAATGTACAGGCTCAATTGTTCTCTATTAAGATTTTGGAATAGATTGGTTCTGGGAGAGGTCCAGAAAGTGTCGAAATGGTGTAAAAATTAGATCCAGCATAGCGATCTAAAATGGGCAAAAAGGTCAGAGAGAAATTATATTCTGTTTGTGGGAACCTAAAGGTGAGAATTTGTCAACAGACATTAAAAGTAGAAGCTAGAAAGAGCAACTCCGACCTTGGGGAAGGAATTGTCTAGGACGGATGACGTAGAATATCTGAGAAAGAAAAAAATACGGTAAGTGCAATTTATGATAAATAGTTGGCTGAAAGAAACCTGGTACCCCTACTTGGATACATTAACTAATCAATGGCTCAGATCAGAAGTATAAAGATTGAGAATTGGTTTTAACCCCTGTATGACAAATGGGAGAATAAAAATAGAAATGATGCAACCCAATGGCAAATGTACATGTAAGTTAGGCACATAATGTGATATTTTGCGCATATCAGTGGATTGCCTAAAAAGTGTTTCTAAAATATGGTAACGCTTCGCGTGCACAAGCCATTGAACTTCTCATAGATATGCCAAACCTTGTCATTGCAATAGACATTGGGAGATATATGAATGCCGTAAAAAGGTGTTTTATGGAAAGTTAAATTGAAGGTTGAAAGTCATGATTGAATTGGGATTTAGATAGTTTTATCTGATATACACTTTTAGAAAGGAGAATTCTTAATAGGAATCTTTATTACTTTTTAAAGTATCTATGCTTATATACAGGTGTGTCTATATTCTTTATATTGAGTATTGTGTAATTTTGTAATGCAGTGTATGGAAATCATTCTATTGTAATGGCAACTGCTGAGGAAATTGTGGTGATTTTAGAATATTTATAAAAAAAATATGTTTTTATGTTTAAAAACCTGAGGTCTAAATAAACGTTACTTTGACTGACTGAAAATCTCATTGGGGTAAATTTGTGTTTAAGTGGGGAAGTAGACTGCTCTTGCATGACCTTGGCAAAGTAGTCCTGTCTTGAAAACATTCTCTAACCAACATCTTCCTGAGACCAACCTCTTTGCTACCATGCCCAATTACAAATTCTCAAGGTATGGATCTTGAATTACCAAGCACTTGAGGTCCTACATTCTCTTAGGCTCTGATTGAGGACATACGTAATTTCCACCTACACCATTCCATAGAGATTAAGAAGTTTTCACAGCTGAGACAATTGTGTTTGATGTGGCACAAATGTGAGCTTTGCAACATTGGTGCTCTGTTTCCTGACATTAGTAATCAACAACATTCTCTTCAGCATCCATATTTCATTCAAGTTGGCAAGCTGCATCTTCTCTGCAATTCACTTTTTGGGCATTTGATTTCTGTTGGCCTTGCTATTTCATTTATTTTTGCTTTTCTTGTTCTGAAAGTATAGACCTTACCAGGCAGCGTTGTTCTTGGCCCCTGGCATAATTAAATGGATTTTGTTTTCTTTGTAATGTTTTTGGGGACCTCAACTTATGAACCATCTCTGTGATCTTCACCTTATGTTTTAGCTCGAATTGGCTTTCAGTCACTATCAGTAAAAGATTTATTGGCAATAAGTCATGCAAGTGTCATATGCTCAAATCCTTCCCTTTGAGGAACACCTGCATATGTGCACACCTGTTGTTCATGAAATTCTTGATAAAATAGTAATATTGTTTTAACCATCACCATTAAGCTAGTCTTTGAGCCAGTGGTAGCATATTTCTGTATAGTCACTGTTGGTCAACAGTCGCTCCGACCCGATGTTGAAACTTAGAGAGGGGTGGGAGAGAGATTTGGGAGAAATGGAGGAGGACAAGGGGCGGTAAGCTCTAGCTTCACCTCGAGAAATAGCCATCCCGATGCGCCTGCATCTGCTCCAACGCAAGATCCTCCACAGAGCATATTTCTATGCCAAACTCCTATTCCGGCTTGGTAAACGCCCGGTCCACTCTGCCTTCGACATTGCAACCAGGTGGGCACCTTTTTTTCATATTATATGGGATTGTCCACTTATTCACGACTACTGGGCGAGAATCGCCCGTTAACTCGAGAGGGCGGGAGGTAAGTCCCTTGAGTTGTCTTCCCAACTATGCATTACGTTTAGGGGGGCATCCAATCTCACGTAGGCTGAGCTGACATGGGCCTCCATGGGCTTCATCATAGTGAAACGGAACATTGCACAACACTGGGGTTGGCTACGGTTCTGCCCCTGGTTTACTGGGCAAACGACATGGATAGCGCCATGGGGGCCGAAAAGTCAGTATTCAAGGGTTGATGTTGCCCCAAAAAGTGAGACCAGAAGTGAAATGGAGGAGACCTCTGCATTTCTCCAACGATGGAACTCCAGAGAGACAGACGGGCGCTGATGGCCCAGTTGACGGCAAAGGTGCTGGCTTCTACCCCGTAGGGGTGACATTCTAAATCTCTCCACCCCCCGCTCCCTGTTGCTGTCTGCTTGCAGTTGATGTGTAATCTGGTCTTTTATTACTGCCAGGAAATGTGTAGCAAATGCCTCTTTGCATGTACCCCCATTCCGCCATGGGATGATTGGCACTATGTAGAATGCATGTATGTACTGGAGAGGGTGTTTCGTGCAGTGACTCTATTTTGTATGTACCGGTCTTTGATTGGTGTGTTTTCATTAAAAAAATGAGGTTGTTTGTGGCGGTTCAGTTCCAGGTGACAAAAAATTGACAACTAAAGCAAAGCTTCAGTTATGATATTTTTAAATTGGGTGGTAGCAGTTCCAAAGTATATAAATTAAAGAAGTCAGGAGATTTAGGCCCTAATTACGATGTTGGGTGGACTCTAGTCCGCCTGACCCCATTTCAGTGACCGTATGTTGGCGATTTTCTGAACACCCTATTACAATGCGACCACACATGATGTGGTCGCAAACTCCCATTTCTCTTTGGGATCTTGTGCAGCGGTTGGAAACCGGCAGCAGTACAAGCTCCCATATAGAAGTGGTAGTTCCTGTAAATCCCTCCACTGTGTGGCCACATGGTGCAGAAATGTATAGGGGGCACCATAGTTGGCCCCCAACAGGAGGCTGTGGAGGCATAGGGGCCTGCTTGGGGCCCTGTAAGTCGCTTTCCGACATGCTTTTCATGTCGGAAAGACTGACATATAAAGACTGTTGTAAACTGAAACCCCATTCGTAGGGGATCGTGTGTGGCCTTCGCCTGGTCCTTGAGCTCCTTGAGCCCGCCGGAAGCCGGCCGGTCTGACCGGCTGGTTTAAACTCCGAACGCCTACATTGTAATTAGGCCGTCTGACTTTAAAACAAGGATGCTGGCCCGAAAGCCCCTATCCGGCCCTGCATTCATGTAATTAATTTTACAGACAAAACGCTGATAGATTTTTTTTTTTTTATACTGTGAATTCATTTTTTTAAAGTAATACAGGTCAGCAATTTATTTCCCGTTTATATTTGACATGTTTTACTGTAGCCTTACAGCCTACTCCCGAGGACTATACCAGTTGTGAAAGGCCCTCAACCAGGAGCTCGAACCTATAACGAGGTTGAGGGCCTTTTAACACTAAATATAGCCCAATTCTTAAGGCTATTAGAACATCCTATTCACTGAGGGTAAAATGCTCTAAATAACAAGCCTTGGAAATGGAATAGGTCTCGCCTTTGTTTAAGTTAAACTGTTGGACAGGCCTCGTGAAAGGCCCGCTCCCTCCCCACATGATAGGGTCCGTGCACGGACTCTCCCGGTGTCGCCAGAGGAACCACCCCGGCAACCCACAGAAGCAACCCGCAACCTGTCCCCCACGGGACGCCTGCTCCCGAACATCCCAGCATCGGCTGACCCGGGCCCCCGTCAGCACCATTGCCGGCCCAGCCGCCATCTTGGACACTGCGCCACGAGGCCGCGTGGCCTCAGCCCGACCCCAACCCTGGGCCTGGCCAGGCCCCGACATCGAGGCACCACCATCCACCCAGGAGGTGAACGGACCACTTGGCAGGTCAATGGGAGAGAGGAGTGTCGATGGCTCTCCCCCGCCAGGTGCCGATCGCCCCCAGCCTCCCCGGGCGCTGGCTCCACCCCCCTGCTGGGTGTCTGGACTCCCTCATCCCGGACCTCCCGACCTCCAAGCGCGTGGGTCCGGACATCAAAGGAGGCCAGACCTATAACTGGGGCAGCTCCAGAGCGGGAAGGCAGTTGTATCCTGGAGTCGAGAGACACCTTGAAGAACTCATCCTTGACGGACTGCTGGCGCCGCCGCAGCCCTGCCTTGTGAACCATCGTCCTGCCTGCTGGCGCTGCCGCGGCCTTCTGCAACCTACATCCTCGTCGGGACCTGCTGGCGCTGCCGCGGCCCTCTGCAACCTACATCCTCGTCGGGACCTGCTGGCGCGGCTGCGGCCCTCTGCAACCTACATCCTCGTCGGGACCTGCTGGCGCTGCCGCGGCCCTCTGCAACCTACATCTTCGTCGGGACCTGCTGGCGCTGCCGCGGCCCATCCTTGTGTGAACCAACGCCCTTGCCGGCTGGCGCTGCCGCGGCCCTTCTCAAGTGAGACTTATCATCCGAGCCTGCTGGCGCTGCCGCGGCCCGACCTTCCAGAACTCCGAGCTCGAGGATTGTGAGCTATTCATCGTTCCACCAGTACCAGACCGGTACCAAGACTATCCCGCTACCCTTTTCCCCTCAGAGACTAGAATTGAGAGGACCCTCGTGTCCCGATCTCACTGTATCCCTGATAACCTTGCTTCAAGAAACCTTATATAAAGAGTGTTGACCTCATCCTTGTGTGGTGTCCATCTTTGGGGGGGAAGTTACTTGTCTGTACGATCGCTGGAGACGGCCCTCTCCGGAGGCCTCTCCCCTTGTCCTCGGCCGACCCTCCAGGTCTCCGTCTAACATTGGTGGCTAGCGGCGCGATCCGAACCAACGCGTAATCGTACAGAGAGTAACTCACCCCACGACTCAACCACAATGACAACAAAAGAGAGCGGATCCACAGAGAAATTCCAGTTGGAGAAACTAGAAGAGTACAACCATCGAGAGCTAAAGCAATTTTGCATAGAACTAGGCATTGCTACCACCGGGCTGAGCACGAAAGAGGACTTCAAACACGCCCTAGAATCTTGGGCAGAAACGGGTACGGCCGTACCCCAAAACCAAAACCGCGAGGCGCCAGAAACAAACACCACTCCGACGGAAGGAAGGAGAGCGGGTCTCTCCCTGGAGGAGATCCAAGAAGGAGAGAAAAGCAGACTCCATGAATTAGAGTTGGCACGGCTCCGGTTGGACGGAGAGCTGAAATTGGCGGAACAAAAGATAACATTAGAACACTTGCGGCTCCGAGCGGAGCGGGAAGAGAAACAAAGGCAGAGAGAACTCGAAGAGAAAAAACTGGCATACGAACATGAGGGCAAGCTAGCGGAGATAGAGGTGCGGAAACAGAATAAAGACCTCGGGGTGCCCGAGCGTCCGAACACCCCGGGCACTGCCGAGCCAAAAGTCCACATCCCCAAGGATGTCGTCAGAGAATACTATCGGAACGACGATATCCAGCAGTGGTTCAAGGCCTACGAGATCGCCATGACCTCCCACCGGATTGATCGAAGTGACTGGGGAGCCGGGCTATGGGGGAGGTTCGTCAATGAGGGGCGCAACGCCCTGCTGCAGCTCCCGGACCATCAGATGACATCCTATGACCACATGAAGGCTGCCCTCCTCACTCGATACGGACTCACGCCCGAGATGTACCGCCAGCGGTTCCGCGACTGCAAGCGGATCCTGGGTACAACTTGGGTGGAGTACGTGAACTATTTCAGCCGAGCCTTCGAGGGGTGGATCAAGGGCAGCCACGTAACTACCTACGAGCAACTCTTTAACCTCATTGTGTGGGAGCACCTCTCCAACAATTGCTTCGTCGAGCTCAGGCAGCACCTCCTCGACAGTAAACTGACTGAACCTCGGCAGCTCGCCGCCGAAGCTGACCGATGGGAAAGCACTAGAGTTGCCCGAAGTGGGCCAAGTGAGCCAAACGGAACCAACCAAGGTCCCCATCGGCCCCGAGGAGGAGGAGGCCAGGGTCGGGGCAGAGACGCTGTCCCGGCGGCTCCCGCCAGCAACACCCCGCCCCCGGCCGTTAGGGGAAACCCCCCGATGCGTCCAGGGTTCCGAGCCAACGTTACTTGCCACCGGTGCCAGCGGACCGGCCACTATGCCAACGACCCTAACTGCCCGAAGAACCAGAGTCCCATACCCTGCCAAATCGCTGCCGCCGCCCTGGGAGAAGAGCAAGCTCCCGAAGATTATGAAGAATACGACCAAGAACAGCCCGAGTGGGAACCAGCCGCCATGACCCTGGTTTGCCTAGGGGAAAGAGACATGATCCCGCGGGCTCCCCTACCCGCCAACACGAGAAAATATAGCCAGTGGGTGAACATCAATGGGCGCAAGGCCGAAGCCCTGCGTGACACCGGGGCCAGTGTGACGGCAGTCCGCTGTCATCTGGTAACCCCGGAACAGATCTTGCCAAACGTTCTTTGCCCCGTCCGATCAGCCGACAATTCAGAGAGCCTGCGTCCCCTTCGAATGGGGAGGAGTGTCCGGGATGCTGAAGGTGACTGTCCGCGATGATGCCCCGGTGGACTGCCTCCTGGGAAACTACCTCGAAAGTTCCCCCTGGGCTGCCGTTGTGAGAAGAGAGCACCTGGGGATGTTGGGCCTCCCGGACTGGGCCTGCGTAACGACCCGGTCCTAGGCCGCCCGCACCATCCCCAGTCCTGAAGAACCCGAATGGCCAGCACCTCCTCCCCCGATCGTCCCGGAGAGAGACGCCCTTAGTACTGACCCCCCAGCGCAGAACCCAGAAGGGCCCGCTCAGCTCCAGGACCTTCCAGAACTGGCCCAGTGGCGTCAAGAGGGTGGACCCACCCAGGAACAATTCCGGCAAGAACAGAAGACCTGTCCCTCCCTCGAGGGACTCCGACAGCAAGCCCTCGCCCAGAGCGCAGGAGACACCGCAGGGGCACACTGGATCCATTGGGACAATGACCTCCTCTACAGCGAGCAAAGAATTGCTGAGTTGGGGGCCAGCCGGGTGCTGGTGGTGCCCCTCCGCTTCAGAGACTTCCTTTAGAACTTAGCGCACGATGTCCCCCTTGCTGGGCACTTGGGACAAGACAAAACTTACAACCGCCTGGTAACACACTTTTACTGGCTCAAAATGCGAAATGATGTCTCCAACCACTGCCGGGCCTGCCCCACCTGCCAGGCCAGCGGGAAGAGCGGCCAAAAAATCATAGCACCCTTGCAACCATTCCCCGTCGTCACCACCCCGTTCGAACGGGTGGGAATAGACATTGTGGGGCCCCTGGACCCCCGAACAGCACAGGGGCACCGGTTCATCCTGGTCCTGGTGGACCACGCCACCCGCTATCCCGAGGCCATTCCCCTTCGGACCGTAACAGCACCAGTGGTAGGCCGAGCCTTAATGGGGATCTTCTCTCGAGTGGGCTTCCCCCGGGAAGTCGTCAGCGACAGGGGCACGAACTTTATCTCCAAATACATGAAATCTCTCTGGCAGCAGTGCGGGGTTACCTACCGGTTCACGACCCCCTATCACCCGCAAGGAAACTGACTGGTCGAGCGGTTTAACCGCACTCTCAAGGGGATGATCATGGGCCTGGAAGAACCCCTACGTCGCCAATGGGACGTGCTGCTACCGTGCCTCCTCTTCGCCTACCGAGAGGTTCCCCAGAAATCCCTCGGTTTTAGCCCCTTCGAGCTCCTGTACGGACACCCTGTCCGGGGGCCCCTCAGCCTGGTCAAAGAAGAATGGGAGATGACCCCCCAGAAGACCCCTCCGGACGTGTATAAGTACCTCCTGACCCTCCGCAACCAGACCCGGCGATTCAGGGAACTCGCCAAAGCCAATCTTGAGGCCAGTCAGGAGGACATGAAGAGATGGTACGATCAGCATGCCTCCTCCATTGAGTTCGAGCCCGGTCAGCAAGTCTGGGTGATGTCTCCAGTTGAGCCTTGTGCTTTGCAGGACAAATGGAAGGGGCCCTTCAAATTGATTGAGCGCAAGGGCCCTGTCACCTACCTAATAGACATGGAGTCCCCCCGAAACCCCCTCCGGGTCCTCCACGCCAACAGACTCAAGCCACACTTCGTACGCTCGGAGCTCAGCCTACTGATGGCAACAGATAGTGAGGCGGAAGAAGACTCCGAGCCCCTCCCTGACCTACTGAGGACCGGTGAAAAAGATGGCTCAGTGGAAGGGGTCCGACTCTCCGATGCCTTGACCCCGGATCAACGCCAAGACTGTCGGGCTCTCCTGCTGCAATTTGCGAACCTGTTCTCGCTCACCCCGGGGGTCACCCCCTGGTGCCTCCACGACGTGGACACTGGGGATAGTCCCCCTATTCGACACAGGGCGTACCGAGTGCCGGATCGGGTGCGCTCCTGCATCCAGGACGAAGACTCTAAAATGCTCGCACTCGGAGTGATCGAGCCATCCGACAGCCCCTGGGCCAGCCCAGTCGTACTGGTCCCCAAAGCTGCCGCCCCGGGCACCACCCCCGAGCTCCGATTCTGTGTAGACTATCGGGGCCTGGACGCTGTCACCCGAACCGACGCTCACCCCATTCCACGGGCAGATGAACTGGTTGACCGTATGGGGGCTGCCCGCTACCTGAGCATCTTCGACCTGACAGCGGGCTACTGGCAGATCGGCCTCACCCCCCGAGCCCAAGAACGATCTGCCTTCTCTACCCCGGATGGCCACTACCATTTCAAAGTGATGCCATTCGGCATGAAAAACGCTCCAGCTACCTTCCAACGACTCGTGAACCAGGTATTGGCGGGCCTCGAAGAATTCAGTGCTGCTTACCTGGACGATATCGCTGTGTACAGTCGTCACTGGGCCGACCACCTTCACCACCTCCGAAGTCCTGCACGCCCTCCAACAGGCCGGCCTTACCATCAAGGCCAGCAAATGCCAGATTGGCCAGGGGTCCGTGACCTACCTCGGACACCAAGCGGGGAGCGGTCTGGTGGCCCCCCTCCAGCTCAAGATCGGTGCTATCCAGTCCTGGCAGCCACCCGTCACCCAAACCGAGGTCCGAGCCTTCTTGGGGCTCACCGGATACTACCGACGGTTTGTGAAAGACTATGGCAGCATTGTGGGGCCCCTCACAGAACTCACATCCAAGAAAAAACCCAAAACCATCAACTGGACTCCGGACTGTCAAGCGGCCTTCGAGAAGTTGAAGGCCGCCATGTGCACCGCCCCCGTGCTCCAGGCCCCCGACTACAGCCGGGAATTCCTCGTCCAGACGGACGCCTCGGATCATGGCATTGGGGCAGTCCTCTCTCAACTCAACGCCGAGGGAGTCGATCAGCCAGTGGCCTTCATCAGCCGACGCCTGCTAGCTCGAGAGCAGCGCTGGAGCACCATCGAGCGGGAGGCCTTCGCAGTGGTATGGGCCCTCAAGAAACTCCGGCCCTACCTCTTCGGTACCCATTTAAGGGTACAAACAGATCACAGACCCCTGCAATGGTTGATGCAGATGCGTGGGGAAAAACTAAAACTGTTACGATGGTCCATCTCCCTGCAGGGGATGGACTTCACTGTGGAGCATCGCCCTGGCCAAGACCACGCCAACGCGGACGGCCTGTCACGATTTTTCCGCCTCGACGAGGAGAGTACCCAAGAGGATGGATGACTCTCCCCGCCTTCAGCTGGGGGGGGACGCATGTTGGACAGGCCTCGTGAAAGGCCCGCTCCCTCCCCACATGATAGGGTCCGAGCACGGACTCTCCCGGTGTCTCCAGAGGAACCACCCCGGCAACCCACAGAAGCAACCCGCAACCTGTCCCCCACGGGACGCCTGCTCCCGAACATCCCAGCATCGGCTGACCCGGGCCCCCATCAGCACCATTGCCGGCCCAGCCGCCATCTTGGACACTGCGCCACGAGGCCGCTTGGCCTCAGCCCGACCCCAACCCTGGGCCTGGCCAGGCCCCGACGGTGTGCACCTGTTACAACGCATTTTTTACAACGCACTACTGTTACAACGCATCCATTACAACGCGGATACTGTTACAACTCATGTTTTTACAACGCATTTTTTTACAACGCAGGTACCTTTACAACGCATACCATTACAACGTAAGTATTGGTAAGTATATAGTTATTTTTTAAATGTTATATGTTTGGGGTAAAGGGGTATTTTTAGGGGTTAGGGTCAGTTTAGGGTTTTTGGGTAAAGGGGTATTTTTAGGGTTCAGGGTCAGTTTTCAGTTTTTGGGTAAAGGGGTATTTTTAGGGTTCAGGGTCAGTTTTCAGTTTTTGGGTAAAGGGGTATTTTTAGGGTTCAGGGTCAGTTTTCAGTTTTTGGGTAAAGGGGTATTTTTAGGGTTCAGGGTCAGTTTTTAGTTTTTGGGTAAAGGGGTATTTTTAGGGTTCAGGGTCAGTTTTCAGTTTTTGGGTAAAGGGGTATTTTTAGGGTTCAGGGTCAGTTTTCAGTTTTTGGGTAAAGGGGTATTTTTAGGGTTCAGGGTCAGTTTTCAGTTTTTGGGTAAAGGGGTATTTTTAGGGTTCAGGGTCAGTTTTCAGTTTTTGGGTAAAGGGGTATTTTTAGGGTTCAGGGTCAGTTTTTAGTTTTTGGGTAAAGGGGTATTTTTAGGGTTCAGGGTCACTTTTCAGTTTTGGGGTACAGGGTAAAAATAAATTAAATTTAATTTTAAATTAAATTATTTAATAGTAAATAAATTAAATTAAATTACATTGCTTTTTTTTGGGGTTGAGGGTCAGTTTTGAGTTTTTGGGGTACAGGGGTACAGGGTAAAAATAAAGTTATATTTTTTTAAATTTTCAATAATTAATTTAAATTATATTTCATAAAATTAATTTAATTTATTTTTGGGGTTTAGGGTCAGTTTTCAGTTTCTGGGGTACAGGGGTACATGGTAAAAATAAAGTAATATTAATTTAAATTTAAAATAATAAACGGAAATTAAATTATTTAAAATTACATTAAATTATATTTTTAAAATTAAGTTACTATTATATTATTAATATTAACATATACTTACCAATACTTACGTTGTAATGGTATGCGTTGTAAAGGTACCTGCGTTGTAAAAAAATGCGTTGTAAATACATGCGTTGTTACAGTATCCGCGTTGTAAAAACCGCGTTGTAACGGTATGCGGAGTAAAAGTCCGCGTTGTAACATCATATATCCGGCCCCGACATCGAGGCACCACCATCCACCCAGGAGGTGAACGGACCACTTGGCAGGTCAATGGGAGAGAGGAGTGTCGATGGCTCTCCCCCGCCAGGTGCCGATCGCCCCAAGCCTCCCCGGGCGCTGGCTCCACCCCCCTGCTGGGTGTCTGGACTCCCTCATCCCGGACCTCCCAACCTCCAAGCGCGCGGGTCCGGACATCAAAGGAGGCCAGACCTATAACTGGGGCAGCTCCAGAGCGGGAAGGCAGTTTTATCCTGGGGTCGAGAGACACCTTGAAGAACTCATCCTTGACGGACTGCTGGCACCGCCGCAGCCCTGCCTTGTGAACCATCGTCCTGCCTGCTGGCGCTGCCGCGGCCTTCTGCAACCTACATCCTCGTCGGGACCTGCTGGCGCTGCCGCGGCCCTCTGCAACCTACATCCTCGTCGGGACCTGCTGGCGCTGCCGCGGCCCTCTGCAACCTACATCTTCGTCGGGACCTGCTGGCGCTGCCGCGGCCCATCCTTGTGTAAACCAACGCCCTTGCCGGCTGGCGCTGCCGCGGCCCTTCTCAAGTGAGACTTATCATCTGAGCCTGCTGGCGCTGCCGCGGCCCGACCTTCCAGAACTCCGAGCTCGAGGATTGTGAGCTATTCATCGTACCACCAGTACCAGACCGGTACCAAGACTATCCCGCTACCCTTTTCCCCCTCAGAGACTAGAATTGAGAGGACCCTCGTGTCCCGATCTCACTGTATCACTGATAACCTTGCTTCAAGAAACCTTATATAAAGAGTGTTGACCTCATCCTTGTGTGGTGTCCATCTGTGGGGGGGAAGTTACTTGTCTGTACGATCGCTGGAGACGGCCCTCTCCGGAGGCCTCTCCCCTTGTCCTCGGCCGACCCTCCAGGTCTCCGTCTAACATAAACCATTTGCTTTGCTAATGGTATTGCATTATAGCTTTGTATTATGCAATTCCCTACTAGATTGCTGCCTATTTCTTTCTTTTTTAACACCAAAGGTGTATACTTTATTTTTTATTCTTGGTAAAAAGATGGTAGAGCGTGGGTGTCTGGCATCGGTAACATTAAAGCTCAGCTTGTTTTGGGCTCAAGGGTCCAAGAGGACCTTGAGCTGAGCCAGAGGTAGGCTTCTGATTTGAGCCTTAAGTGTCTTGCCCATTTCTAGTACCAGGGGCTGTGAAAGAACGGAGAGCCTGCAAACATGTTGTAGACTGAGTGAGGGGCACAGAAGCCTTCATTGTTGCAAACAGTGTGGTTCTCGGCAGCACAAGGCATTGTGCGATGCCAGCAGCAGGGGCATCACAGTTTGATAGCAGGAGAATGAAGAGTCTGTCAGTGGGTCAGAAGGCTGAGACTGTCAGTATGAGGGAGGAGAGGCGTTTAGATAGGGGGTGAGCCCCTCAGCAGGAAAGGTTGGCAGCAGGAGGGAGGAAAGACCATTAGCCAGAGGAAGTGGAGGCCTTTTTAGAAGGAGGGAGGAGAGGCTGCCAGTGGTAGGAGAGGTTGTCTTGGCAGGAGAGTCTGAATCGGAGGGAGGAGTATCGGGCAATATGAGGGAGAAGTTTATCAGTCTGATAGAAGAGACACTGTCAGCAGGAGGAAGGAGAGGCTGTGAGTCAGCAAAAGAGTTGCTATCAGCACGATGGAGGAGTCAATAGGAGGAAAGCAAGGCTGTCAGTAGGAGGGAGGAAAGGCTGCAGTGATGGGTGTGAGCCTCTCACCAGGAGGGAGAAGATGTGAGGCAGCAATAAGCGAGTCTGTACGCAAGGGAGGCTGGGCTATCAGCAGAAGGAAGGAGAGGCGGTCAGTAGAGGTGAGCCTCAGCAAGGGGAACGAGAGCCTGTGAGACAGCGGGAGACAATGCTGTCCGCGAAAGGGGACGGGGGAGGCTTTCATTGATATGGACGAGCCTCCCAGGAGGGAGGAGAGACTTTTGCTAGGTGGAAGGAAATGCTGTTTGTAATAGGGTTGAGCCTCTCAGCGGGTGGGAAGAAAGGCGGGGAAACGCAAGAAAGGAAGTCAAGTAAACATGGGTTTGGTGTCTTGCATAAGAGGGGAAGCAGGTCTGAGAGGCACAGTCACTGGAGGCACAATAGGGGCTATGTTAGAAGCTGCAGTAAATTCCAACAGAACCGTGTCTTACCAGCTCGTCTCCAGCCTGCTGTCCACCAATCTCTCCATCGCCTCTAGTTGCAAGACTCCTGCCAGTTCACCCGCAGTATCCTGTGCAGAGAGTAAACCCCACTCCCACTCCCACGCCCGTGACACAGGACTTGAACCCATGCGGTCAGTGTCGCTGGTTTCCTGTATCCCCGGACAGCTGACCCGGTATAACTCCGAGCAGCCGGGACCACATTGCGGGTTTGCGTCTTGACGAATGTGAGACTACAGATGTTACCCCTCCCGAGTCCCGTATTTCTGCCCAGCACTACATCAGTGTTTTTAATGAGTGTCCATAAGTATACCGACACCTACTCAGTGGAGAAGCGTGGCTCAATGGTTAGAGCGGCAGACCCTGATACAGAGGCCTGGCCCGAGACAAGGGTTCAATTCCCGCCTCGGCGGCTCTTGGACTCAATCTCACCGGACCTGATCATTCTCGCCTCCGTGCCTAGTCTAATCATTGGTCCCACTCTGTGACTCTGGGCAATAGCTTGCTTAATCTCCATAATGGCCGCAGCAGCGCTTGGATGCCTGGCTTCACCTTGGGGGTGCCCAGTTGTGGACATCTCACAGGAAAGCCAGGAAGGGTTCCACAGCGGTATGAATACAGAGCTACGAGACCTCAGGGTAGAAGTGCGCTATATAAATACAAACACATTTACATTTACATTTATGCACAGTACCGCACACACCTTAGCGTGTGTGTTGGATATATTCACATGGAGTGATTTTTTTGCCACTCACAACCACTCACATGGTCCTGAAGAAAGCCCCGACAACCCTGTTTTTGACTGGCTGAAACATGTAGACCTGAACTTGACGACAAGGAGCCAATCCCTCCACTTATTGCCACACTTGTTTTTAACAATATTCTGGGCCGTCATTGATAAACTTCACAGGCAAGGATTCCCAGAGAGATGTTTTAACTCTGACCTATCACACAACACACGACACCTGCTCCGCTGCAATTGGGCGTGGTAGTACAACCGGGCGGCATTCGGCCACCTGGTTGGGACCCCAATGATGAAGCATGATACCAACCAGGTTGGTGTGAGGTATTTATTAAAAACCTAAAAACCTTAAGAACCTTATGGGTCTTTGAGGCCGCTAACCACAACAGCGAGGATGTGTAAACTCTCTTCTAGTGGGTTCATCCACATTGTTTAGTACATTATTGAACTGGGGACAATGACGCACCCCTGCAATTCCCTTGCTTTCTCCTTGTTTGACACCAGTTCAGAATACATGGTCAAGCAAACCTTGTCCTCTCTGAGGAGCGCAAAGGACAATGGTCCTGTATTCTAGCTCCAGTTGTGACTATGCAAATGTGTGTGGAGTAGGTAAACCATTGTCAAAATATTGGCAATGCGAAAGTAAAAAAACATTTTTGCATTTTTTGGGTCTTGAAGTGAAAGATGTAAGGAATAGAATTCCAGAGAGGGTGATGAAGAGGGAAGAGATGAGTGGTAAGATATGCCTGATGGAGGAGACTTTGAGACAGAAAGGTCATACGTGTCTTACATCAAGTTAACATTACAGGAGTGATTAAGACACTGAAAACTACCCTCCCTTCTCTCATCCCACCCACACACAGGCCTTAGTAATGTTTAATTCACAGTCCCGTAATATCAGAATTTAACAATTTTAAATATTATTTACAACATCATTAACTCATTTATCTTAAACAGCTAATAATCCCTGACTACGCCAATATCCCTGGCTGCTTTTAAGTATATGTCAGTTGTTGTGTTGTATATCTGGATGCAAAAAGAGCAAGATCAGAGAGGCACCAAAATTCTAAATGGTGGTGTACAATGGAAATCGCGGAAATTTAATTTGTGTATTGAAGCCATACCATAAATTACATATGTCACTCCCCTTTTAGAAACTTTTTGCCTTCACTGCTCCTATTTTGTTTGCTGACTGCGTTTTTGTTGGCCTTAGGACTCTGTGCATTTAACCAATGCTAGAGTGCTTGTGATCTCTTCTCTGAGCATGGTGGAATTGGCCTATACCCAATTGTCCTTTTTAATTTACTTGTACGTCCCTAGTAAAGTGGCACTATCTCTGCCCAGTGTAAATTAAATTCTACTAGTGGGCCTGCAGCACTGATTGTGAGTGGGGGGTGTTGGCAGTTGGTCTGTGTGTATTCCTCTTAGACAGGCACACATAACAGAGAGCCTAGGTGTGCCTAGATGGGACATTATTGGCAGGCTGGGAGGGCGGGGCTGGGCGCCGCCCTACTTCTACTTGAATAGGTTATGTGCTGTTTCCACTCAAAGGGTTACATTAACCTTGTAGTTAGTCTGGAGCCAGGGAAGGCAGGATGCCTGTGGACTTAAAAGAGAATTTCTAGAAGCTTTTCCCACCTTCCAGAGGAATGGTGGGACCTCAGACACCAACTCTTCAGTACCTTTCTGGGCCTGTGGATACTTCAGAAAGGAGTGATTTGCTGCTGAAAGGACTACAGCTGTGCTGGACTGTTGCTCTGACTGAATGCTGCCTGCTTGCCTGGGTGAAAAGTACTGGACCTGCATCTGTTGAACCTAGGACCACCAGATTGACTCCAAGGGCTAGTTGGTTCAACTCCTGACTTGAGCTTCAAGGACAGACGGCTCCAACAGCCTCGATCCAAGCACCTGGACTTTGCCATCTGTGAGTCTACTCTGCCAAGTGGTGTCACCACAGTCCTGGACCCTTAGAATTGGGCCTATGGTGCTATGCCATCCTCTGTGGATCAGGCTTGGCAGTTCGCCTGGACTGTTTCCATGAGGCACAGGGTCAAGACTGATTTGCAAATGGCCAGGTCTAAACTGGGGTGGCATGGTGAGCAAAAGAATGATGGATTTAACCCAGATCTCTTGACTGGGGGTGAATGTTTTGATTGTTCTGCATTCCGTCCATCAATTGTGTGTCTTTTGCATCCTCTGTGGATCCAGCGGGAAGACTCATCTCTGCTGCATGGCGCCCCCGCGAGCAGACCCGATGCATTGCTCCTGTTCGGATCAGTACAGCCTCAGAAACTTAACATCGCAGCCCCCCGCCCCCATTGAACCTCTGCTGAACGACGCATCCTTGTTCCAACCCCTCGCATCCCTCATTGGTCAAAGCCTCGATGACAACAGACTCCTTATCATTGCCTCACAGCTGCTTAGAACTGATGCATCGCCCCGGCTGAACAACACATCCCTTACGCCGGACTTCGCATTGACAGGATCCTCGATGACGACTCAGGAAGTCCTATTGCAACCTTGCCGCAACACTGATCTGATGCTTCGCTGGTTAAGATCTAAATTGTTCCTCTCCTTTCCTGTGCATTGTTTGTAGGTTGAGCCTAGGCAGCGCATGCGCTGCTCTGCGAGGGACTTGGGGCTCGGCCCACTCTCTGCCCATCTTTTCAGTTGACTCCTGTTACTCTCCTTTCTAAATGGTTGCTTCTGATTTACTAATAGGCTGGTTAGTCCCTCCTTAGTAACGCTTTGTCTGCATTTGTAACCTCCCATAAGGTCTGGACCTTTTACTTGTGTGATGACATGTTATGTTTTTTTAGTCTGAGAGAACTATTTTTTTTTCATTATTTTGTCCTAATCCAAACACGACATGCAACGTCTGCGTGCCTTTCTTTCTTTATTTTTACAGCGCCGTCCGCTTTCAATAGATCGGCCGCCCGCCTTTCCTTAATTATTTTTCCAGCACAGTATTCTTTGAATAGAGAGGCTGCACTCTTTTCTTTATTGATTAAATGCTTAATTTTTTTTTTTAAGCCCCCATGTGACGCTTTCACTTTAATTTGTCAGGCACCTTTCTTTACATGAGCCTTGTCTAAAGGAATAGACGTGGCTGACATTAAAGTGAAAGCGCTGCATGGATCGCTTTTACAAAAGAATATAGATGTCAACTTTATGGCAATTTTTTGTTTTTTTTGTCAACTTGATCAACAAATGTTTGTTTGTTTTGTTGTGAAATCGACCCATGCCACAGCTTTCACTTTAATGTCGGCCACACCAGTTTCTTTAGACGCGGCTCATAAACTGGGGTGAAATGGTGAGCCAAAGAACGACCGATTTAACCCAGATCTCTTGACTAGGGGGGAAGGTTTGATTTGCTCTGCCTTCTGTCCATCATCTGTGTGTCTATTGCTTTTTCGCCCTATGTGCGCTGGGTATGCCCAGACGTGGGTCCTGTGCTCACTGTGCCACTGGATTCAAACTAGCCTGGCGGATGAGGGGTGATGCACCGAAACTGGTCCGATTTTGCTTGTTTTTGGTCCAGGGAGGACCTGTATTGGCAGTTTAGGCTAGAGTGTTCCCATGAGGATCAGGGTCCGGACTGATTTGCATATGGCTGGGTCTATACTGGGGTGGCATAGTGAGTCCTCACTTTAAAGAAACTGCCGTAGACCACATTAGATGCGGCTCGTCTAAGGAAAGGGGCGCGGCCGACATTAAAGTGTAAGCGCCACATGGGCGCTTTGACAAACAAGCATTTGCAATGCAGTTGGTCTCACATTTACAAGAGTTTCGTACATGCGAGACCTATTGCATTGCAAATTCTTGTTCTCTAGTGCAGCAATGGAATAACTGCATTATAATTTTTCGATTGGACTCTAGAATCTGCTGTACTGCTCATGCTATCAAAATACAATCCAGCTCTGTAAGCAGGCAATGAGCTGCACTCTGTTAGCAGGCATTGAATTGCAAACTGAATGAACAACAGAACACAGACTCCTATGTGGGCACGGACTTTCAGAAAGTTAGACAGTACGTCCCCACGTCAGATGGAGGTGATGGTGGCAGGAACTGCCATAAGCTGGAAGATATGCTAGTGTAGATCCAAAGTTGCCCCTCTGCTCTCTTGCGTCGAGAGGTGTTTTTAAACAATGATTATTTCTTCGGTGTGCATCTGAGCTGTTTGCTTGAGGTAAGATGTTCAACGCATTAGCAGTTTCTGCCTGGGGTGCATATGAAAGTACAGTTACTCCATAGTAGGGCTTTCCTCTGACTGAGGCAGTGTTTGTTGGTTCACATTGTCTTTGATTCTCTGCTATTATCAGTGCCAGACTCTGCAGTGTGAAACCTCAGGATGTTTGGCGAGCTCTTCAATGAGCTTAGTTAGCTTTCTGAATATGCTCTTGGCAACGCAGTAAAGAGCTATTATGTTGTAGTCTGCAGAACATCTCTTTACAAATCCACTCCTAGATCATGGATATCATGTGAGCAGGACACCTTCCCCAGTTTTTAGGTCTCGCCTAGCGATGCAGTGCATGCCCTGCTCGCCTTGGCGAGACCTATAGTCGTCGGTTTCTCTGCCGAAGGGGGACAGGAGATGTGCATGGGTACGGACAGGAGATGTGCATGCGTACGGAGTGCACATCTCCTGTCCTCTCGTGAACACAGCACACGCAGGAAAACACACCTCCATACCGCATACCGCCCTCCCACCCCGCCACAGGCGGGAGAGGTGGATGGGTAATAAGATCTAAGTTCCTTACTTTTCTTTTTACTGTCATGAACACACCCACTCTGCCTTCCCAGTGTCTAGCTACTGCTTTTGGTTTCCTTTTGCTGACTGCAGCTGCCTCTGCTGCCAAGGTCTTCCAGCCTCTACACTTCTGTCCCACTACAAGATGGCTTATCCAAGCACTTTCACTGTCAAGCCTCCGCAATGAAAGGCATTTCAAAGTGAGCATATTGAATCATTTTAGCAAAAGGCGAGCAATATTGGAGTGAAGGAGTCTTACCCTGCTTCCATCGGTACGACCAGGAGAGCAGCATAGCATGGCTTTGAACGGAAGGTAATTTTAAAGTCTAAATCTTGCTGTCCTCTAACAGATTTAAATTGTATGTATTTTAGCAATTATTTTATTGACTTACGTAACTGTAGATCTGCAAACCCCAAACAGTGGCCTCACTCGTGGCCAGACTGGCCAAACTGGGCAATCGGTCAATTCCCAGAAGGCAGCAGTGGTGATGCAGTCAAGCCATCCTGGTGGAACAGTCGGCGAGCCTGCAGATAGGGCAGGTGTGGTTCTGCACCAGAAGGAACAAGCATTTGCAATGCAATAGGTCTCGCATTTATTCAAGTTAGAGCTATTGACATTGTAAATGATAATGCCTTTTATTTTTATTTTCGTTTTTAAAACCTAAATAAAATGCATATTCATTTACAATGCCAATAGCTTAAAGTTGCGTAAATGCGAGACCTATTGCATTGCAAATGCTTGTTTTTATTGTATCCAATTAACAGCGAATCTAATATATTTTAGTATTAATATTGCCACCTTCTCTGAGACTTTTAATGCACTGGTTTAATAAGTTGCTGTGCAGAAAAATTTCTGTTGTAAAAGTAATTGTTCTTGTTCTCTGCTTTAGATGCCAAATTCAGTCCTGTAGTTGCAGGCTTTGCTGCTGATGACTCAGGGGTCAAAGTGCCATCCATTGCCATTCAATCGCTACGATTCTTCAGCTAAAGTTATGTGCTTAAGACTGGTTACAGAACACGTGAGATGGGGCCACCTATTTACCGGGCCTTAGTGGTGAGATGTGAGTTACTGAGTATTTTGTGTAGTGCCTATTGCATACCGAATTGTCTCTTGGCACATAGATGAATTAAGAGTGTTTACTTCATGATCCTGGTCAGGACGTCAATGGACAATGCTCAGTTTAAGTGGAGCATAAACGGAAGTGGGAGTTTGAAGAACAGTTGATGGGAACAAGGATAATTATTTCAGTGCCGATGGATGTATGGTGTGCAACAGTAGAACAGACTGCTTAACGTGTGGTTTCAGGGTGTTTTGCCTTAAGAGAATAGTAAAAAGCATTAGTAAATGCAATAGGTTTCGCCTATGTGATTAATAATAAGCTGTTTTTTGTTGTAAGTTGTTGCTTGGCGAGTTGTGCAGTTTACGTTTTTGAAGCTCTATTAAAGTCTTATGACTTGTATGTTGAGGAAGACCATATATTGTGCTGTTACTGGTGGTATTCTAAATTGGGGAGATTAGGTAAATGGGGGGGGGGGGCTGGGGTGGGCACAAAGGAAAAATAAACATGCATCCATTAAGTACAGTGTGAAGGGAGATGAGGCATGGGATCTAGATTAGGTGAGACTGTCACTTGTCACTGGTTGCGCCTTGCTCTGACTGAAAAGATATCTCACATCGATAAATGCTGAGTCCTGCCACAGGGGTCCCTTGTGTGCATCTGCACAGAGAACTTAATGTTTATTGCTATAGTTTGAAGGGAACGATTTAAAATACCCAGAAATTAGTTTATTCTATGGGGCAAATGAAGTCAAAAAGATGGGAGCCATATCAGTGGAAACAAAAATAAATAAAACGAGGGGGCAAGCAATGAGGTGTGACCAGGAAGGAGGCTGGGAGGCACTGGGATGAGAGAGATGGCCTGCAGATGCACTTGTAAGGAGTGCTTGTTAAGAAATGCAAACCTGCAATACCAGTGAAGTTGCTAAGTGATAGGTGAGCTTCTGGAGGAAATATAGGGGGAAACAAATGGAGTGAAAGGCTATTTAAAGTCTTAAACAATTCTCTTAGCAAATTATGTGCAATATTAACAGAAGCTTAATTGATGGCTCCAGACTTTCTGTAAAGTTGTTGATAAATTTAGAGGTTCTTTTTGTAAGCCTGAGTTACGTTTGATTATAATTTTTCCTTCAGAACGGTTCTAGTGCTTTCCAATGCCACTTGGTTTAAGCTAGGTTCTCTGACTATCATGGAACAGGGGCAATTGTCCTGTGAGACCACATATGTTTACATGGGGCAGTGCTATTTAATACAGATGTAATCCAGGCATAAGAATGTTCTGCATTAGCATTCATGTGTGTCTGGCCTCGTTCTGATGACGCACAGAGCAAGCAAAGGCCACTGGGCTTCAGCTGTGGGGACAGATGTTGTTTGCCTATGATGTTCCGATGCCTGTCCTGCTATGGATTTGCTAAATGGCCTAAGTACAAGCCCTTCAGTATTCGACTCTCCGTGGTAGTCACGTTAAGCAGTCACATGCTTCTCATGGAGTTAGTATGTCAGTGGGCAAGCACAGCACTCAAAAATAATTCATGAGCACAGTAACGGACTGTCCAACCCAGCACATTCCTTTGATGAAAGTAAAGTACTTCAATATTAGCTACTGCGCTTTACATTCAATCCCACATTGCCTCTCTCTTAGGTATTCCCTTCTGATTGGCAAGTCTATTTAGACCCCCTCCCCCCCCCCATGGTTGAGTGTCTCAAGTGTCATATCTTTGGTGCAGGTTGCCCTTGAGTTCAGCATTCATCACCTTTTATTAAGTTTTCGGTTTTAGTCTCCCCACCGTGTAGGCCTCGGAGTCTGATTTCTGTAGTGGTACTCCCAGAGCATCTTTCATTACTCCCACTTCTGGGAGAAATTGCCAGATAAAGGTTCGACCTATGATCTGGAGAGGACCCCATGCATACAGCAGGAGCCAATATCCAGCATCCACATCGGCGTTGTTGACTCTAGAAAACAAAAGGCCCTCCAACGACTCACTGGTGAGTTACAATTAATGGATCACCAAGGTCAGATGTCACCGTAGTATGTGGGCAGCCACCATGGGTTTCATAAGTGCAGCGACACACTTCTTCATGGGTGCAGTCATTGAATGTCGCTGGGATTATCCGCCTTAGCACGAACATTTAAACGTCTGTGCACCCCTCCTTTGGCACAAATCTTTTTGAAGACCGAAGCAAGGACAACGATCTTTAATTTCTCCAGGAATCCTCTGCATGAAGAGTCCATTGCTCACATGCGTTCAGTCACACAAGCTGCTCTGGCGTCTCAGGTCAGTCACCCCTCCAGAGTATTGGCAGGTTCTTTCCTTTCCGAGCAGCATGTTGAATCTTTGATGTAAAACATCCTGAGGTCAAGTCCAGACTCCAGGTGATCTCGCTTCACCTTAGGGAAGCTGGCTGCCAGATAGGCACCAAATCTCGTTGCATAGCAAGCCTCTGAGTACTCTGCAGAGCTCTTCCCTCCTTTGCTGAAGAGAATTTGGGAGCCACTGACTGATTTGTTGTTACAGTTCTACATTTTATACAGTCAAAGTAGCCTTGTGATGTGTATTCTGTCTTTACTGCTAAAGTTATTTTAGAGGGGTTCTTTTTAGGTCTCGCCTAGCGCAGCCCTCATGCGCTGCTCTAGGAAGAGGGCCTCTTGGAATCACTTCAGACTTCCAATAGACTACTATGGCCTAGGGGTCCCGGAAGCAACAGCGCGCGTGCAGGGAGGCTTCTGCATTCCTGTGCCCTCCCCCCACCATTTGTCTTGAGTGCATCGCAGCCGCGCCTCATTTCACTTACATAAACAAATGCTCCATGTTTGCACCCCCTCCCACCAAGCCAGCTGGTTCGGCTGCTTGTTTTAATTAGCAGCTTGTTGTTTCTTCCATCCTCCTGCATCATTTCAAATGGTCTTGTCTGTGCCCTGCCCTCACAAAAGAATCTGGTTACAAATATTAAACACTTCTTAATAACGTTGCTAGGCCGTGAAACAGAACTTGTTCCGTATGGCTTCCTGACTCTCAATAGACATCCCCATTAATGTCCGGCTTTAAAAAAGCTTCCAGTGATGGGGGAATGACAAAAGTTCCCCTTTGTCGCAGCCTTGATTTATCCACTGATGCTAAGGCCCGAATAAATAATTCAGTGCCAGCATTCATTGTTGCTCTCCCCTCTTTAGCGCTTTGATGCCTTTGACACTGCAGGTCCAGCCATTGACAAGTGGTCTGTCAGTGAATGCGCTCAATGAGAGGCAATGGATGGAAAACCCACAACCAGAAAGGTTCTCTGGAGCTTCTGCACTGTCAATTTGGTAAATATAATGTGTCGCCAATTAAAACTCATGGCCATGCTAGGATTCAGTCCAGCGCCCTTGTTAACGATCTCTTAGTGGGGTGGCTCCCACAGACTGCCTCAGCTTTTGCTATCATTGTGGATAACAGAGGCTGCAGCTTTTTCCCAGCCTGTGCCATGTCACCCCTCGGCTCATACATGTAAATAAGTTATTCACTCAAACATCGCTTTCCAATAGAGAAATGACCAAAAAAGTCTTTGATTTCGGGTTTTTTCTATAAAAGACAACAAAGAAATCAATAGTTTAGTCTTTCTTTCGGAGTTACTTTCATTCATTCCTATGTAAAATAGTTGATGAGGGATGGGAGTCTAAGTCTGAAACCTCATCTGTGGTTAACCCGAGTTGTTGTCCGGACTTAGGGGACACCTCTGTGCCCCTCCGGTTAACGTCATCTATAAAATGAGAAGGTTTCTTTATAATTTACGCACTCAGCAGCGAGCTGTTCCTTTTGTTCTGAAAGCTCTCGTTGTCCTCTTACAATACTGCGAGATTTTATTGTAGCCTCCGCTGGTTAAAGTAATATTCAGTTGTGTTTTGGTGCTGTGACTTTCCAGTCCACAGAGTTTCATGTTGTCCTAATTTTGAAATTGCAGTTATAAGTATCCCTTTACCAACCTCAAATATGGACACAGGGAATCCCTCAAAACGGACACAGGGATGTCTACATTAGGCTTTCGTCCTTTTTAGGTCTCGCCTGATCCAGCACGCATGCGCTTCACTGCGAGACTTTTTGTAAGGGGGCTTCAAAATCTGACCACACGTTTGGGCTTGTGGTTTGTTTTTGGTCAGAGGCTATTGGCCTTTGCGTGTGTCTTTCTAAGAAAGACAGCACGCAATTGGGCAAGGGCGGGTGTATGTCCTCCCTTTGCTCCGCCCATGGCCTATTGCTTGCGGTTACCCGCACAGGCACCATCTGTTTGAATTATTGTGCCCAGGCGCGTGCGCGATTATTCAAAACCTATGGCTCGCGCGCGCACACCACTTGCGTGCTTGTTGGGCTCAGGGCTGGCAGCTGAGCAGAGGCTGCGTTCACAGACTGGCTGACAGGTTTATCAGGTTATCCATTCAGAAGACATCTGGCCTTCACCACATAAATGTGAAACCTTTTACCCACTCCTCCCCGGTGAAGCCCCTCTTTCAGCTTGTGAGAATTACAACGTGCACAGCGGCGCAGCACGCTTCACCTGCGTGCATACCTTTTTTTTAAAGGAAGCGAGACGACAATCTACATCGAACAGCCTTCATTTTACACACAGACAGCCAGCACCTTGCTGACTTTGGTTTCAAAACACAGGCTTGGAGCATACGGAAGGGGAGTTCTGTGATGGGAGCGAGCTCACTGCAGTGCACTGGGTGCAGGCTATCTCCAAGCATGTGTTCTGCTGCAACAGAAACTGTCAACTTACGTTCCATCTATTTATGGTTATCCAGCAACATTTATTGTGATGTTTCGCTACCAAAACACAACATAACACACCACAGCACCCTATAAAAGTGACACTTTGTCTCTCCCTTCACTAGGCAACGGGGCAATGTGTGACATTGCGAGGCCATACACCCTGCGCGGGTGGCGCCTGTTACCCTAGACCGGCCATGCTTCTCACATCAGCTGTGCTCTCACTCCAGCCACCAAAACGTCTCCCCGACGTTTACTGCTGCAGATAAAAGCAAAGAGACAGATGTGTCATGTCAGAACTGCGTTAGTGCCTAGCTGTCCAGCAAACGATTACCAACCCGAGGCTAGAGTGTCACAGACATCAAAAAACAAACTGCAGCAGCTGTCCGAGAGAAGCCCAGAGATGGCTTTTAATAATCAACAGGCTTTTAGCAAGATCGTGCCCGTCAGACAGGAATGCCCGGTGCACGCAAACAAGGTTGAGAGATGCTAACTCGAGTGTTCCCTTCTCAATACGATAAAATACCTACAATTCTAGCCACATCTAACCATTTTAAATTCCAGGTTATCAAATCGGGCTTCTTACTCTACTAGTGACTGAATTATGTTTTTCCTGAATTCCAAAGTACACAAGTTTCAATGTGCCTGAACTCTGGTGTCCTCCCTTCAGTGCTCTCCCAATGCACTTACTGGGCGACTGGCATCCATGAAAGTTTGACCAGTTTCTACCACCCACCACATGTAGAGACAGAACTCTTCTATAAACCCAGGATATTAGCAACAGTTTTTCACACATTTACCCCTTTTTCTCAACTACCCATCTCTATTCCAACAGTATCACCATCAATAAACTTCTCAACTGTCCCCCTCTTAGTGACTCCAATGTTCCCCAGCCCCCAGTGACCCGATTGCAAGTGAAACTGATATTCAAACTTTTCTTTGGCCCAATTAACTTGCTCATCCACTACGCATTCTGAGACTGGATCTCAACAGGACTGTAACCAGATCTGCAGTGACGAGCAGCACCCAACAGCATTACAGTTGTTTGATTTCAGAGTGAGCCCGCCTGCAGATCCAGATTCTTAAAGGAGGAACTATTATGCCAAGACTTTAAGTGGGATGACAAAAGTGGAGTGTCTATAAAAGGGGCATGATCTATATATTGAAGGTCATAGCATAAAATATGTGAACTAAAATTGTGAGCTTTCCATGATGTGCAAACCATACAGTATCTTGGCGCTTCTCTGTGAGTTTTCTTTAGTGAACCCGGACACAGTGACTTTCATGACCTAACACTAGCTAAACGTACTGGCTTTGCCAATGCTTACTAGCAGTATCAGACGACTAATATTTTACACACTACTAGGGTATGTTCCACTATGTTCCAGTTTATTCCTGGACAAAATTAAGTTACATTTCCAAACAGCAAAATCTTTCTCGATCGCCCCCTGCGCCTCTACCCGGTACAGTAGGGTAAATGGACAGCCTGTATGTGGCTGTCAAACTGTATACACCGTAAAAATGTAACGCGCCAGCCATCATTTGCTTTAAGTGCAGTTTCTGAAAACTAATTTAACTTTCCTACGGCTTCATAGACCTTTGAACCCATAAATATATGACCAGGTCTGGGTGCCTGCGACCTGTACCCTTCTTTGCTTCAGGGAGTTGTTTGTTTAACTTCAGTGCAGCTTTTTGCTGTAAGTGAGCTGCATGGCTAAAAACTTATAAGGTCCAAAGGCGAGATATATTGGCTATTCCAATGGTTGTTGTGTTTTGTGACTGGCAACACGTTATTTGTAGGATGCTGACAAAGGTGATTGACACGTGTAACACCCATGTGGCAGTTGAGCTTTTGGGCCAATCTTGCCACCATGCGATATCATGATTGATTTTTTTCACCATTGGTAGTCGCACAGTCTTTTAGGTCTCGCCTGTCGATGCGCATGCGCATCGAGCAAGCGAGACTATGGGGGCTTATCCACTCTTTATCCACACTGCAAGGAATCGTGGCGATTCCTTGCAGTGCCCGTGACTTTTAACCTCAATGCGCATGCGCATTGAGCTTAAAAGCGCGTGCACGTCCGTCTTGTTTTACCCGCTCCGCCCCCTCCCCTTCCCGCCGTGTCGCATTTCTCCTCCCCCCTCCCCTCTCTTCCCTCCGTCTTGTTTGTTTATTTTACCCGCTCCGCCCCCCCCCCTTTCCGCCGTGTCGCATTTCTCCTCCCCCCTCCTCCCTCCGTCTTGTTTGTTTATTTTACCCGCTCCGCCCCCTCCCCTGCCCGCCGTGTCTCCGATCCTTTCGCTTGAGGAGAAAATAACGCTAATATACAATTGCGTAGAATGGTTTGGTTTTTCATTTTTACTCACAGGTTTACTTTGCTGGTGGCACTGCCTTTATAAGAGGCCTGCTAAATACTGCTGCTGCTCCAAGAACAGTGCCCGCCTCCACGTCGTGCTGAACTCTGGCGGCAATGACTCTTGCGGTGCGTGTGCCGGGGCGTGGTCACGTGGAATTTAATTTGGAAAAAAAAGGTTACGCAGGCTGTTGTAGACTGCCCCTACCCCCCACAGGACCAAATGCAGCCCTGGCCCGCCCCCAGCAACACTGAACCGAAGCAGACCAAGCAAATACGAACGAACGAACGAACGACGTGGAGAATTTATGATCGGCACTGTCGGCTCTCTCAGAATGAGCAACATAGCAACACTCTTCTTCAACAGGAAGAGGGAAGACTAGTTTGAACACTGAAGTGAGTCAGTTATTTACTTTGTATGACGCCACATGTAGTGAGTTTGGAAGCGTCCTGCTTAATGTGAGTTCAAGTTGGCAGACTAGTATAGTGTAGACCCGGCCCAAACTGAGTTTTAAAATGACGTTCGGAAGCCCCCCCACCTTTCACTTCTGAAAGATATTGAGTCATTTGACACACAAAAATACTGACTGGAGCACAGAAGTGTGTTTTCACAACAAAGAACAGACGTTAATTGTTACAGCACTGTAGTTTTGCAGCAAAATTGAGTTTGCGATGCACTCGCTATTTTGGAGAGTTGCACTACAAAAGCAGAAAAGCTATGTTAGTGCAGAAACTGTAGCTGTAAAATTAGCGTGTTGTTCACCCCACTCACCCACACTGTACTAGAAACAATTCCTCATTAAAACATGAACTCCAACAAGCAATGTGGCGGCAGAAGGCAAGGCAAGGTGTGGACTACAAGATTACTGGCATGGCAGGCACAAATGATGCGTAAGTCTTTGAGTCTTTGCACATACATACCTAGAAGATCACCTCACACTCACTCACCCTCACCCTCTCTCACCCTCTACCCTCAATACCTCACCCTCACTCACCCTCACCCTCACTCACCCTCACCCTCACTCACCCTCACCCTCACTCACCCTCACCCTCACTCACCCTCACCCTCACTCACCCTCACCCTCACCCTCACTCCCCCTCACTCCCCCTCACCCTCACTCCCCCTCACTCCCCCTCACCCTCACTCCCCCTCACTCTTACTCACCCTCACTCACCCTCACTCACCCTCACTCACCCTCACTCACCCTCACTCACCCTCACTCACCCTCACTCACCCTCACTCACCCTCACTCACCCTCACTCACCCTCACTCACCCTCACTCACCCTCACTCACCCTCACTCACCCTCACTCACCCTCACTCACCCTCACTCACCCTCACTCACCCTCACTCACCCTCACTCACCCTCACTCACCCTCACTCACCCTCACTCACCCTCACTCACCCTCACTCACCCTCACTCACCCTCACTCACCCTCACTCACTCACTCACCCACTCACTCACCCACTCACTCACCCACTCACTCACCCTCACTCACTCACCCTCACTCACCCTCACTCACTCACCCTCACTCACTCACCCTCACTCACCCTCACTCACCCACCCTCACTCACCCTCACCCACCCTCACCCACCCTCACCCACCCTCACCCACCCTCACCCACCCTCACCCACCCTCACCCACCCTCACCCACCCTCACTCACTCACTCACTCACTCACTCACTCACTCACTCACTCACTCACACCCTCACTCACACCCTCACTCACACCCTCACCCTCACCCTCACCCTCACACAGTGCAATAGGTCTCGGAGCATTTGAGTTAGAGCTTTTAGAAATGTTTATGGCTTTTTTTTTTTAATTCTTTAGCATTGGCTACAGGAAACAAAAATGCTAAAGATTTACAAAAAAACCCATAAACAATTCTAAAAGCACTAACTCTAATGCTGCGAGACCTATTGCATTTCCAATGCTTGTTTGATAGCCGAGTCTCCGGCTCAGTTCGCAGATTTGTGTTTTTCAGTGTAGACAACAGGATCTCTCACTTGTCTCAGACTGCAGAACCCCCCCTCTCTTGCCACAGTCGGTGCAGCTCTTCATCACCTGCCACTTTCAGTCCAGGTATCTCACACATACTACCCAGCACAGCTACCCGTCACTTGCCCAGGCAACAGAGCCGGCCTCACACTAGACAGGCAAGCATCTCTTGTCTGCATTAAGCGAAATATCAACCTATTGAACAAGTGAGCTACATCTTACTTGTTTCAAACAGCTGAGCTGCCTCTCACCTGTTACATAGAACAGACCTATTCCACATCGTTTACAGAGAGCAGACCTATGCATTGCTTCACTGAGAGATCCATCTACAGGCGCATACCTGACTGTTTTTCTGTGTGTCTTTTCTGCCTTTGTCTGTCTGCATCCATACATCTGTGTCCGGAAGCCTGCAAGACAGAGCCTGCTTGAACTCCTGCGACACAGAACATGTTGATCTAATACACAGATACAGCCTACTGCACATTGAACATTGAAAAGGGTTAGTTGGGAAGATCAAAAGACCACCCTCTGTTATGAAACAGTAACACCACCATGAGAATGACCGACACCATCCTTATCACCAACCCACATAGCACTTTAAATAAGTACTTCTCAATGCAGTACTATAATATGCCTATTAGTGTCAAAGTTTACACGTCAATAAACAGTAGATGTTGTAGCACCCAGGATAATGTGCTGCTAAATACTTATAACGTCCCAAAGGCTAGGCCTATTGGCTATGCCAATGCTTGTTTCAACTTACTTCTTCAGACACAGCCTTTGTGCAGAGTGATGCTCCTCACTGCAGAGTGATCTCCAGCCTGGAGTACCCGCAACAGAGATGCAAAAGTCCGAATTCTGTACTCTTCTCTTTGACAGTCACACTGACCATGATCAGGAAAGAGTCCAAAGTCTCCCCTATCCTAACAGACCGTTCTCACTCATAACCGAAACTGCAGTCCCACCCATCATCCTCTCCATTCCCTAACTAACAATGCTTAGGAAGACTAATTGGTGCTCTCAGCATAAGGACTTATTCAGCATTCTAATGGTGCTCTGTCCCTTCTCCCCACTTTACTGTCTGAGTCTCCACCCACCAAGTTCAGGAACACTTCCACTATCTGGGAAAACAGCCCCACCATCATCGTAAGCACAGGAACAGCCAGAGACGTCCAAAACAGAACCTACAGACCCCCGTTACTTAGGTTTGTTCATTCACATTCTTATGCACCACACAGGCCCCAACATGCACACACAACACACGCTTGGGATGTAGGTGCAAAGATCTTGGTTAGCGCACAGAAATGAAACTTTACATGAGTGGGCCAGTAGCTTTTCTTTCCAGTGACACCGCTAAAAAAATCTCTTCACAACCACTGAGTCACAAAACATGGTATGCTGCCGCTATCACTCTACATTCTAAACCCATGTCGGGGACATTAGTCCTCTCAGCTAAATGAGGACATGCTTGGCACCTCTCCACTCCAGGTGCAGGTGGACAGGTCCAGGACCACACTTATGTCGAAGAACAGGCTTAGGTCTTTGTGCGCGTGCACTCTAGATTACCATGAGGTTTATGCCAAAATCAAACAAGCATTTGCAATGCAATAGGTCTCCCATTAGGACAGTGTGAGCTATTGGTATTGTAAATGACACATTTTTTTAATGTGTGTTGGCTTTGAAAATATATAAATTAATAGCATTGTTATTCACAAAGCCAATAGCTTACACTTTCCTAATGCAAGTCCTATTGGCTATGGCAATGCTTGTTGGTAGCAAGCAAGGACAGTGCTGTTGTGGTGCTGAGTGATGATGTGGTTGGGCTGAGTGATGATGTGGTTGGGCTGAGTGATGATGTGGTTGGGCTGAGTGATGATGTGGTTGGGCTGAGTGATGATGTGGTTGGGCTGAGTGATGATGTGGTTGGGCTGAGTGATGATGTGGTTGGGCTGAGTGATGATGTGGTTGGGCTGAGTGATGATGTGGTTGGGCTGAGTGATGATGTGGTTGGGCTGAGAGATCATGTGGCGGTGTCCCCAGAGTGATGTGGAGGTGTTCCTGAGTGTTGGAGGGTGGAGTTGGAGGTTGAGCAAGAAGTAACAGAGAGCGTGGGTGTGAGACTGAGAAAGAGACGTGTAGAGAGAGGGGTATGAGGAGAAGAAAAAAAATAACACGAGTGGTGCGCACGTAGAAAGTGAAAAAAATTGAGTTAAAAACACCTGGCGACTGCTTATATTTTTCAATATTCAGAATTGAAAGGGAAAGTAGGTTAGCGAGAGGGATGTAACTGGGAGAGTGAGGGAGAGCGCGAGAATGAGAGAGAACTACAGGGGAGGAATGGAGATAAACAGAGCAAGGAGTAACAAAAAGAGCGTGGGTGCGAGAGCGAGAAAGAGACGTGAGGAGAGGAGCTTTTAGTGAGGGGCAAAAGCCCCACTGGTGAGCTTTAGCTAATGCATGGCGAGTGTAGGGCTAAAGAACAAGATAGCGGGGAGTGCATTCCTTTCAAGTCAGATGCGGATGTGGGGGCGGGGTCGGCAGCAGCAGCCTTTGAGTCTGATGCGGGGGGGGGGGAGCAAATGGTGAGGCACATGCACTGGCCATAATCCACACTCCAAAGCCCTCTGGCATCAAAGGAAGGGTGGGAGGGAACGAGCATATGAGGTGTGAGCGATAATGTAAGTAAGAGGGGGAGCAGGAAGTGAGGCTGAGCGCGTGCTGGTGAAAGCAGTCCAGAAGCCAGCTTCGCGCTTGAATGCCTCACATGCACTGGCCATAAACCGCATTCCAAAGCCCTCTTGTTAGGCTTTCCTGGAGCCCCTACATAATTTCTCACAGAAGCAATGCACAAGCGCATTGGCTACAGCGAGACCTAAAACCAGAATACCAGATACTCCCCGCCTGTCAATCAGCCCAGGGGAACATGACGGTACAGTATGCAGTGGACCTACCCGACCCAACAATGCCTAAACTAGACATATTGGGAGGGTAAAGATTTTTGCAGGCCTTTTTTTTAACTCTGTGTAAATAATTTTGTACCATGAATTCAATTGTTTGCTGCACCTGCCGGAGATGGGCATAGGTTTTAACCCCTTCGATGCTATTGACGGAACGGTTCCGTCATGAGCGTCGTTTGGCCTGTGCTCATGACGGAACCGTTCCGTCATGAGCCCGTTGGCTCATTAGAACGTTCAGCACAGCGCAGGAATCTGCGCCGCGCTGAAGGTGTTAAAAGGTGAGATATGGGAATAAAAATAGGTACTCCAAAGCGGTCAGTCCAGGAGAAAACCACAGGAGTGAACATGGTGGTCAGTTTACTCAACAAGTATCAACAGAGGGAGGTAGAGTATGGAGATAGGATTCTCACTCCACGGGCACTGATATTTAAACAAGAAGAATCCTACTCAGGGTGTACACCTTAGGGAATGGGGGACACCCAGTGTTGTGTTTAATACCCCTCACACACCAACAGGCCCCTTGGTGTCATGCTTCATCATCGGGGTCTTCGCACCCCGCTAGAGGGATGCGGCGTGCTACGACCAGCGGCTGCGCGGGAGCACTAGAGTGGTTGACTATGTGTGGTGTGTGTTATGTGCTTGTGCTGGGGTATATGGGAGAATGTGAGTGAAGGGTGTGGTGAGGATTAAAAAGGCACCTGGCCAGTAGGTTGTAAGAAAAATTTATTCGAAAACTCTGGCTGGTGCTATTAAAATAAGTGCAAGGCGAGGTTAGTAGTCTTGATTATGGACTTTACCTCTGGTGTGCGTCAACATGTTTCGGAACTCAGTGTTCCTTCTTCAGGACGGGTGCACAACTTCCCAACCCTACTCACGTGTGTTTTTTAGTAAAAAAATGTTGTTTACTAAATTTTTAGAAAAAAGTGAAAAATATTTACAGTGAGAGACTAGGCTATAGTGTGCCTACAGCGGTTTGTCGGGATCATGCAGTTGCATGTCCTGAAAAAGAAAAGAAAAAAGTTTTTGAGTTTGGTTGCCACTCGGGAATGGCTCAAACAAGTGCAGTCACTTGGAGCCCCAAACGGTTGAATAAACCTGTAAAAGAAACACAGACACAAAGGATACATAAAAGACACACTTTTTGTTACTAATAGTTCTGAACTCATACTCATTTAGACTGTCATGTTCTGCCTTACGAGCATGTCCAGAAAGCCAGGGTAGGTAGGTGGACTCCTAATCTGTAAAAGGTTTGAAAAAAAGGGGGATTTAGTCCTTTCCTCACTATTCTCAGTATGTTCAGTGGATTTTCGTTGTAAAGGAAGTTTCTTTCTGTTCTCATACTCACAAAGTCCGCCAAAGTAGGCCTCTTTCCTCCCTGCCATACTCCGCTGGTAATGTTTAGCGCGCAGGGTTCGTGGTATATATGGGGCCTATGGCGCTCTATGATTCGTTAATTAACGGATGTGATTTTTAAGACCATATATGGGACATCCGTCTCTGTGCCTATCATGATCATTGACCTGTTGGAGGGGGGGACGTGTGTCGATCTGGGCATGTAAAATGGGTTAGTGGCTCACTTACTTATCGCGCATGCGCATGTCAGGTTGTTTTGATGGGTTTTGACTGTCATGCGCATGAGTAAAAGGTTGTGTGTGATTTAGGTACACTACTCCTCTGTTTACATAGATCTGGCACGTTCATGATCTGAGCACATAGTATGAGACCTGTGAGTATTATTAAAAAGAACCACTTGTACTTGTTAAAGTGGGGGGCGGAAAAAGGGAGGTGTGAGCATGGCTACCATTATTTTGCGGAATCAGAAGATAATTTCTGTTCCTTCTCCGTTGTTCTATCCGGATAATTGACCCCAAGGAATGTCATCATTCAGGCCGTCCAGATGAGTGCCCAAACGGAAAACCCAGCGCTGCTCTTTTTGAAGTAGGCCATTTTCAGAAGGCAAGCGTTCAATTACAGTCCAGTGCAAGTCGTTGACACAGTGTTGTTTGTCCAAAAAATGCGATGCCATTTTTGTAGTTGTTTTTTTGCATCGCACGTTACTTTTGTGTTCTCCAATTCTTACTTTTACTGGTCGGGATGTCATGCCTATGTATTCAAGGCCACAGGGGCAAGTAATCATATAGACAACATTTTTTGTGTTGCAGTTCGAGAATTGTCTTTGCTCCCATGAGGTGCCATTTCTGAAGTGTATTTCTTTGCTTTTGCGTGTGAGGTGGCAGCTGCTGCAATCTCCGCAGGGGAAATGTCCTTGTACTCCAATGTTGGTTTGCCTGCCCGTGGGGTTTTGGCGAGGTCTTGTGTGGACCAAAATGTCTTTGATATTTCTACCTCTACGGTGTGCATACATCGGTTTTTCAAAGTTTAGCTGGCCACAATTCAATATTCTCCAATGTTTGTCGATTACTTTCGACACTTCATTCGACAGGGTCGAGTATGTTGTGACACATATTGGTCTTTTCTCTCCTTCCTTTGACTTGGGGTTGTCTTCTAGGAGTGCTTCCCTGTGATTATTCTTTGCCCTCTTCAATGCCCTGTTTATTGTTTTCACTGGGTATTGCCTCTGTATCAATTTCTTCTTGAGGTCCTTTGCCTGGTTATTGAACTGGTTCAGTTCCGTACAGTTTCGTCTGAGGCGTAAGAACTGCCCATAGGGCAGGTTCTCCCTCAGGTGCCTGGGGTGGAAACTATCGTATCTCAGTAGGCAGTTCCTCGAGGTGGGTTTGAAATGAGTTCGACTTTTCAATCTACCTCCCTCGCTGTATATGTTCAGGTCCAGGAATACCATGTTGGTGTTTGATATTGTGCTCGTGAATTTTAGAATAAAAATATCGTCAATGTACCTTTTCCATGTGTTGATCTGGGAATGGTATGGATTGTCTTACGCCCTCTGGTTCAATCCACCAGCACCTACCTCAAGGACACCAAAGCCGTATTACAACTCCTCGAAGACAAACAATTCGACCCGGCTAGACAGTTCCTACTAAGCCTCGATGTAGAGAGCCTGTACACAAGCCTCCCGCATGACGAAACATTACAAATAATTGAAGAAGTACTTTTCAGCGAGAGATGGAAATATCAGACCCCACGCAATTTGGTCATGGAATGCATCTCCATAGCCTTACAAGAGAATTTTTTCCAATATGACCAGACGCTATACCTACAAACCCATGGGACAAGCATGGGCAGCACTTTTGCGCCGAGTCTGGCTGGCCTGTATGTGTACCATCTTGAACATACAAAAATCCTCAACATCGACAATCCATACCATTCCCAGATCAACACATGGAAAAGGTACATTGACGATATTTTTATTATCTGGGATGGAAATATGGAGAGTGCCCAAGAGTTCGTAACATGGCTGAATGATCAAAATCGATTTCTAAAATTCACGAGCACAATATCAAACACCAACATGGTATTCCTGGACCTGAACATATACAGCGAGGGAGGTAGATTGAAAAGTCGAACTCATTTCAAACCCACCTCGAGGAACTGCCTACTGAGATACGATAGTTTCCACCCCAGGCACCTGAGGGAGAACCTGCCCTATGGGCAGTTCTTACGCCTCAGACGAAACTGTACGGAACTGAACCAGTTCAATAACCAGGCAAAGGACCTCAAGAAGAAATTGATACAGAGGCAATACCCAGTGAAAACAATAAACAGGGCATTGAAGAGGGCAAAGAATAATCACAGGGAAGCACTCCTAGAAGACAACCCCAAGTCAAAGGAAGGAGAGAAAAGACCAATATGTGTCACAACATACTCGACCCTGTCGAATGAAGTGTCGAAAGTAATCGACAAACATTGGAGAATATTGAATTGTGGCCAGCTAAACTTTGAAAAACCGATGTATGCACACCGTAGAGGTAGAAATATCAAAGACATTTTGGTCCACACAAGACCTCGCCAAAACCCCACGGGCAGGCAAACCAACATTGGAGTACAAGGACATTTCCCCTGCGGAGATTGCAGCAGCTGCCACCTCACACGCAAAAGCAAAGAAATACACTTCAGAAATGGCACCTCATGGGAGCAAAGACAATTCTCGAACTGCAACACAAAAAATGTTGTCTATATGATTACTTGCCCCTGTGGCCTTGAATACATAGGCATGACATCCCGACCAGTAAAAGTAAGAATTGGAGAACACAAAAGTAACGTGCGATGCAAAAGAACAACTACAAAAATGGCATCGCATTTTTTGGACAAACAACACTGTGTCAACGACTTGCACTGGACTGTAATTGAACGCTTGCCTTCTGAAAATGGCCTACTTCAAAAAGAGCAGCGCTGGGTTTTCCGTTTGGGCACTCATCTGGACGGCCTGAATGATGACATTCCTTGGGGTCAATTATCCGGATAGAACAACGGAGAAGGAACAGAAATTATCTTCTGATTCCGCAAAATAATGGAAGCCATGCTCACACCTCCCTTTTTCCGCCCCTCACTTTAACAAGTACAAGTGGTTCTTTTTAATAATACTCACAGGTCTCATACTATGTGCTCAGATCATGAACGTGCCAGATCTATGTAAACAGAGGAGTAGTGTACCTAAATCACACACAACCTTTTACTCATGCGCATGACAGTCAAAACCCATCAAAACAACCTGACATGCGCATGCGCGATAAGTAAGTGAGCCACTAACCCATTTTACATGCCCAGATCGACACACGTCCCCCCCTCCAACAGGTCAATGATCATGATAGGCACAGAGACGGATGTCCCATATATGGTCTTAAAAATCACATCCGTTAATTAACGAATCATAGAGCGCCATAGGCCCCATATATACCACGAACCCTGCGCGCTAAACATTACCAGCGGAGTATGGCAGGGAGGAAAGAGGCCTACTTTGGCGGACTTTGTGAGTATGAGAACAGAAAGAAACTTCCTTTACAACGAAAATCCACTGAACATACTGAGAATAGTGAGGAAAGGACTAAATCCCCCTTTTTTTCAAACCTTTTACAGATTAGGAGTCCACCTACCTACCCTGGCTTTCTGGACATGCTCGTAAGGCAGAACATGACAGTCTAAATGAGTATGAGTTCAGAACTATTAGTAACAAAAAGTGTGTCTTTTATGTATCCTTTGTGTCTGTGTTTCTTTTACAGGTTTATTCAACCGTTTGGGGCTCCAAGTGACTGCACTTGTTTGAGCCATTCCCGAGTGGCAACCAAACTCAAAAACTTTTTTCTTTTCTTTTTCAGGACATGCAACTGCATGATCCCGACAAACCGCTGTAGGCACACTATAGCCTAGTCTCTCACTGTAAATATTTTTCACTTTTTTCTAAAAATTTAGTAAACAACATTTTTTTACTAAAAAACACACGTGAGTAGGGTTGGGAAGTTGTGCACCCGTCCTGAAGAAGGAACACTGAGTTCCGAAACATGTTGACGCACACCAGAGGTAAAGTCCATAATCAAGACTACTAACCTCGCCTTGCACTTATTTTAATAGCACCAGCCAGAGTTTTCGAATAAATTTTTCTTACAACCTACTGGCCAGGTGCCTTTTTAATCCTCACCACACCCTTCACTCACATTCTCCCATATACCCCAGCACAAGCACATAACACACACCACACATAGTCAACCACTCTAGTGCTCCCGCGCAGCCGCTGGTCGTAGCACGCCGCATCCCTCTAGCGGGGTGCGAAGACCCCGATGATGAAGCATGACACCAAGGGGCCTGTTGGTGTGTGAGGGGTATTAAACACAACACTGGGTGTCCCCCATTCCCTAAGGTGTACACCCTGGTCAGTTTACTCAGCCAAGAGGAGATTCCAGGATATACTCCACCTTTGAGTTAGAGACAAGTCTAGTTCGGTTAGTCCATGTCATCAACTGAACTGCTTGTGTCTGGCTAACCAGTAATTTCAAGCCAAATACAAAAATCATCCAAGAGCAGGACATTGGTGTATTTAAGCAGAAAAAGCGAGACAGTTTTGGGTCAGGAGGCCGATAGATGAGACCAGAATTGGAAACATTGAGGTTATCATTTCAATTGAAAGAATAGTTTTTTGACAAGCTTGAAGGAAAAATGTGTTCATAGCGGTCTATTGGCATACGCACAGAAAATAACTGCTAGCCCCCTGCTCTGGCACGATTAAGCCTAATCTGTGTGCTATTCTGATAGCCAGGAGGAACTTGAATAGCGATTTTGGGAACAGATGACTCTCGAAGCAAACGTTTCAAATACACATAAAGCAGCTAATCTGGAAGTGTGGCAATATGATGCACATGATGAGGCAAGGAGTGAATACTTAGAAACATGCAGTTAGGAGATAGAGGAAAGTGAGGCAGGTTGTTACTGCTGCCTCATGGTGTATTATATGTTTATCGTACATAATAGCTAGAAGAATGCCATCGTGCCTATCTGCTGTGACACCATTTTGCAGCACAAGAAGTTTTTATGCGAATAATGCAAACGGAGAGTAGAAGTAGTTTCCGGGATGCTGATGGGCACACACGGGTGCAGGCCTTTGACTCACTACTGGTGCGACTGCCGCACATCTGTGCAGCTCTCTTCCCCACATTCAGCCTGGGAGGGTAGTACATAGCACATGACTAAACTGCAAAGTATCTAGAACAGGGGTTCTTAGCCTGTGGTCCGAGGCTCCTAGGGATTCGTCGGGCCTACTCAGGAGGTCCGCAACTGATTTACATAAATAATAGTAAAATTAATAAAGTGTAAACTAATTTTAAAAAAGCAAAACTGAATATCCGAAAAAAATTCATTATTTGATTAGTACTCAAACAAAATAGTTCAATAATTGAGCATTTGTTTGGTGTATACTTGTTTTTGTATTTTTGTATATGCTGTTGAGGTTCAAAACATTGAAATCGTTTAGGTCGGGGTCCCCATCTTCCAATAATGACTCATTGGTGGTCCACATTCCAGAAATGAGTTGGTGGTGGTCCATAGAAGTCAAAATGTTCACAACCGCTAATGTAAAACACTTTATGGCACTACCTTAAAAATGGCAGCGGCATGAGAACAATGAAAGTGGAGAGCGGAGAGCGGAATTTCAATCTGGCCGCATCTTACACACAAAGAAAAAAAGAAAGCAGTGACAAGTTTCCGAAAGGCACAACTAAAGTATATAGTTCTTTACTATCCACAAGTGTTTCCAAGACACTCCTTCAGTCTGGCAGCTGACTTGCTAAAGGCACACATTCATCAGACAGTTTTTTTTAAAGTTGTGTATGACATAAATATTTTTAAAAAACAGAATATAATTTCACTTAACAATCGATACAATAGTTTTCAGCAAAGCATCTATATCTTTTAATCAGTTTATCATTGGTACACAATTGAGAAAGTAGGGTCATGGCTTTTGCTAGCCATGACAAAGTACTTTTGAGAAGTTTAATTTCTACTTGCCAAGAAATTGTACACTATATCCAGCTTGGTTTTGGAAGATGTGTCTTTGCCTGGCAGGGTCAAGCCTGCACAAAGCATTCACTATTGTAGTCGAACTGTTTCCAACATCTACTAGAGATGCAGGTCTTGTATGTGGCATCTAATTAATCAGCCTTCAGACTTCCACCCTAGGAAGATGACTTCAGATGCAAAAGAGATTTGAGTCGGATTTCCTGATTGGCCCCCAATATCCTTTATCCTGGGCAACTTTCCAGATCCTAATCGGAATATTTTTTTGGGCTTGTCCCAAGCTTTGTCTGTGACAAGAACCTGCACAGGAATTCTGAAATGGATAACCATTAGCCCTGGTCTGGCTGAACTTCACTGGCTTCCCATTAAGCACAGAATCGCCTTCAACGCTCTGTCTTGTGCACAGATACTGAATTGGAGGGGCCCTAGTTACCTTTTCCCCTTGATCAAAGCTTACACCCCTTCCAGAGTTCGTAGAAATGGGGAAGCCGCTCTGGCAGTGATGCCTAGATTGCGTTGATTGCGACTGGTGGGTAGTTTCTTTAGTCTCCGTGTGGCCAAACTGTGGAACTTAATTCCACTCAACTTGAAACTCGAACCTTCTGAGGCAAGTTAACGAAAAAACCTTAGGCCCTGTGCTCCTACTAACTCTGCCTAAAGAGCCAAGTCTAAACTGTTTCTGACTCTACTTCTGACCTTGATATTGGGCTACTGCTTAGCGCAAGGACACTCCTTGGGAGTAACAAGACGCTCTATAAAATCTAAATAATAATTAGCCCATCGTCTCTCCAAAAAAGTGGTGTGGGGACTTTTAAGCAGATTGTGAGTTCCAACTGGGATTCTGCTCAAGTCTACAGACTCTACAGACACTTTACAGGGCAAGTGAGTCTCGCTCTCCCTCATTCATACCATGGGCTCGACAACCTCTTAGTGGTTGATGGCCACTTCAGATTGGCTTCAGAGCAGAGCCTGGGTAATCCTAGCATATTACAATTCAGACCAATGAGTTAACTTTGAGTCATCTCAACTCCTGAAGAAAGCATATTAAAGAATACTGCTTTGTGAAATGTAACATTACCAGGAAACACTTGTGTAAATGACACTCTAGAAGAAGCAGTGAGGCAGATTGGATTTTCCAATAAGGATTCCTCTGTTGTGCAGAGAAAAAAACCCACGAGACCAGGACATTAACAGTGGTATTGCTCGGAGTTTTATTGACTGGGATAAAAATCAGTTGTTTCATTTCTCCATCTTCAGGATGTTGGTTATAAATGTGGAAGCACGGCAGTCATAAGATTGAAAGCTAGCCAGTGTAACCGTGGACCCAATGGTCAGTAACTTGGTCTTCAAGTTGCTCAAACTGTTTGCTCTTTTACCTGTGTGGTCTTTAAAAGCTCCGATTTGACAAGACTCCTTCAACAATAATCTAACCATTTCAATGATAGTTTGGTATAATCTGCTTTTGCTTCCAAGCGGAGTCCTTAGATATCACTTGGAGCGTAGTTTTTGTGTTGCTTAACACGAGTGGATGGACAAACTCCAATAGGACAGCACTTGTCCAACGGCTGATGCACAGCAGTTTTATTTAGTCTTCCATCTTAACTTGTCCAGCATGTTCTTCTGCCTGGAGTGTGCAGCTCATTTCAGTGTGGATGAATATTCTGAGCTACACGATTCTTGGACCTCCCACCTACGCGGTTATGTGGCTGGCCAGCAAGGTTGTACTCGTTTGTTCATTTCAAAGATGTCTGTTTTTCTCTCTATAGATGACTGTCGTGATGCAACTTGCATCCTCATGGTGGTTTTCATCAAAGAACAGTCCTGCTTCAGTTACTACAATAAATATCCATTCTCCTGCCTTTCAGCTAGTTTCTGTAGATGCTGTTCTTCATACCTCCACCTATACGCCTTATCATACTGCTCTCTGGTAGAGAAGCTGGATAACTCCTATCGTTATTCTTTTTAGTGGAGGAGGAGACCGAATCCTACGCAGACCGTGCACACACACAAATCTAATATCACATTGATGCAAAACATAAGACACGTGGATTCCCTTTTTTTAAATTAGTCCTAGATTATTTATCTAAGCAATGCTATGTTGAACTCACTTTACCGAGCATTAAAACTTAAACTGAGGTGCGAATTATTGAAGTTGGATATTGGTATCTGTTTAGCATTACCTCAGAAGTAAATAGGATTTTACTCGAGTTGGCAATCCATTTAAACGTTTTTAGACTGCCCATAAAAGAACAATGCCGCTCTAAATAGCACAAAGCAAGGAAACTGCTGTTGCATCCTGTGTGCTGGAATAAATTCCTCTTCGACATTAGGCAGCACATAGTTGTATGATGGCAGACAATATGCCAACCAACACTTCTGAAGTGAAGCCAAAATGAGAGCTTTCTGCCCAGAACCCGATGCTTTTTAGATTTAAATCCCCAAGTGTTATAAAAGGAATTTTCTTTAATGTTTGAAAGATCGCCATAACAAAACAATTAGCACTGAATTAAGGAGGGCTGTTAGCTTAAAAAATGCGAACTACAAAATAATTTCTTTAGAACAGTCTGCAGCACTCCCCTCAGAGCAGGGCAATGAGCAGCAGGTGAGCGCTCCATTGGTGTGGGACAGCTTCAGAACTCCCTGAAAATAGTCTACTTTCACATCTTGCAAATATGCTTGAGTAAACAAATTTACCTAATCTTATAGGTTTAATGTGAGGTGGCTTACCCTAAACCATTGCCCCTATGGCCTTTGTAAGCCATGTACATAACATTGCCATTGTTGTTGGTACTCTGTTTACTGGAGATGGAGGGACAAAAGGCGGACTTGGACTTGCAGAGATTCAAAGATCTTGCTAACTTAAGGTGGCTTTATATTTCACAGTTTGGACGATAAATTAAAGCAAGAGAACGCTTTTACTAACTGACACATATATATGTGCTGTACACAGTTGGATCTAATAGTGAAATAAGGTTTCTAGCATGTGGGTAAATTATCTTAAGTGGGTACTTTACCTTGTACCAAGCAAGGGCGGGTAGGGGGAGGGGGCACATAATACAGAGATGTGCTTGAAACTCTTGACTGTTCCTGCGGGAGGATGATGAGATTGGCCAACGCTCTAAGGAGCAAACTAAAAATGTGCTCAATCTTTTATTAGACTGTATGAGCTATGTTGCATTGAGAATGGCTCTAAAAAACTTGTTTATAAAGTACAATATTAGCAAGACTGCTGTGGCAAAACCTATACAATTAGTTGTAAGTAGATGAGCAGACCCTTAGCTAAAGGTGTCTGGGTTGTGTCTGGTCTAGAAGAGTCTTTCTGCTCTACCCTATGTTACTACCCCTGATCTCTTGTTGTTCCGCCTAATTGTGCAGGCGTGGACCAGTTGAGGTAAACCCTTACTGATTTCTCAATGATGTTTTGCTTGCCCAAGGCCAAAAACCTATAGTTAACATGTGTATTTGTCTCCTCTTTTGCCATGGAAGTTCAAAATAGTTGATCATACCAATTAATTTCAAAGACGTCCCCTCTCTGGCACAACAGCTGCTTCCCTAGCATAATTTAAACTAGGAAACCTCCTGGATAGCTGCTGGTGTGTTAAAAGAAGCTCCTTCCACTTCAGTAGGTGGAGTGTTTGTAGCTTCTCAGACCTTCAAAAAACGGTGACTTTCGTTTTTTAATACATCAAGTTCAGAAGGTATTTTAAGGTCTAGCTTTTGGTTGTTTATTAAGTCAATTAAAACATTGTGAGTTGGTTTAGTAAGAGTAAGTTACCTCTGTAAATTAATGCATTTACACTTCTGTCTTTTGCAGTCGTACTGCAGAAGGGGTGCTCTCCCAAACCTGAAATGGTTAGAATCAACTTTTTAGCCATTGTTGATGTTGAACCCTTGTTGTGAGGGCACTTGGGTGGAGAAATCATGGTTTCCAATTGCTGCAGATGTTTGGCAGAGTCTCTATCCGATTAGAATCTTATTACTTTAGATACTAAATTAACCATCAAGAATATATAACCACTGCAATTTTGCTGCTTTATTTTGCACACAGGAAGCCGCACAGACATCACCTGATAATTTTCACATGTGTAATGCAGAGTTTTTGTTGGCTGTTATTAGTATATTTTAGTAGTGCTTGGGATTGGCCCTTTAAACGATAGGGATTTCTACAGATGTGGGCTGTGCTTGAGTATCGTGGTATGAAGCATTTATATTTAGGCATCTTTTTTGCCATGCAGCAATTTGTACACCTCAAACATGGTCTTGTAATTTAGTTTTGCTTTCTGTAAACCAGCCATGCTTCATATTATTTCTCTGATGTGTTTGCTCTATATTGCTCATGAAATTTGTTTTACTTTTTTTTTTGGGTCTAGTGATGCTACTTCTTGACTATGTATTAACTTCTAAATTTGGCATCATTGGGACGTAGAGCAAGCTTGCAGATTGCGCTTTATATTCTGCCTCTTCCTTTAGATTGCATCCATAATGCAGTGTGTATACCTGTGCGAGTATAGATGATTTATCCTAATTTACTTTGATATTCACCTCCTCTTATTGGCTTATGAGGGAAAGGCTAAATCGCCATATTGAAATTTTGTCTTCTGGGTGCAAAACATGTATGCTAACAGTAAAGTAAGGAATGCACAGACTTGGTTGGGAGGAAGAAGTTTTTCTGTGGAGCAAAGTTCAGACTCACTCCTGCTGTTGTCTCGATAGTTTTTAAAGATTTCTTAAGAAGACTGTGCTGACTATGGAAAAAAATGTCAATGGAGTTTAGAAGTGCAACAAGTTAGAGGAGGTGTAGAATCAAAAAGCCACTCTTCTACTCCTGCTATACTTCCTATTATATTATAAAATTAACCTTCTTTGATCCTGCTCCTAGCGGTCATACTCGGCCTCTTAATGTTGATTGCTTGTTTATATACTGCTGAGAAACTGCTGGGAATTCAAATGCTGACTTTGTGCGCTTCTAATGTGTCGTGGCCGGCCTGATTGGTTGTAGGCCCGTATTTGTATGCTTCTACTTGCACAATAAAGGTTTAAAAAAAAAAAAGCCACTCTTCCCTCGTGAACAGACACGGGAGAGTGTACAAGAAAGTGAATACGTTATTAAGGCTTTTAAGTACAGTAGCCACTCGGCAGGAAATTGAAGCAACCTCTCGGGTCGACCAAAAGGAAGTTAGAACGTATAAGTACATCGAGTGCACTAAGCAGAATTCTTTCAGAGTATCTACATTAACTGAAGAGAAATCGAACAGAAAACAGTTCTAATCAGTAGTAGAATTGAACACACTTATAAAGTTTGACTCAAGCTGGCATATAAACCAAGCTATACAATAAGGAATACAGAGCGAAACAAAATAACTATTGTCTTGATAAAGATGGAATAATAATGAAACCCATCGAAACGCGTCGATGCATCATTGTACATAATCTAAGGGAACATTTGGACTTGCAGATACGAAAATGAGTGTATCCAGGCCAGGTTTCTAAACTGTCCCATAGGATATGTTCCTTTAAAAGACAAAGTATACTGTCTAACCATTGTTCTCTTTTTATGTCATAGTATATTGTGTAAACTGATTGTTATTGGGGATTTTTTACATTTATTATTTTTATGAATTGTTTTTATCAATTGTTTTGCATACAACTGTGATAGGAATTGTATTGAAATTTTAACATTGTAACCATTTTTTTAATAGATTTTTGTAAAACTTCAGTGCTATTTAGCAATTGATTCAAATATTAGGTGGTATTTTCCTCGACGAATTGTATTATTGTGCGCCTCGTGGGGATTGATCTAGTTGTGAGTTGAACCTTGTATCCTGTTACTTTCATAACCCAAGGAAATATTTGTTTTACTATACTGCTCATAATGCCTAAATAAAAATATTCCATCACTTCAGCTGCACATAATTACTTGAACATTGTAGGCGGTAGATGCCAACCCAAACACTAACCTACAAAACATGCTTTTAAAGAATCAATTAAAAATAGACAACGTCTTCCTAAAGCCCAGTTATTAACTTTGCATAAGTAGATTATGCTACTGTCCATAGTGTACAGCCTAAGATTTTTTGCTGTTGGCAAAAAATAATCATACGATACTGAACTAACCCATCCCTTCATGAGACAAAATGCATTGACATAGTTAGTACCTGGCAATGGCTACAGAGTTATTAGGTTTGCTGGTGGTTGCTTCCTCTTTTATACCTGTGACTTTCAGTTCCAAGATGGCCAACATGTTTCAAATAACAGGTCTGGTGTCTTGCTACAATAATGAAGGAGGTCGAATGGGGAAAACATTGCAAAATGACCACATGTGCGTACTCTTGTGTGAAATCATGGACTGTCGTCTTGGAATTCTTTGTTTATAATTTATGGAGAAAAAAATTGAAAGATGGCCACGTGGATGCACGCACAGTTACAGATGCATGCTCAAGTACATGCGGCCATCAGGGAATGCTTTTTGTCATAAAGAATAACATTAAGCATTTCAAACTGCCTGCCCAGCCCACTGTGCACGCACAGGTGGCCATCTTGGAATGTTTTTTATAATGAACTCGAACAAAAAGTGTTAAAAGATGGCAATGGCCACCCGTGAATGCTCATGCATGCTTGTGCACACAGGTCCGCTTGCAGTAATTTAAAGCCTATTCAACATAGCCAGTTGCTAGCAGTAACTTTGTGTGGTGGGATAGACCTCCTAGCTGCAGTGTGGATCCGGTAGTAGTAATTCTTGGGAGCTACCGGGCCTCTGCATAGGTAAATAAAAAATATATATATTTTTTTAAAATACCAAAAACCATTGAAAGGAGCCATTTGCACACTAGTCCTAGCACTACAGTGCAATATTTTTCTGGGTCGCTACGCAGGTATATGGAGTTAGAATGCCGTCACTCACAGTGAATGCAGCCAATGCATAAAGTTGAATGGCCCTTTTCTCATCCTGAACGTTGAGTGGGTGGAAGCAAAACGTGATTGACACTGCAACACACCAGTGGCTGAATAGGGCTGACAGAAAGCTCCTCTATGTGTTTGTTCTTTGTAGGAACTGACTTTGCTAGTGTCCGTGAACTAGACTTTTAATCGACCCCTTCTTGTGAATTCCCTTAGAAATACTTTTTTCCTTTGTCATCTAACAAATAATGGTACTTCAATCAAAGTTTTCCCTTTGCTTCTGTAGCAGCAGATCTGGCTTTCAAGGCAACACAGGCAATTATCAGAAACAACCTGAGCTGTTGTACAATGAGACACACATTATCTTGACCCAAACATTTTAAGGGCAAGGCCTGTAAAGTATTTATTATAAGAAATGGGAAAGCTGTTATGACGGGCTTTAATGTGATGAGGCACGAAAACACTTGTGTGCACATAAGATTCCTTTGCACATTAGGACATTAAAGCCAAACATATTGGATGTAGTGGGCTTGTGGTATTGTATTCACGATTTTTTATCTGGCATAGAGACCGCTTTAGTTATTTTGGCAGCTTCGTTATGTGCATGCACATAGAGGGGCTTTCTGTCAGTCTTCTTCATTACTTGGTTTATTGAGTACCTTTCACGTTTTGCTTCAGCCCACCACAGCCTGCAGTATGGGGCAGTGGGTCAGCCCACCTCAGTCATTGGCTCTCTTCTCTGTGAGTGACAGCATTTCACATGTGCTTATCTGCCCAGCATTAATAGTCCATGTCAGAGCAAAAGCGAATAGGCCGTCTGCTTTGACTTCATGTATTTTAAAAAAAATTTATTCATCCTTACAACAGTTCATTTTTAAAAACCTTTTTGGAAACGGGCATCCCACAATTGGATGCGGGTATTTTTACTCACTATGATGTTTACTCTTTTACTTCTATTGTAGGTTTCTAAAAATCAACACTGCAAGATTGACAAAGCCAGACCTATCAGCATTGTCTATGTTTAACCGGCAAATATATCGTACTTATTGTATGAAAACTAGGGGCACTGTGATGCATTGTGAATATTTAAAATAATGACACTCTAAAATGTTTCAAGCATATCTTCACGTGTTTGGGGCATTGAACATAAAGTGACTGACATCTAGTAGCCACGGAACATGACCTGCCCTGTACAGGATATGGCCACGGTCCATGTCCTCTTCCTAATGTTTTTTGTACGTGCAAGGCAGTCACAGGGCAGGCAAATATCATTCTAGGCATAGGACAGGCAGGGCACAGGAAAGGCAGCCAGCATGCATCCAGAGCACATGTAAAATACATGAACAAATATCTAGTGTGAGGTAGTAAATGCATGAATGGAATTAATAGGGTAGATGTATACACTAGTCTAAAACATTTTCTACTGACATTCTGACAGTGTAGAATGAGTTTTAGAGTGAGCTTTAAAATGAACTAAGGATTTTCCCCCCCATTAAAGTTGTTCAGTAAAACAGCGGCAAGAAAATAAATATTTTTCATAAAGAGTGAGCTGCCGAAAAAGAGACCTGGAAAAAGTTGCGCAAAGGGCGACTAACTGGCTAGTGCCCACACAGTCATCCACTCCCCCAGCACTTTATACACATCTCATATAATGACTACACAGGACACATGTTTATGGGTAAAGAACTGCTTCAGGTTTATTTTCATACAACAAAAGAATGCCTTATTCTGTGGGTTATCTTACGGACGATCCAGGGCAGGCAGCCCCTCGCTGCCCCGCCCGCCTAATGAGCCAGCCGGCACGGTGAGTTGACACCCGGACAGTGCAGCACCTTTGCAGATCCCCTTCTGGATCACGTGATCATGCATTATCCTGGCACACCCTCGGTTGGTCAGGCCCCCCAACCGCCTGAAGGACTAACGGGGCGCCGTCGCGGTTTTCCCGGAACCTCCTTGCGGCTCCAGGTCTTTGGCTCAGGCACCCTTACTGTGTCAGGCAGAGGTACCCTTACTGTACAAGTCTGCCACAGAGGTACCCTTACCGTTCCAGTCTGCCTCCAGATCGCCCTGTAACTCCGCCTGCAAAACAAAAGAAACATTAAAACATTCAAGTTGCATGCCGCCTGCCACGCTGCTGGGTACGAGGATAGGGTGGGTGCAGCTCGGCAGGCAGGGCAGAACGACCGACAAAGAGGTCGCTTACAGGGCGGCAGGGGCCTAAATGCCTGGCCTGCCCCCCACAGTCATGCCCTCCCCCGGATGCACGTCACTGGTGCACACGTCCGGGGGAAGGGGCCGGAGAGCTGCCCGAGCCTCCTCTCCCTGACTGAGGGGGGGGAGGGGCTCCGACTATTGGGCAATAAAGGAGCTGCCCTGCTGATGTCTCCCTGTGTGGGACGGGGGCAGCGGCATTCTACAAAGGTTTACTAAAGCAGTCTGCATGCCTGCTTAACACCTTCGCTGCGGCGGCTATTCCGCGGCAGCGCTAAGGGGGCGGGGCAGCCGTGCAGCTCGCCCATCCTGGTGACTGAACCGCTCCGTCACAAGCCTCGGTTTAGCTGTGCTCATGACAGAGCGGTTCCGTCATGGCCCCGCCCGCTCAATGGAACGCCCAGCGCAGGCGCGGAATCCGTGCAGGCGCGGCGAGCGGGCCATGACGGAACCGCTCTGTCATCAACACAGCGCTACCGTGGCTGATGACGGAGCGGTTCCGTCATCAGCGTCGAAAAGGTTAAGGCACCTGAGCCAGCGATACCAAGCAACAGTGATAATGTGGTGCAGTGAGTGAGATCTGCTGAGCAAGACTTAACTTTGAGCGTATCCAAGGACATCTGGCATGCTACTCTTCCAGTGTTGAAAGCAATAGAAGAGATCTTCTGAGGCATCACCAGATCACTGAAGTACAAGAAAAGAACTATACTGAACTGGCAAAGTGTGAATACAGCCATTCCGACAAGGGGTGAACATATGGGGCGTAAAATATTACCACTCACCAAAACATACTAAATTTGATTAGACACAACAAAACATCCTGTTCTACTGCCAAGGCAGTAGTGTAGTCTAATGTAGGGCATGGTTGTGTTCACTAGACACAGAATTGAGACTAATTACTGGCTTTGTACCTCGGAGTCTTTGTGAGAGAGGTCTATGCAGAGGTGATAGGCTACAAGCTTCTGGATCTTGTGCAGAGACAGTACCATGTGACACTGTTATCATGGCCACCCTACTCTGCTGTAACAAAGCTTTGTCATTCTGTCTTCTTTCCTGATTCAGCTGTAGCTATAAGCTCCTGAAATATAAGCATAGCCAAAGCACGAGGGGCAGACTCCCATGCAGGATTGCCATGACTTCTGCCCATCTCCTTATTCCCCTGCTACCTCCTCTTTTCCCCATGCTACCTCTCATCTTTTCCAGGGTCTTATCATAATGGTTTGCCAAGTGTAAGCGCACGTGCACAGTGATTGTAGGGAGTTCTTAATGGTGTGGTAGGTAGCCGTTTACATTGTGGTCTCGTTCAGTGGTGTTGCAACAGCAGTCACTAATTTGATACAGTTTAGTGGCATCCCAAACATCTTAATGTGCATCGGCTGCACTGCTCCCTGTCATCTGGACTTGCATTCTTTTTCAGGTTCAGTTGGCTAGTGTGTACAGGCATGCCTTATGCTACAATGCAGGCAGTTTATAGCTTTCTTGTGCTTTACACTTTCAGGTAGGCCTTTCGCTTCTCCTCACTCAAGTAGTATGTTGCTAGTGTGCTGTGCCCTATTTTGTCACTCTCCCTTCCCTAAAAAGAAATGAACGGATGATTGGCAGAAGGGGCTAAGGATCGGTACAAGCTGCTTTCATGGTGGCACTCCCTTTGGTCGCCTGAGCTGTACAACATAGAAAAATAAACACACATGTCCCTGATGCCTTTGAGTGACTGCCCTAGTAATATTTATAAATGCTACCAACAAAGCAATTTTTTTGGAAGGAAATTAACCATAGCTCTGCTGTGTCCTAACCAGTATGTGAATGATACTTCAACAAGGCAATGCCTATGGTGGGGTTGACCCAACTCCTCTTGAATTATTATTTGTATGCATTATTACAAAAGACTGCAGGGTCAGGACTTATATCATGTGAATATTGGAGTACTGTAGGATGGTCCTGCATCAAACAAATCCAATATTTTCAAAGACATTTAATCTAGTCCGTCCCTGTGCTTGGAATTGGGTTGGTACAGAAATTTAACTTTTTATCTTGTATGACCAGAGAGTTTAGTTGCAACCAATGTTTGTCAGCATGAGTGTAGCACTTAATAGGACCCTCCCAAACAAAGTAGAGATTTTGGTTGGATTCAAAGTAATGCTTCAAAAAATGGGGAAAAGCTAAGTGGAAAGCATCTGTTTGTCTCCTGAATTGCCTGGAAAACCCAGTACTCTTTTTTTTTTTTTCTTCTGGTGTTTCCTTGCTGCAAAAGAGGGAGAAAAGCATTATCTTTTTCCACGTGTCAAAAGTGGTAGGACGACTTTTAAGATGGCAGGAAACGATCAGGCAAATATGGTGCTGTATTAGAACTCCAAGGGTGTTTAGGGACATATGAAACTGTGCGTTTTGCCTAGTTTCTCCGGGACGTATTTTTTGATCTTTGTAGGAATTTGGTTTACTGGTTGAAGGGGGTGAACCCCTACTCACGCAGCAACCACAATTCTGGTCTGGGTGTAACACAAGCAAACCCTAAATTAACCTGTGCACACCCCTCTGGTAGCTTGGCCCAAAGCAGTCCACCTTACCTTAAAGGCAATGTGTAAAGTATGTATGCGGCACACAGACCGTAATAAAGTGAAAACACAACACAAGTAAAATTCCACACCAATTTAGAATAATAGAGTAAAATTTGATAAATGATTTGACACCAAAGCCACAAAACTCCAGTCCTTTGAACAGGAGATATGTAATTTCAAAGATGTTGTTATAATAGTGCTTAAAAGCACAAAGCACCAACCGTAATTATGTGGTTGTGACATACTGGGACAGAGTCGCAAATTCAGGCTAAACAAGCCCCTCAAATCATGGTGTTGCATGGTCCCACGTCGGATGTATTGCGTAGCAGCAGTTCCAATGCGGAGATACGAGGTGATATGTCACGCTGTGTCTGTTCTGCTAGGACCACAACTGGTAATGGCAGAGCACCTTCAGACCCACTTCCAAAGGTCCAGGGCTGGTGTGGCACCATTTAGGGGCAGGGCTCGCAGAAGTAGTCCACACGCAGGGTTCAAGGTGGTTGGAGCCTTTTCTGTCCCTGAAGCTCTGATGAGGCCGGCCAACTAGCCCTTAGAGTCTCACTGATGGTCCTCGGTTCAAGGTGCAGATCCAGTCCTCACTCAGGAAGCGGGGCAGTGGAGTAGCAGTCCTTATTGCAACTCAGCAGTCCTTCCGAGTCTTCCATAGTTCCAGTGGTGTAATGAAAAGTTGAGTCTGAGGGTCCACTAGTTATCCTTGGTGCTAGCTTTGAAATAGGAGAAGTGTACAGAGGGTTCCATCCTCAATGGCGTTTGGAATTTCTTTACTCCCTGCCATGGCCCAAGTTTGTCTGGGGACACAAAAGACTAGTGTAAAACCTTTTGTAAGTATGCTGAGGCAGAGCTTTTGTGATGTGCCTTTGTGGTAGATCACAGCGCTACCCCCCCTATCAATGCAGAAATGGCCCATCTTGCCAACACCTATTCCCCCTTGTCGCACTATCTGGGACCTCTACTCCAAGACCGTCAGCCAGCTACACCTAGTCATGTGATCCAGGATACAGGCAACAAATGGTCGAGGACAAGAAAATGGCAACTTCCTAAAAGTCCAGACAAAGGGCACTTTCCTCGCGCACCCGTCTGTTGCACTGCTGATTGGGGAAGATATCTCTCCCAGTACGCCAATTATTCCTGAACTATCCTTGTTTGTCATTATTTTTCAATCATTATATTAATCTTTCTGTATTTAATCTTCCTGCTGGACTTTTTAATCGCTGTGATATGAGACGTTTCATAGTATCTAGGCGCATGCATTGCAAACATAGTTTTTCATTGAAAAAGGATTAAATTATCTAAGGGAAGGAGTGCATTCTCACACATTTGATTCAACTTTCTAAAAGTGGCATTTTCTGAATTGTGACTTTAAAATCCAACTTTATCATAAAGAGGGTTTAAAATTAATATTCCTAACTGCTCCCAATTGAAAGTTATCACTTATAAAACATAATAAGGTAGCCCAGTATTATCCTGTGGGAAAGGCAGACCCTGTTTTTCACTACCATGACATGTAAAAAGTTAAAAGTACATGTCCAATTTTTTAAATACGCTCTACCGTGGCCTTTAGTTTGTGTTGGTCCTACCCTAGGTGTGACTGGTATGTATTTTGCCAGGTTGAAATGGCAGTTTAAAACTACGCTCACAGATTGCAATGGCAGACCTGAAACATGTTTTAAAAGGCTACTTAAGTAGGTGGCACAATAAGTGCTGCAGAGCCACTAGTTGCATTTCATTTACACGACCTGGATTAATGTAGTACCACTGTACCATGAACTTGCAATGAAATTAAGTATGTCAATAGGGTGGAAACCAGTGTTACCATGTTCTAGGGAGAGGATACACACACTTTACCACTGCTAACCAGTACTAAAGTGTGCAGTCATAAGGTCAGCAAAAATGAGTCCGCAAAAACAGGAGGAATAACCGCTTCATTGCGTCGGACGGCCAGGGGCCGTCCGAACTGCGCATGCAACATTTTTTTGCGCACCGCGGCAGACATTCCGCCGCGGCGAAGCGGTTAAAGGCAAAAGGTTGGGGTAAACCACGCTAAAGATGTCCGTTCCAAAAATCCTATACTCACCTTTCAGATTGAATTGTATATGTGATATTTCAACATTAGTGATGTTTTTTTTAAATATGTAGTTGCTTCTATTGTATAGTACAGCGGAAGGTTCTTTATTACCAAAAGGTCAAGGAAGTAAATGTAAATCTGTTCCAACAGTGCAATCTCAGGCTCTTGAAACATTGATAAACCATTTGTCAATTCACCAAAAGGCTTCGGTGCCCTAAAATAGCTATACACAGTGGTTTATTGATGTGTCTATGCTAGCAGGCATTTGAAAACATATTTGGTTGTGATATTTCGTTAGGATTGTAATGTTTAAACCTACATTGTTAAACCTGTGTCTCCTGTCTCCATCCTTTATAGCGCATGCCCACTTCGGCTAGCACCGCGTTTATAGAAGAGTTATCAGTAAACTTGCCATTGTCTTTTTCCAGTCAGCTGTGAGGACGTCATCAAGGTGAAGCATTTTACTTCTGAAGACTGGAAGTAATTGAAGGGTTCAGCTGCTTTAATCATGGAACTACCCTTCCGGAAAGAATTGGACAAGTACAAGGATATTGATGAGGATGAAATTCTTGGCAACCTTTCGGAGGCGGAGCTGAAGCAACTAGAGAATGTTCTGGAGGAACTTGATCCTGAGGTGTGTATATCATCTGTTTATATTGCGCAGAATGTATCCTAGATTTCACTGTAATATCCATGTTTAACATCTTCTTTCCCAAGCAGTACTGCGTAGTCTGTTAGTACAATCCCCTAATCGAATTGTGCTGCATCAAAACTCGTTGAAGTAGCCTTCTGGTAGCATAAGCAAATACAAATAAAAGGCTTTTCTGTGTATTGTAAGCACAATACAAATAACCTCTATAATAAAGTATATAACTTGCTATGCATGAAAAATTCCATTTTGCAGTCATGAGTTATTTTATGTATTAAATAGCCCAGTCCCAGTTTCATTGTACCACAAGATGCTTCTACTACTTTGTTCTACTTTGCATTGTTTGTCCAGTCATATTAGCCCAACATTTTACTATGCCAAAGCATCGCTAGAAAAAACAATTTGTCATGGAGTACCTAATATTTTTAGCTTGTATAGTTTGTTTTTAGAATGATGTGCTATAGTATGTTTGTTTAACTTGACATTTCTGCTGCATGAATTTTCCTTTAAAAATGTGTTGTCTGCTCATGTATCTTTTTTGTCCTTTTTTTGTTTAATGTGGAGAACGTGTAATTCAAATTTGGTAAAGGCATGGGAAGGCTGAGTACATTATCTGCCTTTTTGGCCTTGTAACATTTGAAACAGTGAACACTTGCTAGGAAATCATTATAGCTAGACTTTGTGTTACTATTTCTAGTTCTCTAAAACTCATTTCTTCCCATATCGTAAAATTCACTAATACCATCCAAAGCTTTCATTGGTATGTTATATGGATTCCTATGGCGCCCTATCACCTGGGAAGATATCCTGGCGCTTTTGCAGGTATGCAAGACTAGCCTTGAGGGGACTTACTCGAAGAGTCGGGTCTTCAGCTTCTTGCGGAATTTAAGAAGAGAGGAGCCTCTAATGTGGTGTAGGAGGTTGTTCCACCTTTTAGGTGGAATGTATGAGAAGGCTTACCTGTTCACCTGTTTTTGAGTATGGTTGGGACATATGCTACTTAGTGTTAGGCTGTTAAGAGGTGACTGGAGGGTTGGTGGAACAGGTCGCAGCTCTTCAGGTCTTGTGTAGCACTTTGTATATATGGGTGAGAAGCCTGTACTGTGCACCCTTGTGTTTCAGGAGCCAGTGGTGTCCCCTCAGGTGAGGTGTGATTTGAGATTGGAGTGGGAGATTGAGTACGAGTCTGCGGGCTGTGTTTTGGACAATCTGTGGTCTGTTTGAGTTGCTTGGTGATTAATGCCGCGTATATGGCGGTCCTTAGTCCAGTCTGCTTGTGATGAGGGCTTGAGTGACAGTCTTCCTGGTGTTATGTAGTGCTGCACTGTAAATAGTCATTAAAAATTACCCTAAATTAGCTGGTAATTACTTTAATGGAAAGTATTGTTATCCGGTCAGGAGTCAATTAGAAAAGTAACTCATAAGATTAAATAATGTGGGCATGTAAAAGGATGGGTGCTCTTAAGCTCAATGGTTTGAGAACGGTTTCACGTTTTCGGTACACATTACTGCATGTAAGAATCAAGTTATGATGGCAGAACAATATTTTACTGACCTGTAGACTTTGCCTTCCTTTTTTTTGCATACGTTAAATTGCTCTACTTGGGAGGCTTATAAAGAATCCCGATTTCAGTTGATGTGCCACTTACCCCAAAGTACCAAAACTGATTTCCAGTTTGAAACTTATCTTGGGTTCATGCTTCTCTGATTGAGCATTTCTGTCAAAAGGCTTAGAGCCCAGGAAGTCCTGAAATTGTCCATGCTACAAGAAGGAAACCATGACTGAGTAGACCTCAAAGTTGTAAGAATTGTGAATGTTTTCTGACATCATACTCTAAGGATTAATCTCGGAATCCTCATTCGAGAGAGTTATGCATAACCCTTTTTGGAGTACAAGCCTGCAGGATGACCTTTAATGTTTGTTGAGCCTATATCTATTTTTCAATATAAGACTTAAGGAGTTTAGTTGAGAAGCTGCTGATATCGTGCCTAGTTTACGATGAATATCCGCGAGGTAAAGGGGAGGAATGCCCAAATGGGCGGAGGTGTGGCTGGGACTTTGGACCAGTTGATAATCCGAGCCAGTTCAGTCTTAGCCCTTGAAATTGCCCTGACTGAGCGTCGCCTATCTCTAGATCCCTTGCAATTAAAACGATCGTCACTGGGCGGTTTGATGTCTGTACGCTCACCCGACCGTTGTTTAGCTATAGGCACAGATCCTCTCGACTCAGCAGGAGGTATCAGCCAGTCTCCACATGTACCACTGAACATTTCTACTATAATGGAGTCTCCAACTAGCCCTATGCCTTTTGAGTTGGTGCAAGAGGGTACAGCATGCAGCACATTTCCACGAGTTACAATAATGTCTGTGCCGGCTACAAAGAGAAAGCTGGGAGGGGGCCCACAAAGGCAAAAAAATGCAAAGATTCTTAAAACGAACAGGAATGGTGGGTCTGCGACTCCAACACAATCAACGATAATTGAGCCTCAGACTACCACTACCTTATTGGGCGCTCCAAACTCTGACCCAGTTGGTGTTCCCTCGCTTGAAGCTGACGAGGGTTTATGGGTCAAAATGGGGGCCCTAATTTCGGCATCTTTATCTCCAATTCTTGAGAGATTGACACTAATTGAGGAGCAATTAACTAATTTTGAACTGTTTGTTGTGTCTAATCTTGGTTCTATTAAGGCCTCACTGGGGGAAAATAATCTGCCCTCTGAAACGATACCGAATGTGTTGTGTAACCCCGTAAATTCCAATCGCCCATCAGCCATCTTATTCAATGCTTTTATTATCTAGTAGGAATGGCAGGGCAGGTATTGCTTCTGATGTTGGTGTAGTGGCTCAGGGAGGCTGTGCGGACGAGATAGGGAACACATCTAGTGAATTTGCCAGCTTATTCCGAGTACTCCTAGGGTGGAGGGAGGCAGAACTTGTGTTAGGACAGCAAGTAATATCCTACCAAACAACCCTATTTGTTGTTTAGATAACCAACTCACTACTGTCCCTGGGCGTTCTGGTTGTGATTCCTTAGCAGCGCATTATGGATTGGCTAATAGCTTGTCCGGAAATGATTATAAGGTATTACATCTTCCACCTGCCGCCTCTCCACTGGTGGTGGCTCAGAGGAATGTAATGACCCTACAAGCTGGGCAGACTAAATCCACTGACCAGTTAATGGCAAAAACAATGCACTGGCGCAGCGCACATTTGAAGGAAGCAGGGGTATGGGGTTGGGATGTTTGTAATCAATTGATAATGCCAGACTTTAATCTTGGGTTGGATATTCCAGTAAGGATGGGGGGTGACTGTGTGGTTGCCAATTTCAACAATGAGTACGTAGTTAGACCCCTGTTGGAGTGCTTAGGGAGTGGGAATGAAGGGCACTGTCCCGGAAAAATATCGCTCCTGCCTCTAGGGTTTTTCTACAGACCTAGTTATTATTCCCCACCAGGAGGGGGGGTTTGTAGTGCCCTCCATAGAGCCATGGGCCGACCCTTTCACCTTAACCTAGTCAATAGATTTGCTCCTTTGGGACACACTACTTCCTCCTCTGTTAGAGGTAATGAATAGTACCTTGTTGCACGGGGTTTTTCCCTCCGCCTGGAAGAAAGCGATTGTTAAGTCATTACTAAAAAAACCCTCACTTGACCCCACCATCTTAAAAAAATTTCGACCCATATCCCTACTTCCTGCCCCCGCCAAAATGCTGGAGATCTACCTGAATTAGCACTTGTCTGCTTTTCTTGACTCAACTGGGTTCTTAGATCAGACCCAGCATGGTTTCAGGAAACTACATAGCACAGAGTCTGCACTCACCATGGTGACAAATAACATCAGAATGAAAGTGGATCAGGGACAGACCACGCTGCTGGTTCTACTCAGTCTGAACGCAGCATTTGACACCCTATCTCCCTCAATTCTAACATCTCGTTTGAAGGAGATAGGAGTGGAGGGGCCCGCTCTAAGCCTTCTGTCCTCTTTTTTAGATCTTAGAGAACAGAGGGTCAAACTTGGAGAATTCCTCTCCCCTGCTACATCATTGCAATGCGGGGTACCACAGGCGTCGGCTTTAAGCCCGACCCTATTTAACATTTATGTGGCCCCCTTAGCGAGACTAGTAAAAGCGCAGGGTATGGAAGTAGCGTCATACGCAGACGACACTCCGATCATGGTGTCACTGGCCCAACCGGTCAGCACCACCGCATCCAGCTTCAGGAGCTGTATGCAATCAGTCTCTGACTGGATGATACTCAACTCCCTGAGGCTGAACGGCGATAAGACCGAGGTGCTTATCTTCGGAAGGGACCAGGATGTATGGTCGAATGAATGGTGGCCGCCATCCCTGGGAACATGCCCGGTCCCCTCTCATTCAGCCAGGAATCTAGGGGTTATCTTTGATACCTCACTGGCAATGACCCTTCAGGTCAACAGAACTGTGGCTACTTGTTGGGAAATTATCAATATTCTCCGACGAATTGTTCACTACTTTTCTCCCCAAGCTAGGAAACAGACAGCAGTTGCACTGGTCGGTTCAAGACTGGATTACTGCAACTCACTTTATGCAGAGATCAACAAGGGACTGATCCAGCGCCTCCAAATAGTACAGAACGCGGCCGCAAGATTTGTATTAGACATCCCTCGCTCCTCCTCTGCGACACTAGCCAGAAAGAGCCTTCATTGGCTTCCCATAGAGCACCGTATCTCCTTTAAGATCATCTGTCTGGTACACAGGGCACTGAAAGCTGGAACATCGGATGGGCTGGGATCTCTTCTCTCTGGCTATGTCCCTAGCAGATGTCTACGTTCATCACAACCCCATCTTTTGCTGATCCCCCGGACTAAGAAGTCCAGATGGGGAGGAAGAGCCTTCTCCATAGTTGCCCCGCGTCTCTGGAATGCACTTCCATTGGAACTTAAGTCCCTATCCTCTTTGCCCCTTTTTAAAAAGGCTCTTAAAACATGGTGTTTCAAGAAAGCCTATCAGTAATCTAACTCTTTAAACATGAAAATAATTTTGGGTTAGGCGCCTTGATGCCCTATGGGTTGTGTCTGCACGTTATAAATCTGCTTTCATTTCATTTCATTTCATTTCTTTGTCTGGCTTAGATGCCTGTGATTGACTGTTACCTGCAGAACCATCAGGGACAGAGAACATCCCTAATCAAATCGTTACTCCCCATGTGATAGATTCAAGCCCTCAGTTAGTAATAATTAGTGGGTCACAGTGTGCGAAGGATTTGGTTCCGATAGAATAAGGTGAAGGATCAAATCCCAGCACACTGAGTATTTTATCTTGGAACATCGCTGGCTTGCTATCGAAGACTAGCTCCTCTGATTGGTCTAATTTCATAGAGTCCTATGATGTTGTTGCCTTTCAGGAGACCTGGGCTTTGCGTAATATTTTTCGGCCAGGATACTTGCATTTGGTAAGCCAGCAATTGCAAGCACTAAAGGGCGACCCTCAGGTGGATTAACTACTTGGGTCAGACAACAGGCGGGTTATCTGGTAGAAGAACTAGGGATCGATAATCCGAATATTCAGGTCATTAAAATAAATCCTGAGTATGAACCTAAGTTTATATTGATAAATGGCTAAGCTAGAGGGCTGGTGGGTGAAAAGGTCTCACCGACCATCTCCAGCCTGGACAGATTTATTAAATCATTAAAAGGGTCATGTAATCAGATTATTTGGGGGGATTTCAATTGCACGTTTGAGCCACTTGGATTAGAAGACTGGAGCCTCACTAGTGATGAGGATGCTATTTGGGGTGTTCCGTCTTTGATGCTCGCTCCAATTAAGAAATGGACAGAAGCTGTCCTACAGTTAAAAAGTCCAACATTGGAGAGGGGGCTTCGGGCTGCCAACGGAAGATGTAAATCGGACAGTAAAGGCAATCCCATTTATACTAACAGGCTAAGAAGCAGCAGGATCGATTACTTCTTCATTAAATTAGAATTTAGGCAAAGGGTGATGGACATGGAGGTTTTGAAAAGATCGGAGATCGATCATGATCCCCTGAGACTGTTAATAGAGGTAAAGTGCTGCCCACTTCCGAGGTGTAGTACAGATATTGTAACAGCAGACGTAATTATGACTAACGACTGCCATAGGATAAAATGGGCAAAGGTCTCGGAGGATGAGGGCATTATGATCCAGATCAAGTCAACACTTGCAGATTCTCTTACTGCCGTCTCGCAACTTAACCTTAATGAGGCCACTCTCCCTGCCCTTACAACAGCTCACAAGGCCCTGTTTGCTAAGCTGAGATCCTTTTTTTATAAAACCTATAAAAAGAACCAATATGTACCCTATCTATAATTCAGCAAAATGGTATGATGGGGCATGTAGGATAGCCTACAGGGATTTGTCTAAAGCAATAACGGCAGGTTAAACGCAGGAGGTAAGGAAATTAAGGTCTGACTATAAGGCAACCCAACAACTGGCAAAGACCGATGGAGGGACCCTTTAGATGCGAGTAATGGGAAAAACTGGTGTCGATTCTGGCAATTAATTAAGTGGGGTAGAGATAATGCCGGTCCAGTACCAGTCAACAATGGCCCCCCAGACGTTTGGGTTGCACATTATCAGACCCAATTTTCATCGCTTGCAAATAGTACTGGGCAGTACCAATGCGCAGTCCCGGAGTCAGTCCTAACATGTACTCTTGATGGGGTAGCTGCAGGTAGGACCCCGGGCCCGGATTGTATCCCGGCGGATATATTTAAATCTGACTGGGAGAATTGGCTTAAATGTATTTTTATTTTTGCGAATGGTTTGGTCAGAGGTGCCCCCATTCCGGAATCCTGGTGTGGGGCTGAAATTATCCCTATTTACAAAAAGGGATCGTGCCAGCCCAACTAATTATCGGCCCATAAGCCTCATAGACACTATGCAAAAGCTGGTGGCCAGATTAGTGCTAAGCAGGGTAAATAGGTGGATTGATAACGAAATCCTATCCACCTACCAAGCAGGATTTCGTTCCCATGTTAGCACTATCGACCAAGTCTTCAGATTCATGTTGATATACTGGAATACAGTGGTCTTAGCTGGGGGGACCCTGTATGCAGCACGGACGCCCCTACTCTTGCTGGATCGAGGGTTCCCCTTTTAATGTTTGCAGACGACACCTTAATCTTGTCTAAAACACAAGCTGGTCTGCAAAGAGCCCTAAACAGATTTAGTCTTTTCTGTAATGACCATGATCTTGTAGTCAATGTTGACGAGACGAAGTTCATAGTCTTACATAAATATAAAATTGTGAAAGCCAGAGTAGAAATGAACAATGCGTCCCTGGAACAAAATGACTCCTTTACATATCTGGGCATTACCATGGGCAAAAGGATGAATTGGAAGCCACAGATGGATCTGCTAGTCTTAACCCCTTCACTGCGGGGCCGATTCACCCGCTTTGCTGGGGATGAGGGGGTTGCGCACAGCGCTCCCATGCTCATGACGAGCACAGTTCTCTTGTGCTCATGACGAGCTCAGCTCGTCATGACCACGCCCATTCCTTAGAACGCCCAGCACAGCAGGGGAATTAGCTGCGCGTGTAAGCGTTCTATGGTCATGACTAGCTGAGCTCGTCATGAGCACACGAGAACCATGGCTCATGACTAGCTGAGCTAGTCATGAGCGTGGGAGGGGTTTAGGCATAACCAACTAGCAGGGGCCCTTCTAAAAGAACACCGGCTATCCCAAACTAAACCAGTTGCTCAGTTTCTAACTATATACCAAGAGAAGGTTAGAGCTTCAATAATTTATGGAGCGGAACTTTGGGGCTTCGAAAACGCAGTTCCATTAGTCCATGCCCAGAACAAGTTTCTGAGGGCATTGACTGGCCTTCCTCAATCGACACCACTTAGACCTCTACTTTCAGATCTGGGTTGTATTTCTTTTGAGGAGGCTGCGGGCTTTAGACAGCTTGCCTATTGGCGAAGACTTTGGACTATCCCGGAGTTAGCTCCCTACGCGCAATCAGTTAAGTATATTAGAGAAGCTGACAAATCCAATCAAATCATATGGTTACTAAAGATTAAGGCTTCTTTATCGGATATGGGTCTCATCCATCTGTGAGATGACCCAGAAGGGAATTCTTTCCCCTCAAAAACAGATTTTAAATCCTTATATTGGGACATGGTCTGTCAGTCTCTTTCTCTGGTGAATAGTGTTTCCCTAACAGGTCTCTTTTTGGATCACAGAATAGAATATAGGCTGGAGGCCTATTGGGATACCATTACGAGCCCTGGTGACAGGAAGCTCTATCACCAATTTAGAGTGGGCACTCTACCCCTAAAATCTTTTACTAAAAAGTGGGGGAATTATCAAGATACAAAATGTCATATTTGCCCATGTGAGGAAGAGACCTTACCACATGTTCTGTTTGTGTGCCCTGCATACAAGTGCCCTCGTCCTAAATGGCTCAAGCCGGTTTGTGCTAAAATAGGAACAAGATCTTGTCAAACGGCTTTGCGTATCCTAAAAACTGATACTAGTGAAGTCCTAGTTATTGCTATGGCTAAATTCTGGAGTTGGACGTGGGCCCTTAGGAGGAATAGTTTGCACGGTACTACGTAACATGATTTTATTGAGTGTTACTGTGTTTATGTCTCATCTAATCTGCTTATAAGAATGAACTGTCTAACCAAAACTTGTCTAATTATGGATATAATTTCTTTTTATTATGAATTTTTATCTAGTTCTAAGAGAAAAGGATTTATAATCATTTTATAGTTTGATATGTGCCTAGAATTTTAATGGAATCTTATTATAAGATGTTTTTTAATCTTTTTTTTTTTTTTTTAATGGTACCATGATTTTTAACTGCTTTGTATTGTCTATGTGTCTTTTATGATTGTTCATGATCGAATAAAGACAAATTGAATTGATATAATTGTGAGAAGCTCCATCTCTAATGGAACCCAATCTATACAAAATACAGGGTATGTAATGTCTAGGTACTTATTCCTGATGATATCCCAAAGTTCTGTTGCTGCTAAATTCAATAATTCCAACAAACCTTCTGCTGTCATGGAAATATTATTTTCTTGACAAATGTGGCAGAAGATTAATCCACTAGGTGCTTTTGCTTTTGACTAAAAGGTTAAACCTTTATACCTTTCTCATGGTATAAAGAATCTCACTTCATTCTCCATGTTGTTGCTTAACTGCTGTTCGCTCCCTAAACACTCTGCAGAAATCTCTCTACTATTAGAGGAAATAAGCCCTGACGTCTTTTTCGCCACCGAGACCTGGCTACAGGAACATTCTGAACCTGACCTGGTACAAGCACTTCCTCCTGGCTATCAAATATTCCGCCTCGACCGGAAAAAGGGCATTGGCGGTGGTCTAGCTATAATTTACAAATCAAATTACACTGTCACCAGTACCCCCGTAGACTTCCCAGACTGCGAATGCCTCCCATTTTTCATAAAATTAAGTGCCACACATACCTTTTCGGGTATGCTTATATATCGTCCCCCTGGACCACAAAGGCAATTTCTCTCAGATCTCACCTCGATAGCGGCAAGTCTTGCAGTCAGCACTGCTAATTTCACAATTCTGGGTGACCTTAACATCCACCTGGATGACCCAAATGACTCTATAGCAAGGGATCTGTTTTTGGGCCTAAGTGCCCTTGAACTGCACCAACGTGTCACCGGGCCCACTCATCAAAAGGGTCATCTCCTGGACCCCGTTTTCAGCAACTGTAATAACCTCCACATTGGAAATTCCTCTCCCCTCCCCTGGTCAGACCACTTCCTTATCCCGTTCACCTGGACCCTGCCCGATCACTCCCCCCCCCCCCCCTCCCCCACCCCCCCTAACCCCCGTTGGCGCAACGCTCACGTAACTGGTCTAAACTCCACCTATCTGAGTGGAAGGAACTCCTACAAGGTACTAAACCTACTAATACATCTATCCCCACTCAAGACCATGACAACTTCAACCTGTGGATCACCAGTTCCCTGGATACAGTTTTACCACTAAAAAATTCCCACCCTAAACGGGGCAATCCTACAGCCCCGTGGTACTCAAACGAGCTACGAGAGGCAAAACGTGTATGTAAACGACTGGAGAGGAAATGGCGCCTCAGCTACCTCCCTTCAGATAAATCATGCTATAGAACAGCAATCAAAAACTACAAAACGGAAAGTCATCTGGCCCAGGCTAAATACTTCAAACTCAAGATTGAAAACGCAGCGTCCAAACCAAAAGAAATGTATCGAATAGCCAAAACCCTTCTACAACTTCCTGAACCACCGAAGCACCACAACAATACTCAGGCCCATTGCGAGGAAATAGCTGAGTTTTTTTACCAGAAAATTGAAACCAACTCCTCTTTCCCCCTCCTCGTCACTCCACCCACAGATTTTCGTCAACACAGGTAGCCCGCCAGTCCCTCTTCATGATCTGAACAGCTTTCCTCCTTTAGAACTTACTAATTTGAAGAGACTTATGGGACAGGTCAAATCTGGATCACCCACCGACCCTGCTCCCCCCAGTACCCTCACACAGATCACACCTTTGATCTCGCCTATTATTCTAGACCTGCTCAATTCCTCACTCCGTACTGGGATCGTCCCTTCCCTATGGAAAAGAGCAATGGTCAAAGCCCTTTTAAAAAAAAAACAATCTCGACCAATCTAACCCCGCCAACTACCGTCCCATCTCCCTCCTACCATGGTTCAGTAAACTCCTCGAGAAGCATGTCAACTCCGTTCTCACCAACTTCTTAGAAGTCAATAACATCCTCGACTCCTCTCAGACCGGCTTTAGGCCCCGTCACAGGACGGAGACGGCATTGATTGCAGTGACGGAGGAGGCACGAAGGATCCTGGACGATGGCGGTTCTACGGCCATCGTCCTACTCGACCGAAGTGCCGCCTTCGACACTGTCAATCATAACATCCTACTCCATCGTCTTGGAGGAATAGGAGTGACCGGGACCGCTCTCAGTTGGATGAGTTCCTTTCTGACTGACAGATCCTTCAAGGTTTTTGAGAGAGACTTCACCTCTGCCAGTAGACCACTTACTTGTGGAGTGCCTCAGGGCTCATCCCTGAGTCCCACCCTTTTTAATGTCTACCTGCGCCCCTAGCTGATGCCGTCCGCCCATTTGGTGTGAAGATCGTCTCCTATGCGGACGACATGCAGCTAGTGGTATCTCTGGACCCCCCCCTAAACTCTCAACACAGCCTACACAAATGTCTGGAAGCAGTCGCCACCTGGATGTCCAGCTCTTGTCTTGGGCTTAACGGGGAAAAAACTGAGATAATGCTCTTTGGTAATAACATCGCCAAAACCATAGACCCCATCTGGCCTCCTTGCTTAGGCAACCCCCCGCAACCCAAGGAGCAAATCAAGAGCCTGGGCATCTGGCTTGACCACACTCTGTCCTTCAACCATCAGGCCACTAAGCTAGCTGCGACCTGTTTTGGCCTGATGAGACTGCTCCGCAAAATTCTCCCTTTGCTTCCATTCCACTCGAGACGAATCATCGTTCAAGGATTGATCCTCTCCCGCCTCGACTGTGGAAATGCCTTATATCTTGGAGCACCCCAATCCACAATCAACAGACTCCAGGTTATTCAAAACTGTGCAGCAAGAATTCTTCTGGACATCCCCTGCCGAACGTCAGTAAGAGCCAGACTGAGAGATTTTCACTGGCTCCCGGTGAGATCTAGAATCGAGTTTAAGAGCATGTGCATTGCACACCGCTCTTACTGGGGAACAGGCCCCCCCATTAACTCCTCCTTTGTGAAAACCTACCAGCCCACTCGTTCTCTCAGATCTGCGACCTCCCACCTCGCCTCAGTACCACGCATCAGGAAGGCCAGATGTGGTGGTCGTTCGCTCTCCTACAACCTGGCCAGGATCTGGAACTCCCTCCCTCTCAATCTCAGATCCGAACCCAACCTCCTTACCTTCCGAAAAATTCTCAAAACCTGGCTATTCAGCAAAACCTCTGTTTAAAACCAAAACCTAGCCTCCCTCTTCCTACCTCTCCGGATTAGCTCAAGCTCCCTACAGCGCTGGGACGACCCTGGGTAGCCAACGCGCTCTACAAATCCTCATTCCATTCCATTCCATTCCAAGACCACTAGAAGCAATTGGTTCCATAATCTAATGTGAAATGACATACTAGAATGACAAATGTCCCAGCTATTGTAACGGAAAGTTTCAATTCTATTAAGGACTCAGAGGTGAGGCTTATGCTATCACTTTCTTTATTGTACTCATAGCAGCCATTTCATTAAAACTATTTTAAAAGAACTACAGTTTTCATGAATTATCGGGAATTTAGGTTATAGACAACGTTAACAGTCCATGAACATCCAATCAGGAGACATGGTCTGTAAGATAATCCTCTGTTCCGGTCAGTAGTGCCTCTTCCGTTGCGTGAGTCATGCCAAACTCCTGTTCTCATGTGTCCTGCTTCCTAGTTTCCGATCCTGTAAAGAAAGGTATAATCACTATTCTAACCTCCAGTAACACAGATCATACAATGCACCAATATATATAACATCAATGCAAAAAGCATCATCTTCTATCATCAATCCAAGAAAACCACTTCACAATCATGAAGCAACAAAAGAACCTTTATTACTTATTAGTCATGGGGAGGGTCTCCTAGATCAGAAATCTGCTGGTGGGACAATCTTCTCCTCTGAGTCCTTAATAGAATTGAAACTTTCCACTACGATAGCTAGGACATTTTTAATTCGTTCATTTTTTGTCCGGACCGGAGGCGAGGATTATGCTAATTCAAAGCTGGCTTACCACCAATTGTGCCCTATCCAACACTGGTTTAAAATAAAACCTTTTAAAGATGGAGTCAAAGGACCGATCGTCCGCATTCCTAATATCCTCCAGGCGAGCCCCTAGGCTGAACTCTTTTTAAGCCATAGCTCCTTGAGTGGAATGTGCTCCAAAAATCTTCAAGTCTACCCCAGCCTCCTGTATAACCCACCTTACCCAGTGGGTTATGGTAGGGGAAGAGGCCAATTTATGCGGTTTTCGGAGGGCAATCAAAATCTGCCTCTTTCCCCCGGGGTATGAAATTCCACAACATCGCCTCGTAAGCCTACAAGCACTGAACGACACAGTTTCAGAGAATCCAGAAAGGCCAGGTAATCCATCACTCTCGTATTGGATTTGGTACACCTGCTAACTGTGAAGGACACTCCAGAGAGAGGAAAAGACCTTCCGGTAAAATCCAATATCCAGGGACCGAACGTCTGAAACCTTCCTACAGGACACAATGCAGAGCAGCATACCCATCTTGGCATACAGCTACTTCCGAGATAGAAACTAATTGGGTTGCCACGATAAGAAGAGGGCACCTTGTTGACATCCCACAGTGCCGAATTATGTGGTTCCGGTTGCAGTGACAAGCGAATGTCCCGGAACAGTCTGCAAAGAAAAGGGTGTTACGCTGACTTTGCCCTGTCCACAGGCACATGAACCGCGGAAATGGCCGCGCGAAAGGTGTTGATGGAATGATAGGCCATTCACAGTTGTGATAAACTGTCCAGGAAATTAAGGATCTGGACTACACTGACACCCACAGGATCACAAACCCATTGCACACACCAACTGGTCCACCTCGTCCATGCAGACTTGTAACACTTGATAGTGCACTCTGACCAGATCTTTCCAAGGAGGTCCTCAGCCTGTTCCGAAGGTCCCAGGAGCAGCCATTAACTCCTGTAGTTCGCCACGCCATCAGGTGAAAGGACCCTTCCAGAACTTAGTTGGTGTGGGATCTGGTTCGGCTTGAGAATTAGAGTTGGAAACAGGAGGAGAACGTTTCAGAAGAACTGGAAACCAAACTTGAGATTTCCAAATCGGGGGGGATCAAATACGACGTCTGCCTTCTGTCATCTGCTCTGGGCTGATGGTCTGGTGATCATCGCAAAAAAAAGGTAACACCCATAGCCCCTCAATGGCCCCCAGTCTTGCCGGAATGCATCTGTGACTGATGCTAAAGGATCTGGCCTCCAGGTAAAAAATGTGGGTAGCTGGTGGTCCAGCCTGGAGCCTGTAGGAAGGTTTCAGACGTTCGGGCCCTGGATATTACACAGAGAAGGGACCCCATTGGGCATGAAGAGTGGCAAAAACTTCCGTATTAAGCTTCCAAAGACTGGAATCCCGGTAATGACGAGACTGCCAATCTGCCACTTGATTGTCCTGACCGGGAAGGCATTCGCCGAGACTGATATCTGATGATATAAGCAGAACTGCCAGAAGTCGGCCACCAGGTCTGAGAGAATATTAGACAGAGTGCCTCCTAGGTGGTTGATATACCTGACGGCCGAAATATTGTCTATTTTTAGTAACAGAAAGGACTGAATCCTGTCTCGCATCCAACAGCAATCTGCGAAGGAACCCACCAGGAGCTCCAAACAGTTAATATGAATTCTCTGCTCCTGAGGAGGCCATAATACTCCTGTGGAAAAATCTCCAGACAGAGCTCCCCAGCCGGACCTGCTGACGTCTGACTCTATCATGAGGTCTGGAGCTGAGCCAAATATCGCTCTCCTATTCCAAGCCTCCATTTGGAAAAGCCACCACTTGATCTCCTCCTACGCTTCGTTGGATAGAACATCCGCTTGGGAGGATGAAAGCCCCTTTCTCAGTTGTGCAACATTTAGTCGCTGAAGGGCCCAATAGTGAAGGGGCCTAGAAAATGGCCTGGGTGATTAAAAGTCCTTTCAGCCCAGTGGTCTGTTTAGTGACACCTGTTGCCGAGACAAAGTTCTACAGAGTTCACGTTTAATCTTTAACACTTTCCGGGATGGGAAACTCAAGGTAGCTTCTGTGGAATCTATGGAAAAACCCCAAAAAATCTGCTTTTGGCGTCTGGATAAGGAGCAATTGCTTCTTGTTTATAACAAACCCCAAGCTTCCCAAGCTTTTGATGAGGTTAATTGCCATCTGCAGCTGGCTCAACAGCTGTTGGGGGTAGGTCTTGAGCCAGGAGGAGCATATTGTCAAGGTAAATTGAGTCTGGTCCCATGTACCCACACTTACTCCACGACTAGTCTGAGCACCTTTGCGAAGCAGCAGGGGGCAGGGTCGTGAATTGAAAGGTCTATTGCCGCCATACAAACTGGAGCAACCTTTGTGGCACAGGAAGATCGGGATGGCCAAGTAGGCATCCTTTAGGTCCAGTTGGACCATCCAGTCGGAGGGACAATGCACTTTGTGAAGGAGGTGGATGCCCTCCATTTTGAAATGGCTATACATCAGCCACTTATTAAATTTGCACAAATTTATGACTGGGAATTGGCCACGGTCGGCCTTGTTAACAAGGAACAGATTGCTGACAAACCAGCGGGAATGAGGCAGGGTACCGCATATGGCTCCCTTCTGTAGAACTGAGGAACCTCTTTGTCAACCAACTCTGCCTCCTCCTGAGAGAATTGGAGATGTCTGGTGTGATGCCTGGGCTGCGGACCCCCCAAAACTCTTATTTAAAATACCTGAACTGTTTGCGGGACCCATGCATCGCTCATAATTGTTGTCCACATATGGAGAAACGGTGCCTGACGGCCCCTTACTTTTGTGAGAGAAGTGCCCTACTTTTGTGAGAAGAAAGGTGAACACTTGCTGGTAGTGGATAAAGCGTTGAATCATTTAGCTCCTCTGCCTCTGAAACGCCTACCATGGGGTTGGGTAGAAGTTTGCAAAATGGGTCTGAACTTGGTAGTGGCCGCGCCTGGAGTCTTGCTCTCTAGGAGGGTATTGGGAAAATGAATAGCCGGCCGAGCAGCCCCTGCCTCGACCGGTCCTGTGGAGAACCCTGGGAGGAGGACCTCTTGATGGAGTAGTGAGCTTTATCCAGTGATGTAAACGTATTTACAAACGTTCCCAGCTCCTTTATGAATAGCTCCCGAAAAGGCCCCCCTTTGGCCACTGCTCCTGCCTCAGAATCTGCAAAGTTCACAAGTTTTGGGGCCACTTTCATTAGCAAAGAGCGAAGCCGCTCTGTAGACAGTGAACAGATGCCATTACCTAGAACCACCACTGCACGCTGAGCCCACCTGGAGAGAACCTCTGGTGAGACCAGGGAACCCGAAGACTTAGCATCCTATCCTATGTCAAGGATTTTGGTAATGGGGGCAAGAGCATCCAGAAGTTTATCCTCGAATGCAAGCAATTATTGATCAATCCCTTTCCTGGTGTTCTTCCTGAATTTTGTGAGGAAGGTGGCCTCTGGGGTTAAAGCCACCTTCCTGTCCAACAAGGGGCTAGGACACTCGACTTTAAGGCAGCTATGGGCGGCTTTTCACAAAGGGGCACTTATACAACTCGCCACATTGTTTGGCAACTTGGGGAAGGGACCCAGTCAGAGGAACGGGATGGAGGATGTTCTCCGGGTCCAACATATCGGAGGTGTCATCTGGCGCTGTAGGGTAGGCTTGGGTAGGCATGGGTGCAATGGTCTGGATGGGTCAGCCTCCTCATCTGTATCCTTGTGGGTTTCGTACTCTGCAGAGACCGGGCCTGGGTTGTAATCATGAAAGCCTGTGGAATCCCAAGATAGGATGGGCGTGTGGGCCTGTGCTAGAAAAGCCTCTCTGAGGCATGCAAAGGCATCAGGGGATCAACTCCTGTAACCTGGGCGCTTGGACAGGACAGGGTCCTTCTCGAGGGCTGGACAGGTAGTGTGAGGAAGTATGCCTCTAAGAAGTAGAAATCTATGCGCGAGACTCTGGTCCATTGTGCCCATAGCCTTCTCCGCAGCCCTATAATTCGAGGCATCCACAGCCTCATTGAACTCCTCATCCCACTGAAGAAAGGCAAGGGAGTCCACTCTCTTTTGCAAGTCATCCTCAGCCTCCATAGCCAATTGACCTGAGGGGGCATAGAAAAAGAAGCAGGCCAAGAACTCTGAGCAGCACTAAACCCCTAAGTGCTACAGAGTAAAGCACTTTGGAATGGCAGTGTGAGGAACTGCCGGTTTGAAGCAGGTGGGAGCAGCAAATTATGGGTAAGCAGGGTGAGATGGGTCTATGCCCAGGAGCACGAGCCCCTCTGTGCAATGCTTAATTTAATTAGGGCGAGAGCCTTCCTGGCAGCGTGTTCCCCTTGGCTGTCACAGCCAGAAACAAAGATAACTGACCCTGTGAGGGCACACACTACCAGGGCATCAAGTCAGGCAAATTTCAAGTATATAACCCCTGTACAGACCCTGTACTATTACTACTACGACTCTGAAATGAATGCACATTTCAGATAGCAGAGTAGTATAATTTCATCCACAGGACCAAAAATACAAATTGGTAGTACCTGTGAAGATAAAACCGTCATGAGTGTTAACAGGAGACACAGTACACTGAAAACCAGAAACTGGCATAATGAAATATATATGGAAATAATTAATATTTAGAGCTTCAGTCTTCACTACAAAGAGAGTAAAGCCAATTTGCTCAAATTCTGTATTCTTAATATGGCATATGTGCGTTTCTGGGGTATCATTTACGTTAGGAAGGGAGTCGTTGCTCCAGCAGGAAGATGGTGGGCATTATGAAGTCTTCTGGTTTTCTACATTTACGAAGTGGAGTTTAACGGTCACTTATTACATTAAGAAATATGGTGTTTCAAGCTTTAATGTCTAGGGAAATCCATTGGAGAAGTGGATGGATTTCAAATTAACCTTCCGGGACACTGGGAAGTTTGGGAAAGGCTAGGCAGTAATGCCCATCTGAGTGCAGTAAGC